>NC_091282.1:799327308-799639939 GCF_032444005.1 Ranitomeya imitator
TTAGTACACATGCGTAGTAAGCTGCATTACCGCACTTAATACGCATATGACTAGGAAGATAATGCGGCTTTACTGCATCTAATGAAAGTCTATAGGTCATTTACGCAGCAGAGACTGAGCGCCTCCTCTACATAAATTGACATGCTGTGCTCTGGAAAGACACGCCTCATGTCCGTCTCTGTGGGTGAGCCGCGGGCATCTGTGCACGCATAGGGGGCATGGGATTTCTTGAAATCCCATCCACTATCCTGTAACAGCTGGATGCTGCAGGTTGGACGCTGATGATGAAGGCAGGGTCCAACCTGCAGCGTTTACTGACCGTGGGAACATACCTCAATATATCTGCTAACAGGAAATCACTTTTTTTTCCTTCCCAGAAGCCAACTTTCAATTAGCTTTATTTCAAGTGGCAAAAAAATGCATGCAATGAAAAAACGCATCAAAAACACACGCGGAAAAACGCATAAAAAACGCAGGTGACCTGCCAGTCCAGATGCAGATTTGGTGCAGATATCACCTGCGTCAAATCCTGACCAAACACTGAGCCATTTCTGATCGTGTCACATACCCATTAGACACCAAGAGCCGTGGGTGAAAAGCAACAAGTAACCACTGATACAGCGATCGTTGACTGAGCTTCACTAAAAAACGTTATATTCCCGAACACCTTCTGTTGTGTGTGTCATTCATTACTGCATTTCTACTATATAATTGTCTAAGGGTCACTTCCGTCTTTCTGTCTGTCTGTCCTTCTGTCACGGATATTCATTGGTCGCGGCCTCTGTCTGTCATGGAATCCAAGTCACTGATTGGTCTCGCCAGCTGCCTGTCATGGCTGCCGTGACCAATCTGCGATGGCCACAGTCCAATTAGTCCCTTCCTACTCCTCTGCAGTCAGTGCCCGGCGCCCGCTCCATACTCCCCGCAGTCACCCCTCACACAGGGTTAATGCCAGCGGTAACGGACCGCGTAATGCCGTGGTTAACTCACTCCGTTACCGCCGCTATTAACCCTGTGTGACCAAGTTTTTACTATTGATGCTGCCTATGCAGCGTCAATAGTAAAAGGATCTAATGTTAAAAATAATTAAAAAAATGAAAAATCATTATATACTCACCTTCTGCCTCCTTTCCCGCACCTCACGACGCTCCGGTAACCGCTCCATGCAAGCAGCAGGTTCCGGTGGCAAGGATGGTATGCGACGAGGACCTGCTATGACGTCACGGTCATGTGACCGCGACCTCATCACAGGTCCTGCGCGAGAAGGACCTGCCATTACATCACGGTCATGCGACCGCAACGTCTCACGGGTCCTGCGCTACCAACCCTGGGACCGGAAGCTGCCGAGTGCACCGCACACAGGCGACATGACTACAAGGGCTCCCTCGGAAGGTGAGTATATGTTTATTTTTTAACCTGTGACATACGTGGCTGGGCAATATACTACGTAGCTGGGCAATATACTATGTGGCTCTGTGCTGTATACTACGTCGCTGTGCTATATACTATGTGGCTCTGTGCTGTATACTACGTCGCTGTGCAATATACTGTATGGCTCTGTGCTGTATACTAGGTGACTGGGCAATATACTATGTGGCTGGGCAATATACTACGTGACTGGGCAATATACTATGTGACTGGAAAATATACTACGTCACTGGGCAATATACTATGTGGCTGGGCAATATACTATGTGGCTGGGCAATATATTACGTGACTGGGCAATATACTACGTGGTTGGGCAATATATTACGTGACTGGGCAATATACTACGTGGTTGGGCAATATACTACGTGGTTGGGCAATATACTACGTGACTGGGCAATACACTACGTCACTGGGCAATACACTACGTGGCTGGGCAATATACTACGTGGCTGGGCAATATACTACGTGGCTGGGCAATATACTACCTGGCTGGGCAATATACTACCTGGCTGGGCAATATACTACGTGGTTGGGCAATATACTATGTGGTTGGGCAATATACTACGTGGCTGGGCAATATACTACGTGGGCTGTGCAATATACTACGTGGACATGCATATTCTAGAATACCCAATGCGTTAGAATCGGGCCACCATCTAGTAGTATTATATTCATAAACCCTGCAAGGTGGTTCATGGAGTATTCTCTGAGAAACAGAGGAAGATATTTACTTCAACACCATGAATACGGTACATATATAGAAACCAAGAAACATTGTGATCAATTGTCACATCCAATTGAACTGACCTGTTTCTACATCTGTTAAATGCAAGAAGGAGTCAAAGCCCCCAGTAAGGATTTTCCTTCCGCACAGTGACCACTGTGCATCTCGGACTGCGGCCCGGTGGCAGGAGAGTGTACATAAAGATTTACCAGAGTCCACTGCATCCCACACCTGAAATACAACATAGCACCATAAAAAAACAACTCAATGAGATACTGGTGTAACAAGAACATAACTACGGTACTTTAATACTGCCAGTATGTACAAGAATATAACTACTATAATACTGACCCTTTGTCTAAGAATATAACCACTATAATACTGCCCCCTATTTATGAAAAAATATAACTACTACAATACTGTACCCTTTGTACAAGAATATAACTACTATAATATTGCTCCTAAGTACAAGAATATACAGTTATATGAAAAAGTTTGGGCACCCCTATTAATCTTGAGCTTAATGTTTTTTTAAAAATTGTTTGTTTTTTTTTGCAACAGCTATCTCAGTTTCATATATCTAATAACTGTTGGACACAGTAATGTTTCTGCCTTGAAATGAGGTTTAATGTACTAACAGAAAATGTACAATCTGCATTGAAACAAAATTTGACAGGTGCATAAGTATGGGCACCCCACCAGAAAAGTGACATTAATATTTAGTAGATCTTCCTTTTGCAAAAATAACAGCCTCAGTCGCTTCCTGTAGCTTTTAATGAGTTCCTGGATCCTGGATGAAGGTATTGTTGACCATTCCTCTTTACAAAACAATTCCAGTTCAGTTAAGTTTGATGGTCGCTGAGCATGGACAGCCCTCTTCAAATGATCCCACAGATGTTCAATGATATTCAGGTCTGGAGACTGGGATGGCCATTCCAGAACAGTAGGACACAAGAGAAAAAGTAAAGGTCATACAAATGGGGATCACCACAACAAGGATTCAGCTAGGATATATACAATTTTTATTAGTACACTACAGTACACATGAAAACAGGTAATAAAGTGAACACACACTTAAAAACAAATTAAAAAAGGCAACATTCTTGTCCCTTGTAACTTCAGCCCGAAATAGGACTAACACCTGCGCCATAGACCATAGATCAATACCTAATGAGGCAATACTTATGTGGACATCACCACAAAAATACACACAGTTCAATAAAACAAGCTTGTTATATGTATAACAGAAGACAGAGTAAAGGGCAACTTTACCAGAGTATCACATAATACAATGAACACAATAACTAATGCAGCCGTAAAGGACTGCCCCTAAATGAAAACAAGTCCCTGTCTGGCATAGCATAAGAGCAATAATGCTAACTTGCATCACCACAAGGGGTTAAATGCAAGTGAAAATACCACGGAGCCCTAAACCCAGCCCTGCAAATACAATACCATGGGCAATAATGCTAACTTGCATCACCACAAGGGGTTAAATGCAAGTGAAAATATCACAGAGCCCTGAAACCAGCCCAGCAAATATAATACCATGGGCTAGAAGTGTGTAACTGGTCAAAAAATGGCGCAGGTGAAGCGGAGAACCAACGCGTGTCGCCCCACTCAGGAGGCTTCGTCAGGGTACCTACCGCTGTGTGAGCTTTACCTTAAATAAAAGTTTGATGATGTCTGTCCTGGTCGCAGCTGTGTGCAGACCACAGCATGTGGAATTCAGTGAAGCACTTCCTGAAAGCCAGTAACACTACGCAGGCCATTGCGTAATTGTTCCTCTGCATGAATGCCTGAGTAGATTTGGAGCGCGGTTTTGGATCATTGTCTTGCTGAAAGATCCATCCCCTGCGTAACTTCAACTTTGTCACTGATTCATGAACATTATTGTCAAGAATCTGCTGATACTGAGAGGAATCCATGCGTCCCTCAACTTTAACAAGATTCCCGCTGCCGGCATTGGCCACACAGCCCCAAAGCATGATGGAACCTCCACCAAATTTTACTGTGGGTAGCAAGTGTTTTTCTTGGAATGCTGTGTTTTTTGGCCACCATGCATAACGCCTTTTTGTATGACCAAACAACTCAATCTTGGTTTCATCAGTCCACAGGAACTTCGTCCAAAAAGAAATTGGCTTCTCTAAATGTGCTTTTGCATACCTCAGCCGACTGTTTGTGGCGTGCTTGCAGAAACGGCTTCTTTCGCATCACTCTCCCATACAGCTTCTCCTTGTGCAAAGCGCGTTGTATAGTTGACCGATGCACAGTGACACCATCTGCAGCAAGTTGATGCTGCAGCTCTCTGGAGGTGGTCTGAGGATTGTCCTTGACTGATCTCACCATTCTTCTTCTCTGCCTTTCTGATGTTTTTCTTGGCCTGCCACTTCTGGCCTTAACAAGAACTGTACCTGTGTTCTTCCATTTCCTTACTATGTTCCAGCTTTTTGTATCCTTCCACTGAACAACTATGTTGAATAATCTTCATTTTCAGATCATTAGACAGTTGTTTTGAGGAGCCCATGATGCCACTCTTCAGAGGAGATTCAAACAGGAGAACAACTTGCAAGTGGCCACTTTAAGTAGCTTTTCTCATGATTGCATACACCTGGCTATGAAGTTCAAAGCTCAATGAGGTTAGAAAACCAAAAAAAGTGCTTTAGTAAGTCAGTAAAAAGTAGGTAGGAGTATTTAAAACAAGAAAATGATAAGGGTGCCCATACTTAAGCACCTGTCAATTTTTGTTTGAATGCAGATTGCACATTTTCTGTTAGTACAATAAACCATTTCAAGGCAGAAACATTACTGTGGCCAACAGTTATTAGATATATGAAACTGAAATAGCTGTTGCAAAAAAAAAAAACAATTTTTATAAAACATTAAGCTTAAGATTAATAGGGGTGCCCAAACTTTTTCATATAACTGTAACTACTATAATATTGCTCCTATGTACAAGACTATAACTACTATACTGTAATACTGTTCCTATGTCCAAGAGTATAAGTACTATAATACTGCTCCTACGTACAAGAATATAACTACTATAATACTGCTCCTATGTACAAGAATATGACTACTATAATACTGCCCTTATATACAAAAGTATAACTACTATAATACTGCTACTAAGTACAAGAATATAACTACTATAATACTGCTCCTAGGTACAAGAATATAACTACTATAATACTGCCCCTATGTACAGGAAGATAACTATTATAATACTTCTCCTAGGTAGAAGAATATAACTACTATAATACTGCTCAAATGTACAAGAATATAACTACTATAATACCGCCCCATGTACAAAAGTATAACTACTATAATACTGATGCTATGTACAAGAATATAACTACTATAATACTGCTCCTATGTACAAGAATATAGCTAGTATAATAATGCTCCTATGTACAAGAACAGAGCTACTATAATACTGCTCCTATGTACAAGAATATAACTACTAAAATACTGCCTCCTATGTACAAGAATATAACTACTATAATACTGCTCCTATGTACAAGAATATAACTACTATAATATTGCCCCTATGTACAAGACTATAACTACTATAATACTGCTCCTATGTACAAGAATATAACTACTATAATACTGCTCCTATTTACAAGAATATAACTACTATAATACTGCCTCCTATGTACAAGAATATAACTACTATAATACTGCCTCCTATGTACAAGAATATAACTACTATAATACCGCTCCTATGTATAAGAATATAAGTAATATAATACTGCTCCTACAGTGGGGAAAAAAGTATTTAGTCAGCTACCAATTGTGCAAGTTCTACCATTCAAAAAGATGAGAGAGGCTTGTAATTGATATCATAGGTAGACCACAACTATGAGAGTCAAAATTGAGAAAACAAATCCAAAAAATCAACTTGTCTGAATTGGCAATTATGGTGGAAAATAAGTGTTTGGTCATTAACAAAAGTTCATCTCAATATTTTGTTATATATCTTTTGTTGGCAATGACAGAGGCCAAACGTTTTCTGTAAGTATTCACAAGGTTGGCACACACTGTTGGTGGTATGTTGGCCCATTCCTCCATGCAGATCTCCCCTAGAGCAGTGATGTTTTGGGCCTGTAGCTGGGCAACACAGATTTTCAACTCCCTCCAAAGGTTTGCTCTGGGGTTGAGGTCTGGAGACTGGCTAGGCCACTCCAGAACCTTCATTTGCTTCTTACGAAGCCACTCCTTCGATCTCCTGGTGGTGTGCTTGGGATCATTATCATGCTGAAAGACCAATTCACATTTCATCTTTAATGCCCTTACTGATGGAAGGAGGTTTGCACTGAAAATCTCACAATATACGGCCCCTCATTCTTTCATGTACACTGATCAGTTGTCTTGGTCCCTTTGCAGAGAAACAGCACCATAGCATGATGTTGCCACCCCCATGCTTCCCAGTAGGCATGTTGTTCTTTGGATGCAACTCAGCATTCTGTCTCCTCCAAACACGATGAGTTCTACTTTTTTTTTTTTTCCATCAGACCATATGACATTCTCCCAATACTCTTCTGGATAATCCAAATGCTCTCTAGCAAACTTCAGATGGGCCCGGACATGTACTGGCTTAAGCAGGGGGAAACGTCTGCCACTGCAGGATCTGAGTCCCTAGCGGCGTTTTGTGTGACTGATGGGAGCTTTTGTTACGGTGGTCCCAGCTCTACGCAGGTCATTCACTAGGTCCCCCATGTGGTTCTGGGATTTTTGCTCACCGTTCTTGTGATCATTTTGACCTCGCGGTGTGAGATCTTGCGTGGAGTCCCACATCGAGGGAGATTATCAGTGGTCTTGTATGTCTTCCATTTTCTTATTATTCCTTCCACAGTTGATTTCATCATACCAAGCTGCTTGCATATTGCAGATTCAGTCTTCCCAGTCTGGTGCAGAGTTCCAATTTTGTTTCTAATGTCCTTCAACAGCTCTTTGGTCTTCACCATACTGGAGTTTGGAGTGTGACTGTTTGTTTGAGGTTGTGGACAGGTGTCTTTTATACTGATAACAAGTTCAAGCAGGTGGAATTACTACAGTCAGAGTAGAGGACAGAGGCGCATCTTAAAGAATGTTACAGGTCTGTGACAGCCTGAAATCTTGCATGTTTTTAGGTGACCAGATACAGTACTTATTTTCCACCATAATTTGAAAAATAAATCTTGCCAAATCAGACAAGGTGATTTTCTGCATTTGTTTTCTCAATTTTGACTCTCATAGTTGTGGCTTACCTATGGTGTCATTTACAGGCCTCTCTCATCTTCTAAGTGGGAGAACTTGCACAATTGGTGGCTAACTAAATACTTTTTTCCCTTCTGTATGTACAAGAATATAACTACTATAACACTGCCCCTAAGTACAAGAATAGAACTACTATAATACTGCTCATACGTACAAGAATAAAACTACTATAATACAGCCCCTATGTGCAAGAATATAACTTATATAATATTGCCTCTTATGTACAAGAATATAACCACTATTAGGCTATGTGCACACGTTGCGGATTTTGATGCGTTTCCCTTGCGTTTTTGGACATGCGGAATTGCATCAAATCTGCAGTGTAGTGCACAACCAATGTTAGTCAATGGGAAATTGAGAATTGGTGTACACATGCTGTGGAAAAATACGCGCAGATTTGCAGCGTATTATTTTCCGCAGCATGTCAATTCTTTTTGCGATCTGCAGCGTTTCTGCACCCAATTGACTTACTTTTGAGTTAGGCAAATCCACAGCAAAACTGCAGGTTTAAAAAGATCTGTGGTTTTGCTGCGGAGTTGCGTGCAGGAAACACTGCAGATCGGGAGGAGGAAGAGTATGTGGGCGGAGACTGTGCGTGTGCGGAAAAGATGCGCATGTCTGTGTGCGGGTGTCTGCGGGGCTGTGTGTGTCTGTATGTACAGTCATGGCCAAAAGTATTGACACCCCTGCAATTCTGTCAGATAATACTCATTTTCTTCCTGAAAATAATTGCAAACACAAATTATTTGGTATTATTATCTTCATTTAATTTGTCTTAAATGAAAAAAACACAAAAGAGAATGAAGCAAAAAGCAAAACATTGATCATTTCACACAAAACTCCAAAATTGGGCCGGACAAAAGTATTGGCACCCTCAGCTTAATACTTGATTGCACAACCTTTAGCCAAAATAACTGTGACCAACCACTTCCCGTAACCATCAATGAGTTTCTTACAATGCTCTGCTGGAATTTTAGACCATTCTTCTTTGGCAAACTGCTCCAGGTCCCTGATATTTGAAGGGTGCCTTCTCCAAACTGCCATTTTTAGCTCTCCACTGGTGTTCTATGGGATTCAGGTCTCCACTCATTGCTGGCCACCTTAGAAGTCTCCAGTGCTTTCTCTCAAAACATTTTCTAGTGCTTTTTGAAGTGTGTTTTGGGTCATTGTCCTGCTGGAAGACCCATGACCTCTGAGGGAGACCCAGCTTTCTCACACTGGGCCCTACATTATGCTGCAAAATTTGTTGGTAGTCTTCAGACTTCATAATGCCATGCACACGGTCAAGCAGTCCAGTGCCAGAGGCAGCAAAGAAACCCCAAAACATCAGGGAACCTCCGCCATGTTTGACTGTAGGAACAGTGTTCTTTTCTTTGAATGCCTCTTATTTTCTCCTATAAACTCTATGTTGATGCCTTTGTCCAAAAAGCTCTACTTTTGTCTCATCTGACCAGAGAACATTCTTCCAAAACGTTTTAGGCGTTTTCAGGTAAGTTTTGGCACACTCCAGCCTGACTTTTTTATGTCTCGGGGTAAGAAGTGGGGTCTTCCTGGGCCTCCGACCATACAATCCCTTTTCATTCAGATGCCGATGGATAGTACGGGTTGACACTGTTGTACCCTCGGACTACAGGGCAGCTTGAACTTGTTTGGACGTTAGTCGAGGTTCTTTATCCAACATCCGCACAATCTTGCGTTGAAATCTCTTGTCAATTTTTGTTTTCCATCCACATCTAGGGAGGTTAGCCACAGTGCCATGGGCTTTAAACTTCTTGATGACACTGCGCACGGTAGGCACAGGAACATTCAGGTCTTTGGAGATGGACTTGTAGCCTTGAGATTGCTCATTTTTCCTCGCAATTTGGTTTCTCAAGTCCTCAGACAGTTCTTTGGTCTTCTTTCTTTTCTCCATGCTCAATGTGGTACACACAAGGACACAGGACAGAGGTTGAATCAACTTTAATCCATGTCAACTGGCTGCAAGTGTGATTTAGTTATTGCCATCACCTGAACACAGGTGCCACAGGTAAGTTACAGGTGCTGTTAATTACACAAATTACTTTTGGCCATGACTGTATGTAGGCAGGCATCGTCCGATGGGACTACTAGTCCCATCCGGCTATGCCTGCTACAGTGACAGTAGTCCCATCATCCGGCTACTGTGTTCAAGTGTAAAAAAAAAAAAAAAAACAGATACACACATATACAGTACACATACTCACCATACAGCTAATCCCGACGCCCTTGATCACCTGTAAAAAAAATAAATAAAAAAGTAATAATAAACCAACAGTATACTCCCTGTTCCGACATAATCCATTTAATAACGACTGTCCCACGACGATCTCCCGTGTAAAGCTGTCACTTTGGGAGATGTGACCGCTCTCCAGGGGCCTCCAGTGATACAATGATGGCAGGTATCCTTCTGCAGTGTTTCACTCTGCCGTCAGAGGTCAATTGAATTCAAGATGTCACTTGTGGCACCGCTGTGTGGGAAAATTCTCACGCAGCAGTGCTGTAAAGTGAGAGCATGAACTCATTGAACCCTCAGTGATAACACTGGAGGCCCTGTAGAGCGGTCACATCTTCTGATGTGACAGCTCTATAGAGGAGATCATCGTGGGACAGTCGTTATTAAATGGACTACGTCGGACCAGGGAGTATTTGTGTTGGTTTATCTATTTATTTTTACAGGTGATAGAGGGCGTCGCATGGATTAGGAGAACAGTAAAGATGGCAAACTGTCCTTAATGTTTTATTTCATTAAAATACTTTATTCTGGCTGTGTCTTTATTTAACCCTTTAACAACTATAGGATTAGTAATGGATAGGTGTCTTATTGACGCCTCTGCATTACTAAGCCAGCTTAATGTCACCTTATAATACAAAGGTGACATCAACACCACAAATATTACCCCATATGCCAGCGCTACAGGGCAGTGGGAAGACAGAGGTTAAGTGCTGGAACTGGCGCATCTTAAAGATGCGCCATTTCTGGGGCAGCTGTGAGCTGGTGTTTGTAGCCGGGGGGGCAATATCCATGGCCCCTTCCTAGGCTATTAATATCAGCCCGCAGCGGTCTGCATAGCCTTTTCTGGCTATTAATTATAGGGGGACCCCATGTTGTTTTTTTGGGGGGCCCCCTCTATTTTAATAGCCAGTAAAAGGCTAAATATACGGCTGCGGGCTGATATTCATAGCCTGGGAAGATCTATGGGTATTAACCCCTTCCTACGCTATAAACATTGGCCCCCAGTCGCTGGCTTTCCCTCTCTGGCACAGAAAATTGCGTGGGAGCCCTCGCACGTACTGAGGTGCGAGACTCGTGCGAGTTTCTTGCAAGTGTGACCCCAGCCTAACGCAGATTTTGTGTGTCTCTCTATTTAACTCTTTATGTACCCTTTAATTATATTTATTACTAAACATCGGGCTTGGTATGATCTATCCATCTATCTATAGATCGTTCTATCCATCTAGCTATCGATATATCGATCTATCTATAGATATATCTAATCCATCTGTGTGTAAACACTATCCTTCAATGGAGTATGTAAAAGAAGAGGTTGGACAAGAAATTACATCAGAATTCTTTTTTTTTTTGTTAAATAATAGATCTTTATTTAGCCTACAAAAATGGATACAAATCCGCATGAAAAAAACGCAAGAAAATCCACATCAAAAATGCATCAAATCCACACGGATTTTTACTTGCGTTTTCTGCCAAGAGATGCACAATCTGCGCAGAAAATTCCACAGGCAAATCTGCAACGTGTGTGCACATAGCCTAAAACTGCCCATTAGTTACATGATGATGACTAGCATTAGTTTGTATATAGCAGTATGACTATATATTATGGGGCATAATAAGTTTTGATGAACTGAACAAGGGATATTTGTCTTTATTCCACATGACGGGCGTCTGCTATCTGCGGCTTGAACGCAGTGCAGGGCTGCAACCGTTCTTGCGTGACATAAATAATGTAAACACTTATTTAGTTTCTTTGGTGCAATCGGGCAGCACGGTGGCTCAGTGGATAGCACAGCAGCCTTGCAGCGCTGGAGTCCTGGGTTCTAATCCCACCTTGGACAACATCTGCAAAGAGTTTGTATGTTCTCTCCGTGTTTGCGTGGGTTTCCTCCGGGCACTCTGGTTTCCTCCCACATTCCAAAGACATACTGATAGGGAATTTAGATTGTGAGCCCCATCGGGGACAGCGATGATAATGTGTGCAAACTGTAAAGCGCTGCGTAATATGTTAGCGCTATATAAAAATAAAGATTATTATTATAATTAGCTCCCTGTGGTGGAGTGGTGGAGCTACTTTTAACCCCTTCCCGACCCATGACGCCACGTCATGAAAGTCGGTGCCAATCCGACCCATGACGCCTATGTGGCGTCATGGAAAGATCGCGTCCCTGCAGATCGGGTGAAAGGGTTAACTCCCATTTCACCCGATCTGCAGGGACAGGGGGAGTGGTAGTTTAGCCCAGGGGGGGTGGCTTCACCCCCCCGTGGCTACGATCGCTCTGATTGGCTGTTGAAAGTGAAACTGCCAATCAGAGCGATTTGTAATATTTCACCTATTATAACGGGTGAAATATTACAATCCAGCCATGGCCGATGCTGCAATATCATCGGCCATGGCTGGAAACACTAATGTGCCCCCACCCCACCCCACCGATCGCCCCCCCAGCCCCCCGATCTGTCCGGTACACTGCTCCGGCTCCCCTCTGTACTGTGCTCCGCTCCCCCCCGTGCTCTTGTCCGCTCCCCCCGTGCTCCAATCACCCCCCTGTGCTCCAATCACCCCCCCTGCACTCCGATCCACCCCCCCATGCTCCGTTCCACCCCCCGTGCTCCGTTCCAGCCCCCCCGTGCTCCGTTCCACCACCCCCATGCTCCGTTCCACCCCTCCCACGCTCCGATCCACCCCACCATGCTCCGATCCCCCCCCACCCCATCATACTTACCGATCCTGCCGGGGTCCGTCCGTCTTCTCCCTGGGCGCCGCCATATTCCAAAATGGCGGGCGCATGCGCAGTGCGCCCGCCGAATCTGCCGGCCGGCAGATTCGTTCCAAAGTGCATTTTGATCACTGAGATATAATCTATCTCAGTGATCAAAATAAAAAAAATAATAAATGACCCCCCCCTTTGTCACCCCCATAGGTAGGGACAATAAAAAAAATAAAGAATTTTTTTTTTCCACTAATGTTAGAATAGGGTTAGGGGTAGGGTTAGGGTTAGGGGTAGTGTTAGGGTTAGGGGTAGGGTTAGGGGTAGGGCTAGGGTTAGGGCTAGGGTTAGGGCTAGGGTTAGGGTTAGGGGTAGGGTTAGGGCTAGGGTTTCGGTATGTGCACACGTATTCTGTTCCTCTGCGGATTTTTCCACTGCGGATTTGATAAATCCGCAGTGCTAAACCGCTGCTGATTTATGGCGGATTTACCGCGTTTCTTCTGCGCATTTCATGTGCACACGGTGCGGCTTTCGCTGCGGATTCGCAGCAGTGTTCCATCAGGTTTACAGTACCATGTAAACATATGGAAAACCAAATCCGCTGTGCCCATGGTGCGGAAAATACCACGCGGAAACGCTGCGTTGTATTTTCCGCAGCATGTCAATTCTTTGTGCGGATTCCGCAGCGTTTTACACTTGCTCCTCAATAGGAATCCGCAGGTGAAATCCGCACAAAAAACACTGGAAATCCGCAGAAAATCCGCAGGTAAAACGCAGTGCCTTTTACCCGCGGATTTTTCAAAAATGATGCTGAAAAATCTCACACGAATCCGCAACGTGAGCACATAGTCTTAGGGTTAGGGTTGGAATTAGGGTTGTGGTTAGGGTTGTGATTAGGGTTATGGCTACAGTTGGGATTAGGGTTAGGGGTGTGGGGGGGTTAGTATTGGAGGTAGAATTGAGGGGTTTCCACTGTTTAGGCACATCAGGGGTCTCCAAACGCAACATGGCGCCACCATTGATTCCAGCCAATCTCGTATTCAAAAAGTCAAATGGTGCTCCCTCAATTCCGAGCCCCGACGTGTGCCCAAACAGTGGTTTACCCCCACATATGGGGTACCAGCATACTCAGGATAAACTGCGCAACAATTAATGGGGTCCAATTTCTCCTGTTACCCTTGTGAAAATAAAAAATTGCTTGCTAAAACATCATTTTTGAGGAAAGAAAAATGATTTTTTATTTTCACGGCTCTGCGTTGTAAACGTCTGTGAAGCACTTGGGGATTCAAAGTGCTCACCAAATATCTAGATAACTTCCTTGTGGGGTCTAGTTTCTAAAATGGGGTCACTTGTGGGGGGTTTCTACTGTTTAGGTACACCAGGGGCTCTGCAAACGCAACGTGACGCCCGCAGACCATTCCATCAAAGTCTGCATTTCAAAAGTCACTACTTCCCTTCTGAGCCCCGACGTGTGCCCAAACAGTGGTTTACCCCCACACATGGGGTATCAGCGTACGCAGGAGAAACTGTACAACAACTTTTGGGGTCCAATTTCTCCTGTAACCTTTGGGAAAATAAAAAATTCTGGGCTAAATAATTATTTTTGAGGAAAGAAAACGTATTTATTATTTTCACGGCTCTGCATTATAAACTTCTATGAAGCACTTGGGGGTTCAAAGTGCTCACCACACATCTAGATAAGTTCCTTTCGGGGTCTAGTTTCCAAAATAGGGTCACTTGTGGGGGTTTTCTACTGTTTAGCCACATCAGGGGCTCTGCAAACGCAACGTGACGCCCGCAGAGCATTCCCTCAAAGTCTGCATTTCAAAACATCACTACTTCAATTCCGAGCCCCGGCATGTGCTCAAACAGTAGTTTACCCCCACATATGGGGTATCACCGTACTCAGAAGAAACTGGACAACAAATATTGGGGTCAAATTTCTTCTGTTACCCTTGGGAAAATTAAAAAATTCTGGGCTAAATAATTATTTTTGAGGAAAGAAAATGTATTTATTATTTTCACGGCTCTGCATTATAAACTTCTGTGAAGCACTTGGGGGTTCAAAGTGCTCACCACACATCTAGATAATTTACTTTCGGGGTCTAGTTTCCAAAATGGGGTCACTTGTGGGGAGTTTCTACTGTTAAGCCACATCAGGGGCTCTGCAAACGCAACGTGACGCCCACAGAGCATTCCATCAATGTCTGCATTTCAAAACGTCACTACTTCACTTCCGAGCCCCGGCATGTGCCCAAACAGTGGTTTACCCCCACATATGGGGTATCAGCGTACTCAGGAGAAACTGGACAACAACTTTTGGGGTCAAATTTCTCCTGCTACCCTTGGGAAAATAAAAAATTGCAGGCTAAAAGATCATTTTTGAGAAAATAATTTTTTTTTTTATTTTCATGGCTCTGCGTTATAAACTTCTGTGAAGCACTTGGGGGTTCAAAGTCCTCACCACACATCTAGATTAGTTCCATTGGGGGTCTAGTTTCCAAAATGGGGTCATTTCTGGGGGATCTCCAATGTTTAGGCACACAGGGGCTCTCCAAACGTGACATCGTGTCCGCTAATGATTGGAGCTAATTTTCCATTTAAAAAGCCAAATGGTGTGCCTTCCCTTCCGAGCCCTGCCATGCGCCCAAACAGTGGTTTACCCCCATATATGGGGTATCAGCGTACTCAGGACAAACTGGACAACAACATTTGGGGTCCAATTTCTCCTATTACCCTTGACAAAATAGGAAATTCCAGGCTAAAAAATCATTTTTGAGGAAAGAAAAATTATTTTTTATTTTCATGGCTCTGCGTTATAAACTTCTGTGAAGCACCTGGGGGTTTAAAGTGCTCAATATGCATCTAGATAAGTTCCTTGGGGGGTCTAGTTTCCAAAATGGGGTCACTTGTGGGGGAGCGCCAATGTTTAGGCACACAGGGGCTCTCCAAACGCGACATGGTGTCCGCTAACGATGGAGATAATTTTTCATTCAAAAAGTCAAATGGCGCTCCTTCCCTTCCGAGCCTTACCATGTGCCCAAACAGTGGTTTACCCCCACATGTGAGGTATTGGTGTACTCAGGAGAAATTGCCCAACAAATTTTAGGATCCATTTTATCCTGTTGCCCATGTGAAAATGAAAAAATTGAGGCTAAAAGAATTTTTTTGTGAAAAAAAAGTACTTTTTCATTTTTACGGATCAATTTGTGAAGCACCTGGGGGTTTAAAGTGCTCAATATGCATCTAGATAAGTTCCTTGGGGGGTCTAGTTTCCAAAATGGTCACTTGTGGGGGAGCTCCAATTTTTAGGCACACGGGGGCTCTCCAAACGTGACATGGTGTCCGCTAAAGAGTGGAGCCAATTTTTCATTCAAAAAGTCAAATGGCGCTCCTTCCCTTCCAAGCCCTGCCGTACGCCCAAACAGTGGTTTACCCCCACATATGAGGTATCAGCGTACTCAGGACAAATTGGACAACAACTTTCGTGGTTCAGTTTCTCCTTTTACCATTGGGAAAATAAAAAAATTGTTGCTAAAAGATAATTTTTGTGACTAAAAAGTTAAATGTTCATTTTTTCCTTCCATGTTGCTTCTGCTGCTGTGAAGCACCTGAAGGGTTAATAAACTTCTTGAATGTGGTTTTGAGTACCTTGAGGGGTGCAGTTTTTAGAATGGTGTCACTTTTGGGTATTTTCAGCCATATAGACCCCTCAAACTGACTTCAAATGTGAGGTGGTCCCTAAAAAAAATGGTTTTGTAAATTTCGTTGTAAAAATGAGAAATCGCTGGTCAAATTTTAACCCTTATAACTTCCTAGCAAAAAAAAAATTTTGTTTCCAAAATTGTGCTGATGTAAAGTATACATGTGGGAAATGTTATTTATTAACTATTTTGTGTCACATAACTCTCTGGTTTAACAGAATAAAAATTCAAAATGTGAAAATTGCGAAATTTTCGCCAAATTTCCGTTTTTATCACAAATAAACGCAGAATGTATTGACCTAAATTAACCACTAACATGAAGCCCAATATGTCACGAAAAAACAATCTCAGAACCGCTAGGATCCGTTGAAGCGTTCCTGAGTTATTACCTCATAAAGGGACACTGGTCAGAATTGCAAAAAACGGCAAGGTCTTTAAGGTCAAAATAGGCTGGGTCATGAAGGGGTTAAAGGTCTGCCCCATTTTGTGGTGAGTGCCATTTCTCTTAATTTTGCATTCTACCGCATGAAGTATTCCAAACACTCCGGGCAGCATTGAATCTGCACCAATTCTTAAAGGGGCCATATGTATTAACCCTCTTTGATAGGTAATTTGTAGTAACCACAATTAGAAACTCAGTGGTATTGCAGCAAGGGGTCTTCATTGTGGAGTACCATACTGTATCACTAAGTGGGCACTGGTTGTGTCTATCTAGGTGTTCTTCCTGACCATTCATCCTTAAGCGCGGTATCATCTATTATCACTTCTAAGCTTTTCCAGTGGCAGAATTGGCACTTTATCTGTCTTGATCCAAGCTGATGGATTATTTTGTTGGGTGAGCGCCAGTGTGTTTAATAAAAAATTCTTGTGCAGTATGACTACATATTATGGGGCATGATAAGTTTTGATGAACTGAACAAGGGATATTTGTCTTTATCCCACATGACGGGCGTCTGCTATCTGCGGCTTGAACGCAGTGCAGGGCTGCAACCGTTCATGCGTGACATAAAATATGTAAACACTTATTTAGTTTCATTGGTTGTGTGAAGTACAGAGTGTTCTGCAAGACAATAAAAAATTCTTAGACCAAAATTAAATTATTTGGCGCTCCGCTCAGAGGGGATGCCACTGGAATATCAACGCTCAGTCGCCAGCTTCCTCTCGAGCACAGAAATAAAGCATTGCGTCTGATGTGCCGATCCATGACGGCTTGACAGTTTTGTGAACTATTTTTTATTCCTTATCACAACTGAATCAAACACAGAAGGATTCCACAAATTGGCGCCTTCCGAAGGCTTGTAGCAGCAGGAGACGAATCCTTTGTAGATACTGGATAACATCTGCAGAAGGTAATATGAACAGCACAAGGCAGGATACAGCCAGCGCTCTATTGTTCTACATTCTCACAAATGTCACGCAATTTTGTAAATACTTTGCTGAAATTATGTTTTACTCTGGTCACATCCAAAGCTGCATTCAGTATTCTTCCAGGTTGTTTTATCTATTTTTTTTCCCAAGACATTAGGCCAAAGATATTATATCTCACAGCAACTCCTGCTATGTCTTGCTGTAAAATAGAGCTTCTGTTATGCAACTGCTGCACCCACTTGCTGCATGCCGTCCCCTGCAGAGCATTTAACAGCACACTGCTGGAGACAACAAACATGCCTATTTGTTAGAATTACTTTATTGGCCCTCCTGAATGGAAAACCAGCAAGACATAAATTGGGGAAAGTGCCCAGTGATCACATGACCTGAAAAAAGAAGCACAGCGCCACTTTACAAACTGTAAGTAAATTATGAAACATATAAAAAAAACACCAGAAAAAAGGCAGAGCCCTTACCTGCCCAGGCCTCCAAACAAATGCACTATCAGGGTGCAGTGGACCCGATTATAGACAGCAGCAACACAGGTGCAGTAATACCGATGAACAGCCGCTCTCAACCTACCAATCCATGGAGGGGGTGACTGTGTGGTATATTAGTGCACAAAAGATACTATTCTGTTTGCAGGGTGCAGTTGGGCCCAGATGGCTCTGTAAACTGTGTAAACTGTGGCCTCTGTTCGCACAGGACGCTTTTGGTTAGCACTGGGCAGCCTGCCTGATCTAAGCGTATGGGCGTCATTAATAGGCTATAACCCAGATGCTCTGCATCACCTGTATGTGAATAACGCTGCATACAGAATAGTATCTTTTGTGCACTAATATACCTAACAGTCACCCCCTAAAGTCATATCAAATAAATGTTACCACTATCATGAGAAAATCTCAGAATCAGTGGGATCTATAGTAGCGTTCCAGAGTTATGATCTCATAGTGACAGTGGTCGGAATAAAAAAAAAATGGACTGGTCAGGAAGGTAAAAACAGGCATCAGGGTGAAAGGGTTAATAGGCTGGAAAGGAGATATTGCCTCCCTCCCAAACTAATAACACAAGTCATCAGCCACCACAGAAATGGCGCTTATGCTCTTCACGATGGCGCTGGTGCCTTGGCAATTAGGGTAATGGTTTTGGGGTTGATGTCAGTTGTGTAATGTCCGATGACATCAAGCCCAGGGGTTAGTAACGAAGAGGCATCTATAAGACACCCCGAATTACTAACACTGTAGTCAAAAGAAAAAACACACAGAGAACAGTCCTTTGATTGTAAAAGGCACTTTCCGACCCTCTTTTACCCATTTAATAATATTTAAAAATAAAATAATCCAAAAGGGGTCTACCGTAAATAAATAACAAGGAGATCTACCAACGATCCCCACCACAGTCCAAAATAAAGAACACGTACTAAGGCCGGTTTCACATTTGCGGTTGTGTCCGCAGTGTTTCTGACGCATATATCCGCATGCGTCTTGATTTCATATCTTTTACATTGTGGACGCAGGTACATGCGTTTGAATGCGTTCGCCTGCATTTGCTTACGCATGCGTCGTTTCACAGTGTGCGGCGAGCGCGGCTAATGCAACATGATGTAATTTTTGAGGTGTCAAATTTTCGTCACCATACGCATGAGGAAGCTTGCGGAAGGAGTACATAAAAAACGCATTACAATCTATGGGAACGCATTGGTACGCAAGGACATGCGTACGATTGCGTTTGTGTACGCATGCGTTTTTATGAGTAAACATGTCCAGGAACTGGTTTTAAGCCCCCCCCCAAAACAAATCTTATAAAAGGTGTGGGCAATAGAAGTCCATTTCTCTCACTCTGGAAGCGAATCAAGGCATTGCAGCATCTTTTTTGGAAGACCCTATCAAAATTTGAGTATACAAGCTATATGTCTGCCTGTCTGTTTTTCCTCCCTGCAGTCTGTAATTATTTCTGCCTCTCTTGCAGCATTCCTCATCATGTCCTCCAGTGCAGAGCAGACCTCACACAGTGGACAGGAGACTGAAGTGAGTACATTTGCTACTGATTGGTAAGTATTCACTGTCACTATTACACATGTGGCAAAATATTTATTTTTCTTTACAGAACCATTCCAGTGCAGATGAGCAGGAGCAGCAGACTCTGGCCTAAGTTCCGGTGGCAAGACAGCGTGTAAGTATTCTTGACTGTTTTTAGTTATTCTTGACTGTTTTGGGTTATTCCTGACTATTTTTGGCTTAAGTGTTTTATCTTTACAACATTAATGTCTTTCTTCCATTTCTAGGTTCTACAACGGGAGGAGGAAGCGATTGACAATGACCTCCTCATCACACTTGTGCAGGAGCGAGTTGCGTTGTGGGACACCCAGGAGAAGCAGCACTCAGACGCTGTGGTGATTCGGCGGCTGTGGAATGAGGTGGCCGAAGCGCTGATGGATGACTGGGACAATGCCACGCCATGAGTCTGAAAGGAATTTTGTAGCATTGCTATGTGGTCTGATGCAGCAGTGAACCGGAAGGCCAGGATCACACAACCGTGTGTGATGCGATAAACTCCTGCGAGTTTCTCGCATCACACACGGTTGTGTGATCCCGGCCTCAAGTGCATTGTTTAACAATTTTTTTCCCCCTTCACAGTGAACAAAGTCAAAACCCGTTGGCGTTCGATGAAGGATCGCTTCAACAAGGACCTTAGACAGGAGATCCAAGTTCGCAGTGGTGCTGCAGCAAGGATCGGGAAATATAAGTACCTCCGGATGCTGGCTTTCCTGAGGCCTGTTCTTGCTCAGAGAACGTAAGTATTTTTGTGTTGTATTCCATTGTATTCCACAGGAGTTGGCACTTTTACAATTGTTAATTTTTGGTAGTAATGTTTTACTTTTCTTTTCACAGAACCATGGAGCAGCACCCTCGAACCTGGATTGTCTTCTGGAGCGGTCCCTCATCGAATAGCCACGGGCCAATCCAAGCCATCCACCAGCGATGCAGCAAGTGCGCCGGCATCACAGGCTGGAGAACAGGCAGCTGCTCCTTCAACTGTTCCCCTGTCCCAGTCTTCTGCCTCTTTTTTTTGGGGGGGGGTCTTCCCGCCAGCGGCAGGCGGCCTCGGACAGGTCACTGATGCAGGAGTTTATTCACTTGAGCTCGGTCTTCCAGAATGGCCTGATGGCGCTGGGAGATAGACTGGAAAGTGGTCAGACCCATATTAACACACTTTTCCAGGTTGTCAATCAACGCCTTGACCGTCTGGAAGCCAACCTCCAGAGACCGGCACACCATTTTTTAAATAAGATAGAGCGGGGCATGTCGGAACACCTTACGCGGCTACGCCTGAACTCCAGCACAATGTGATGCAGTCCTGCAATGCTGCTTACGTTCAGGCTATGCAGTAGACTCAGTACTTACAGGAGCCACAGGTGGTATTTGGGTTATGTCTCATGCCATCTGCATTAAACTGGGAGTGGATTTTATAAAGACTGTAGTTGTGAACCGGTGATCACCTTATTAAAACTGTAAAAAAAAAAAAGAATTGTTACGTAGAGGGCATTTGGAACAAGTGTTTCACTAGAGGTGTTTTATTTTCAGCAAACATTAAAGGAGTCATTACCATGGCCAAAAGATCCAATATCCACGGCGACAAACCCATGAGCACTATGGAAAAATATTTTTAATATTTAAAGTACTCGGATCCGCTTCCAGCCGGTTTAGTAATCCACTGCTCCAAAACAGTTGAGGAAATTGCAAACTTCAAAAACATTTTCTGCAGGTTCCTGACAGATTTCCGTGGTGGGTAGGGGGATAAATTCCTCACGGAGAACATCCCACAAAGCCCGGCAGGTGTCTGCAACAATCCCAGATAGTGTTGAAATTCCAATCGGAACTGGAAATGGAGCAATGATAGGCTCTCTCCTGTAGCCAGGAATCTGCCGAACAGAGAGAGAAGAAAAGAGGAAAAAAAATTTCAGAACAATATTTATCACAGGGGGTTTTGCAAAACAGAGAAAGAAAAACAGAAAAAGGAAAAGGACAAGGACAGCCTTTAGAACAATAATATTTAGGACAGTTTTTTGCAAAACAAAAAAAGGAAAAATAATGAAGTTAATTGCAGAACAATAATAATTATGACAGGCGTTAATTTTTAAATATTACGTACCTTAGTGTCACCAGCAGACGTTCCTCAGCAGGAATCGCTCTACGGAGCTGGGTGTCATGCCTGCTGATGGCTCCTTGTACATCAAATCCATGAAGCTCTCATCTTCGTGTACTCAAAATATTTCTCTGGGTTTTCACGGAGCTCACTGTATAAGGAGTGGTAGGCTCCACGGCTCTGTCAGAGTTCAACAATGGGGTGCTGCCAAAAGCGCCGACGCCGTCTTCTCTGTCTCTTTTCCGTTCTTGCTCACAAGCAAATGCAAGAAACAAGTTGACATCCATATCCAGATTCCGATAGAAACTCTGCATGCGAAGATCCATCTTGACGCTGGATACAGAAGCAAAATCTGAGGATATCATCTGTACAAAGGTCTATATACAGAAATCCCATCAGACATGCTGATTTGGCGTGGCTTGTGTCAAGGAAATTCTCCTGGAAAATCATTTTCCTATCGAACGCATGTGCAAAAAAACGTAAATGCATGCAAAAACGCATGGAAACGCAGTGTTTTTTTCCCCGTCATGCGTAAGCTGATGCGGATAAAAAATACTGCGTTATCATGCGTTTTTGCATGTGTTTGCAGTTTCGGATAAGACGCTGAAGACTCAACCGCAAATGTGAAACTAGCCTTACAGCCTCGGCCGCTAACAATGAGGTCATTAATGGTCGTCTGAGGAAGGTTCTGCTGCTGAATGCACTTGGGTAAATCATCAAGATCTGCTGCTGGCAGCTCCTGTGTAATCACTGACGTGCTCAATAGCAGACAAGTCCAAAGATGCTGCAGGCATGATAGCAGGTTTAGGCCACACAGGTTGCTAATAGTAGCACTAGCAACAAGCAGCTTGGCGTGGCACTGTTGAAAAACAGCTCTTGAGACTCTGGAGAAATGCCTGCATCACTGGCTCCATGAAAATCAATTTAACACCGAGCTGTTTGTTTACCTGGAATAAAGACTAGATGGGTCCATCTATCGTACGTTATGCGAACTCACACCTTATTCCCGAGTACAAGTCCTATGTGAGGTTTCTTAGTGCAGGCCTCTTCATGAAATTGCATATGCGAACTCCTGGAGGATGAAACGGAGTAATAAAGGCTGGAGTGGAGTCTTCTTCAGCGATGAATCCAAATCTTGTCTTGGATGCAATGACAGAAGAAGATTGGTCTGGAGACCCAGTGCAACTAAAAATACTAAAGTTGCATCCAGAATATACCAGATCCATCAGTACCAGCTTGATTATTGTTTCCATTTCACAACCAATTTCAATATGCACAGAAGTGATAAAAACAAAAACCTAACTGAATTTAAAATATATCCCGAAAATGGTGGTGTGAAGAATATGAAAGATATCATTTCAAGTCAATAATTTGTATCCTATTTGGCTGTGATCATAAAACCCCCCTTCAGTATGCAGCTGTATGACAACACCTAGCTCAGCGGAGGAAGGGGGATCAAGCCTCCAAAGGCTCTGAGTGACAGATCTCATGCCTTGAGCCAGCTAAGCTCAGAACAAAAGATGAGCTTGCCATGTGGGTACCATGCAGTCTAACTTCTTTGTTTCGTAAACAAGGCAGCACACTGCAGCGCTAGAACATACAAACTTGAAAAACGAAATTTGAACTGCATTACTGCACTAGAAATATGAAAAATGAGAGCTCTTAGCGCGCAAAAATGGCCAATTCCATGTGTACCTGGTAGCCCCGTTACGGCATCTCTCCTATACCAGGTCCTAAACTTGCCTTACCTCTTTCAGTAATGCAGTTCAAATTTCGTTTTTCAAGTTTGTATGTTCTAGCGCTGCAGTGTGCTGCCTTATTTACTTAACTATGTACGAGTTGGCGACTCTGGGTTCGGCACCTGTTCACGCTGAGTCTATGTTTGGATGTGCCGGTCAGGTTTTTGAAATGTAACTTCTTTGTTTCAACAGCTATGATTTCATAAGGAGGATATGGACTTCTTGTACGTCCTGGCCACACCGTTTTCGAGATCTCTGGAACGGGAAGAACACCTTCCAGGGTCTCGATCCGTTCTACCAGCAAAGGGCGGGAAGATATGTAGCATGGCTAGAAAAAAACAGCTAGAAAAGATGTGTTTAGTGTCAACGAGTAGCAGGGGCCTGGCCAAATTCGATGGGGCTAAAACTGCCTACCTGGAACCGTCCATTAAGTATTTATGACCCATCTTAATTTTTGGAGTTTTTAGCTGCTAGAGACAAGGGGATGGGATTTAGATTAATCCCAGATGGCAGGAAGGGAGTGACTTAAAGGGGATATAGGCTAGTGTAAGGCCACGTAGTCCCTCTCTCTGTTATGCGTGTGGTCAACTTCCGAAAGGTGGGTCATTTCAAGTAACGTGCTGTGAAAGACGTAGGAAAAAGCTGGCAGCCCATGCCCCCCGCGGCCCAGCACACAAATTCTTGAACATCAACCTGTTAATTGACATGATCCATCTGCTTATATCTTTTGTCCTATCGCCATCTGTATTTGCACATCTGACCATTGTATATGTATAACCATTGTGTATATTGTGTTTTGTCTAGTGTGCCCTTAAGGGAATTAAATGAATAATTTTACCTTGGGCAGCTCTCGATCCACGAATCCACACGTCCCTATTCTCGACTTCTGGTCTGATACAACCCGTTTTATACCTAACGAGGAACTAATGGCAATCCTACAGGATTGTCTAGGCACTGTTTCACTGATGCTAGTGAAAGGGGCCTCTCAGCCTGTCAAGTTTGTGAGCGAGGGTGGTGCCACGTCCGTGACTGCATGGGCCACATCTCACTTCCCGGGCCTCCTTGGCCTGTGGGGACAGTGGGTGTCTGTGTAAAACTGTACCAACCTGACCTTGCGTGTCCCCCATGGGGTACGGAACATCAAGTTGGTAAAAGTGGGGAGACCGCATTACGTGATCTGCATGACGTAATAGCCATTGCCATTCTTCATGGTTGGATTTTACATTTGCTGACCCGAATAGTGAAGTTCCTCTTTAAATATGAAATGAAATACTTGGGGGAAAAAATATATTTCTGAAAAACTAAGATAATGAATGTGACACTCCAGAAAGTTAGACTGTCTGCAAAAGTTTAATTAGAAAAAGTGGATGTCACTAGTGAAAACCTAAAATATGGTTTTCCCCTAGAAATAAATATGCCAGTATCGACATCCACTTGTGAGTGACAACTTGCAGGAAGGTCGTTAGGCATAAAATAGCGATTCATAAATTTACAGGCGGCTGCCACATTGGACGGGCAGTGAAGGTCGCAGATTGTAGAGACAGAACATTGTCATCTAACGCTTATGTATTAAAATAAAGAATTTAAGCGAAAAAAAAGATAAAATCATGTAAAAAGAAATCTGGAATGAACAAGACTGCACTATTTTTCTCCCCTCAACCTTAAATGCCAGACAGTTTTCATTTTCGCTTTTTACTCCCCTTCTTCACATAGTCATAACATTTTTTTGAAGTTTGTTCAAAACAAAAAAAAAAAATCAGTTTGTATCACAGTTTTCTGTAACATTTTTTTCTCATTAATGTACACTCTGCACCCCATTTTGACTGGAAAAAAAAAACAAAACAGAAAAGTAGAAATTTTGCAAATTTAATAAAAAGAAAACAAATATCACATGGTCATAAGTATTCAGACCCTTTGCTCAGACACTCATATTTAAGTCACATGCTGTCCATTTCCTTGTGATCCTCCTTGAGATGGTTCTACTCCCTCATTGGAGGCCAGCTCATGCCTGTACTAGATCAAAAGGGTGCGTCTACTCAATACTGAGCAAAGGGTCTGAATACTTATGACCATGTGATATTTCAGGTTTTTTTTTATTAAATTTGCAAAAATGTCTACATTTCTGTTTTTTTCAGTCAAGATGGGATGCAGAGTGTACATTAATGAGAAAAAAAATGAACTTTTTTGAATTTACCAAATGACTGCAATTAAACAAAGAGTGAAAAATGTAAAGGGGTCTGATTATTTTCTGTACACATTGTATATCTTTAAAAGGGGGAAACAGGGATGACTCGAGTTTGTTATTTTAATATTTAACTACTGTATTTTATTCCTGTCCACTTAGGGATTTGAACCAACAACAACCAATTGGCACCTTGTGATCATTATGTGGTCGAAGAGCACCTGAAACTGCATGGCCCCAGGATCGCACCTTAAGTGACGCAGTGAGACCTTGACAATGCCATTTATCTGGCTCAACATCAGCGATCGGAGCTAGCTCCAGTCACTGCTGTTACTGGCAGATGCTAGCTGTATAATACAGCCAGCATCTGCTGAGAATGGCGCAGGTTCAGCCTGAGTCAGCTCCATAAATCTGCACCCAGTATGCGCGGTACATATAAGGGGTATGTTAGGAAGCTTTGAAAAAGCTTTTTTTTTTTTGCTTTTGTCATGAACATAACCATAAGGCTTGCTTCCTTTTACAGAAAAAAAGGTACAGAATTTTTTTATGGCACCATTTTGGCCAGTAGCCAGCTGCCTGTCCCACTATTCACCACCAGTGCTTCAAGAATCGGACAGTGCAGTACCGTCACCTCCCTATAACAGGCGAGGACTATACAAGATCAGCTGAGTATTAGGAGGGCTGGGGGAGGGGAAGAGTATCCTCATTTTCCCAAAGTGGCACATTGTGCATTTTAATTTTAGGGTGCAGCACTGTGTGGATTTTATTGAAGGTTGCGTAGTTATATTAGGTTTTATTTCAGAAGGCATAGTGTGTTTTCAGATTAATTTCAGGAGGCAGAGTGTATAATTTAATTTCTTTGGTACACTGCAACTTTTTCACTTCTGGGGTCAAGGTGTAGATTAAAGATTTCTTTTAGGGTACCTGGTGCTAATATTTTCAGAAGGCACAGCTTATGCCACTATGGTCTCCAAAAGGAGCACAGTATGTGGAAGCATTATTTTCAGGGGGCACTCACTATAAGGCTGTGTGAACATGTTGCTGATTTTTCACGGTTTTTTTCGCGATAAAAACGCTATAAAACCACAAAAAAACAGCATACAATAAGCATCCCATCTATTAGAATGAATTCCTCATGTTTTGTGCACATTTTTCCGTGAAAAAAAACGCATTGCGGTAAAAAACGCAGCATGTTCATTAATTTTGCGGGTTTTTTTGCGGATTTCCCACTATAAAATGCATTGGGAAATGTCCGGAAAAAAACGCACAAAAAACGCATGCAGATTTCTTGCAGAAAATTTCAGGTTTTTCTCAGGAATTTTCTGCAAGAAATCCTGAACGCATGCACATAGCCTAAGAAGTAATGAATATCTGGATCAGACGGAGAACAAAATTATTGCTCCAAATCATAAAAGGCGTCACCCGTGGATCATTGGATGTCACTGTATATTCTACTTCTGACTCCATAGGTTCAGTACTAGATGGGAAGGTATCACAAGTTCTCTCAAAATCCATTACAATTGTTCAGGTCTTACTGGGAGCTGTAATCTCACATGGCAAAAAAACATCTATGGTGTGAAGGTGGACCTATGGTTAACTGGACATTGCTAGGGAAAATTACGTGGGCACCCGTGAAGACAGCAGAGATACATGGACAGACTGCTTTCAGACAGTCATGGCCAACAGATCCATCATCCATCAAAAATCCAAGTTACAGATCTGTCTGATCCTTTCAGTAGAGTCTGAAGGTCTTTCTTGATACAATAATTACCAAAATATGAATGGTCGACTCAGAAGATGAGGGCTATCACCTCCCACGGGGAACATCAAGATATAAATCTCTTAACAGTTGAAGCATTGAAAGAGTTATAAACTCTCCTCAGCACTGGAGAGATAATGACAAATGAAGAGCTGACCCCTGCTTAAAGGAATCAAGATCTGCAACAAAGTATCTACCGATAATACACTCCTCACACTATGCAACCAGGTCCAGGTGACATACATCACTAAACAATATTTGGGTAATCATTTAGTTAATTTGTGTTGGAAATCAGTAGTGTTGAATATATGATGTGAAATGTTTTTATGTGCAATATAATCATTATAATTTGTTATAACTAACGACAGTTTGTTACTATGCACGGGCAACGCCAGGCTCTTCAACTAGTATATATAAATAATATTATAGAAAGTCAAAGGAAAGAAATGCAGAATAAAACTGTAAAAGAGAGGTTAAAATATGAAAAACCTCATATCAAATCCATATTTTGTATATAGCAGCAGTATTCTAGTAGTTATATTCTTGTACATAGGAGCAGTATTATAATAGTTACATTCCTGTACATAGGGGAAAGTATTATAGTAGTTATATTCTTGTACATGGGGCCAGTATTATAGTAGTTATATTCTTGTACATAGGAGCAGTATTATAGTAGTTATATTCTTGTACATAGGAGCAGTATTATAATAGTTACATTCTTGTACATAGAGGCAGTATTATAGTAGTTATATTCCTGTACATAGGGGAAAGTATTATAGTAGTTATATTCTTGTACATAAGAGCAGTATTATAGTAGCTATATTCTTGTACATAGGAGCAGTATTATAGTAGTTATATTCTTGTTCATAGGGGCAGTATTATAGTAGTTATATTCTTGTACATAGGAGCAGTATTATAGTAGCTATATTCTTGTACATAGGAGCAGTATTATAGTAGCTATATTCTTGTACATAGGAGCAGTATTATAGTAGTTATATTCCTGTACATAGGGGCAGTATTATAGTAGTTATATTACTGTACATAGGGGCAGTATTATAGTAGTTATATTCTTGTACATAGGAGCAGTATTATAGTAGTTATATTCCTGTACATAGGGGCAGTATTATAGTAGTTATATTCTTGTACATAGGGGCAGTATTATAGTAGTTACATTCTTGTACATAGGAGCAGTATTATAGTAGCTATATTCTTGTACATAGGAGCAGTATTATAGTAGTTATATTCCTGTACATAGGGGCAGTATTATAGTAGTTATGTTTTTGTACATAGAGGGCAGTATTATAGTAGTTATGTTCCTGCACATAGGGGCAGTATTATAGTAGTTATATTCTTGTACATAGGGGCAGTATTATAGTAGTTATATTCTTGTACATAGGAGCAGTATTATAGTAGTTACGTATATTCCTGTACATAGGGGCAGTATTATAGTAGTTATATTCTTGTACATAGGGGCAGTATTATAGTAGTTATATTCTTGTACATAGGAGCAGTATTATAGTAGTTATATTCTTGTACATAGGAGCAGTATTATAGTACTTATATTCCTGCACATAGGGGCAGTATTATAGTAGTTATATTCTTGTACATAGGGGCAGTATTATAGTAGTTATATTCTTGTAGATAGGAGCAGTATTATAGTAGCTATATTCTTGTACATAGGAGCAGTATTATAGTAGCTATACTCTTGTACATAGGAGCAGTATTATAGTAGTTATATTCTTGTAGATAGGAGCAGTATTATAGTAGCTATATTCTTGTACATAGGAGCAGTATTATAGTAGCTATACTCTTGTACATAGGAGCAGTATTATAGTAATTATATTCTTGTATATAGGAGCAGTATTATAGTAGTTATATTCCTGTACATAGGGGCAGTATTATAGTAGTTATATTCTTGTACATAGGGGCAGTATTATAGTAGTTATATTCTTGTACATAGGAGCAGTATTATAGTAGTTATATTCCTGTACATAGTGGCAGTATTATAGTAGTTATATTCTTGTACATAGGAGCAGTATTATAGTAGTTACGTATATTCCTGTACATAGGAGCAGTATTATAGTTGTTATATTCTTGTACATAGGGGAAGTATTATAGTAGTTATATTCTTGTACATAGGGGGCAGTATTATAGTAGTTATATTCTTATACATAGGGGCAGTATTATAGTAGTTATATTCTTGTACATAAGGGGCAGTATTATAGTAGTTACATTCCTGTACATAGGGGGCAGTATTAAAGTAGTTATATTCTTATACATAGGGGCAGTATTATAGTAGTTATATTCTTGTTCATATAGGGCAGTATTATAGTAGTTATATTCTTGTACATAGGGGCCAGTATGATAGTAGTTATATTCTTGTACATAAGGGGCAGTATTATAGTAGTTATATTCCTGTACATAGGGGGCAGTATTATAGTAGTTATATTCTTATACATAGGGGCAGTATTATAGTAGTTATATTCTTGTTCATATAGGGCAGTATTATAGTAGTTATATTCTTGTACATAGGGGCAGTATTATAGTAATTATATTCTTGTACATAGGGGCAGTATTATAGTAGTTATATTCTTGTACATAGGAGCAGTATTATAGTAGTTATATTCATGTACATAGGGGCAGTTTTATAGTAGTTATATTCTTGTACATAGGAGCAGTATAATAGTGGTTATATTCCTGTACATAGAGGGCAGTATTATAGTAGTTATATTCTGATGTATAGTGGGCAGCATTACAGTAGTTCAATTCCTGTACATAGTCGGCAGAACTATAATAGCAGTTATATTCTTGTACACAGGGGCAGTATTATAGCAGTTATATTCCTGTACATAGAGGGCAGTATTATAGTAGTTATATTGTAATACATAGTGAGCAGCATTATAGTAGTACAATTCCTGTACATAGGGATCAGTTTTATAGTAGTTATATTCTTGTACAAAGGGTACAGTATTGTAGTAGTTATATTTTTTATAAATAGGGGGCAGTATTATAGTGGTTATATTCTCAGACAAAGGGTCAGTATTAAAATAGTTACATTCTTGCACATAGGGGGCTTTATTATAGTAGCTATATTCTTGTGCATTGGGAGCGATTTTATAGTGATTATATTCCTGTACATAGAGGTCAGTATTATAGTAGTTATATTCTGCTATATAGCAGGCAGTATATGTATTATATATTAGAATATCATCAATAAGTTCATTTATTTCAGTTCTTCAATACAAAAAGTGAAACTCCTAAATATAGAGTCATTAAAAACAGAATGATCTATTTCAAGTGTTTATTTCTGTTAATGTTGAGGATTATGGCTTACAGCCAGTGAAAACCCAAAAGTCGTCATTATCTCAATAAATTAGAATACTTAACACCAGCGTGAAAAAAATTATTTTAACATCCGAAATGTTGGCCTATTGAAATGTATGTTCAATTCCTGCATCAATGTGGCGTGGCATGGAGGCGATCAGCCTGTGGCTCTGCTGAGGTGTGCTGGAAGCCCAGGTTGCTTTGATAGCAGCCTTCAGCTTATCTGCATTGTTGGGTCTGGTGTCTCTCATCTTCCTCTTAACAATACCCCATAGATTCTCTATAAGGTTAGGTCAGGCGAGTATGCTCGCAAATCAAGCACAGTGATACTGTTGTTTATAAACCAGGTATTGGTACTTTTGGCAGTGTGGACAAGTGCCAAGTCCTGCTGGAGAATGAAATTTTCATCTCCAAAAAGCTTGTCGGCAGAGGGAAGCATGAAGTGCTCTAAAATTTCCTGGTAGATGGCTGCACTGGCTTTGATATTGATAAAACACAGTGGACCTACACCAGCAGATGACATGGCTCCCCAAACCATCACTGATTGTGGAAACTTCACACTAGACCTTAAGCAGCTTGGATTGTGTGCCTCTCCACTCTTCCTCCAGACTCTGGGACCTTGATTTACAAGGTCTAGTGTGAAGTATCCAAAATCAATGATAGTTTCAGGAGCTATGACATCTGCTGGCGTAGGTCCACTGTGTTTTATCAAGACCAAAGTCAGCGCAGCAGTCTACCAAGAAATTTTAGAGCACTTCATTCTTCCCTCTGCCGACAAGCTTATTGGAGATGGAAATTTCAATCTCCAGCAGGACTTGGCACGTGTCCACACTGCCAAAAGTACCAATACCTGGTTTAAAAAGTATCATTGTGCTTGATTGGCCAGCAAACTTTACCTTTACTCCATAGAGAATCTATGGGGTATTTTCAAGAGGAAGATGAGAGACACCAGACCCAACAATGCAGGCGAGCTGAATGCTGCAATCAAAGCAACCTGGGCTTCCATAACACCTCAGCAGTGTTACAGGCTGATCGCCTCCATGCCACGCCGCGTTGATGCAGTAATTGATGCAAAGGGAGCCCCGACAAAGTATTGAGTGCATTTACTGAACATACATTTCAGTAGGCCAACATTTTGGATTTTAAAATCATTTTTTCAAGCTGGTGTATTCTAATTTACTGAGATAATGACTTTTGGGTTTTCATTGGCTGTAAGCAATAATCATCAACATTAACAGAAATAAACACTTGAAATAGATCACTCTGTTTGTAATGACTATCTAATATAGGAGTTTCACTTTTTATATTGAAGAACTGAAATAAATTCACTTTTTGATATTCTAATTTTGTGAGAGGCACCTATATTATATATATATACTGTATATATATATATATATATATATATTTATTATAGAAAGTCAAGGCAAAGAAATCTATTATATAATTGTCTAAGGGTCACTTCCGTCTTTCTGTCCTTCTGTCACGGATATTCATTGGTCGCGGCCTCTGTCTGTCAAGGAAATCCAAGTCGCTGATTGGTCGCGGCAAAACAGCCTCGACCAATCAGCGACGGGCACAGTCCGGAAGAAAATGGCCGCTCCTTACTCTCCGCAGTCACTGCCCGGCGCCCGCATACTCCCGTCCAGCCACCGCTAACACAGGGTTAATGCCGGCGGTAACGGACCGCCGCTATTAACCCTGTGTGTCCCCAACTTTTTTACTATTGATGCTGACTATTGGGCATCAATAGTAAAAAATGTAATATTAAAAATAATAAAAAAAACAAAAAACCTGCTATACTCACCCTTGTTCGCCGAGCCGGCCGCCATCTTCCGTTCCCGGCGATGCATTGCGAAATTACGCTGAAGACGTAGCGGCCTCGCGAGACCGCCAAGTCATCTGGGTAATTTCGCAATGCATCCTGGGAATGGAAGATGGCGGCAGCCGCGTGCTACAAGGGCCCTTGGATCTGAAGGCGAGTATGTTTATTTTTTATTTTTTAACCTGTGACATAAGTGGCTCGGTAATATACTACGTAGCTGGGCAATATACTAAGTGACTGGGCAATATACTACGTGGCTGGGCAATATACTACTTGGCTGGGCAATATACTACGTGGCTGGGCAATATACTACGTGACTGGGCAATATACTATGTAGCTGGGCAATATACTACGTCACTGGGCAATATACTACGTGGCTCTGTGCAATATACTACGTGGCTGGGCAATATACTACGTGGCTGGGCAATATACATGCATATTCTAGAATACCCGATGCATTAGAATCGGCCACCATCTAGTGTAGAATAAAACTGTAAGCGAGAGGTTAAAATATGAAGAACCTCATATCAGATCCATATTTTGTATATAGCAGCAGTATTCTAGTATATTCTTGTACATACATAGTAACATAGTAACATAGTTAGTAAGGCCGAAAAAAGACATTTGTCCATCCAGTTCAGCTTATATTCCATCATAATAAATCCCCAGATCTACGTCCTTCTACAGAACCTAATTGTATGATACAATATTGTTCTGCTCCAGGAAGACATCCAGGCCTCTCTTGAACCCCTCGACTGAGTTCGCCATCACCACCTCCTCAGGCAAGCAATTCCAGATTCTCACTGCCCTAACAGTAAAGAATCCTCTTCTATGTTGGTGGAAAAACCTTCTCTCCTCCAGACGCAAAGAATGCCCCCTTGTGCCCGTCACCTTCCTTGGTATAAACAGATCCTCAGCGAGATATTTGTATTGTCCCCTTATATACTTATACATGGTTATTAGATCGCCCCTCAGTCGTCTTTTTTCTAGACTAAATAATCCTAATTTTGCTAATCTATCTGGGTATTGTAGTTCTCCCATCCCCTTTATTAATTTTGTTGCCCTCCTTTGTACTCTCTCTAGTTCCATTATATCCTTCCTGAGCACCGGTGCCCAAAACTGGACACAGTACTCCATGTGCGGTCTAACTAGGGATTTGTACAGAGGCAGTATAATGCTCTCATCATGTGTATCCAGACCTCTTTTAATGCACCCCATGATCCTGTTTGCCTTGGCAGCTGCTGCCTGGCACTGGCTGCTCCAGGTAAGTTTATCATTAACTAGGATCCCCAAGTCCTTCTCCCTGTCAGATTTACCCAGTGGTTTCCCATTCAGTGTGTAATGGTGACATTGATTCCTTCTTCCCATGTGTATAACCTTACATTTATCATTGTTAAACCTCATCTGCCACCTTTCAGCCCAAGTGTCCAACTTATCCAGATCCATCTGTAGCAGAATACTATCTTCTCTTGTATTAACTGCTTTACATAGTTTTGTATCATCTGCAAATATCGATATTTTACTGTGTAAACCTTCTACCAGATCATTAATGAATATGTTGAAGAGAACAGGTCCCAATACTGACCCCTGCGGTACCCCACTGGTCACAGCGACCCAGTTAGAGACTATACCATTTATAACCACCCTCTGGAACTGTATTATAGTAGATACATTCTTGTACAAAGAGGACAGTATTATAATCATTATATTCTTGTTCACAGGGCAGTATTATAGTGGTTATATTCCTGTATATAGGGCAGTATTATAGTAGTTATATTCTTGTGCATAGGAACAGTATTCTAGTAATTACCGTATATATTTGTACATATCCCCACTATTATAACAGTTATATTCTTGTACACAGGGGGCAGTATTATGGTAGTTATATTCTTGTACATAGGAGCAGTATTCTAGTAATTATATATGTGTACATATGGGGCACTATTATAACAGTTATATTCTTGTACATAACATAAAAAGACCAAATTGGAAGAAATTTTACCAAATACCTCCACCATGCTCACACCCCAAGTGGGGGAGCCACCCGGGGAGATTCTTAGAATGCAATTATCAAGCGGACACTCCTCTAGTTAGCAGCAAGGAAGAGAAAACTGAGTTGATGTCCATAAATCTTAACAGTATTTATTGGTTACAAAATGACAACCATAGCCATAAACATACATAATTCATAATTCAATAAACATTAAATATAAGCAAAAAGAAGAGGGTGAAGGTAGCAAAAGATGGAAAACAAGCACGGTGTGGATAATCCTAAGCACGGTGTGGATAATCCTAAGGATCCTAAGGATTATCCACACCGTGCTTGTTTTCCATCTTTTGCTACCTTCACCCTCTTCTTTTTGCTTATATTTAATGTTTATTGAATTATGAATTATGTATGTTTATGGCTATGGTTGTCATTTTGTAACCAATAAATACTGTTAAGATTTATGGACATCAACTCAGTTTTCTCTTCCTTGCCGTATATTCTTGTACATACAGTTGTGGCCAAAAGTATTGACACCCCTGCAATTCTGTCAGATAATATTCAGTTTCTTCCTGAAAATGATTGCAATCACAAATTCTTTGGTATTATCTTCATTTAATTTGTCTTAAATGAAAAAAACAGAAAAGAGAATGAAGCAAAAAGCTAAACATTTATCATTTCACACAAAACTCCAAAAATGGGCCAGACAAAAGTATTGGCACCCTCAGCCTAATACTTGGCTGCACAACCTTTAGCCAAAATAACTGCGACCAACCGCTTCCGGTAACCATCAATGAGTTTCTTACAATGCTCTGCTGGAATTTTAGACCATTCTTCTTTGGCAAACTGCTCCAGGTCCCTGATATTTGAATGGTGCCTTCTCCAAACTGCCATTTTTAGATCTCTCCACAGGTGTTCTATGGGATTCAGGTCTGGACTCATTGCTGGCCACCTTAGAAGTCTCCAGTGCTTTCTCTCAAACCATTTTCTAGTGCTTTTTGAAGTGTGTTTTGGGTCATTGTCCTGCTGGAAGACCCATGACCTCTGAGGGAGACCCAGCTTTCTCACACTGACCCCTACATTATGCTGCAAAATTTGTTGGTAGTCTTCAAACTTCATAATGCCATGCACACGGTCAAGCAGTCCAGTGCCAGAGGCAGCAAAGCAACCCCAAAACATCAGGGAACCTCCGCCATGTTTGACTGTAGGGACCGTGTTCTTTTCTTTGAATGCCTCTTTTTTTCTCCTGTAAACCCTATGTTGATGCCTTTGCCCAAAAAACTCTACTTTTGTCTCATCTGACCAGAGAACATTCTTCCAAAACGTTTTAGGCTTTTTCAGGTAAGTTTTGGCAAACTCCAGTCTGGCTTTTTTTATGTCTCTGAGTAAGAAGTGGGGTCTTCCTGGGTCTCCTACCATACAGTCCCTTTTCATTCAGACGCCGACGGATAGTATGGGTTGACACAGTTGTACCCTCAGACTGCAGGGCAGCTTGAACTTGTTTGGACGTTAGTCGAGGTTCTTTATCCAACATCCGCACAATCTTGCGTTGAAATCTCTTGTCAATTTTTATTTTCCGTCCACATCTAGGGAGGTTAGCCACAGTGCCATGGGCTTTAAACTTCTTGATGACACTGCGCACGGTAGACACAGGAACATTCAGGTCTTTGGAGATGGACTTGTAGCCTTGAGATTGCTCATGCTTCCTCACAATTTGGTTTGTCAAGTCCTCAGACAGTTCTTTGGTCTTCTTTCTTTTCTCCATGCTCAATGTGGTACACACAAGGACTCAGGACAGAGGTTGAGTCAACTTTAACCCATGTCAACTGGCTGTAAGTGTGATTTAGTTATTGCCAACAACTGTTAGGTGCCACAGGTAAGTTACAGGTGATGTTAATTACACAAATTAGAGAAGCATGATTTTTCGAAACAGTGCCAATACTTTTGTCCACCCCTTGTTTATGTTTGGTGTGTAATTATATCCAATTTGGCTTTAGGACAATTATTTTTGTGTTTTTTCATTTAAGACAAATTAAATTAAGATAATAATAACAAATAATTTGTGTTTGCAATCATTTTCAGGAAGAAACTGAGTATTATCTGACAGAATTGCAGGGGTGTCAATACTTTTGGCCACAACTGTAGAGAGCAGTATTATAGTAGTTAAATTCGTGTACATAGGAGCAATACTGTAGTAGTTATATTCTTGGACATAGAGGGCAGTATTATAGTTACATTCTTGTACAAAGGGGACAGTAGTATAGTAGCTATATTCTTGGACATAGGGAACAGTATTGTAGTAGTTATATTTTTATACATAGGGGACAGTATTATAATCATTATATTCTTGTATATAGGGACAATATTATAGCAGTTATATGCTTGTACATAGGGGCAGTATTATAGCAGTTATACTCTTGTACATGGGAGCAGTATTATAGTAGTTATATTCTTGTACACAGGGACAGTATTATAGCACTTATATTCTTGTACATAGGGGACAGTATTGTAGTAGTTATATTTTTATACATAGGGGGCAGCATTATAGTAGTCATATTCTTATACAAAGGGTCAGTATTATAATAGTTATATTATTGTACACGGGGCAGTTTATAGTAGTTATATTCTTGCACATAGGAGCAGTATTATAGTATTATTATTATAGCGCCATTTATTCCATGGTGCTTCACATGTGATGAGGGGTATACATAATAAAAACAAGTACAGTAATCTTAAATAATACAAGTCACAACTGGTACAGGAGGAGAGAGGACCTTGCCCGCAAGGGCTCACAATCTATGGCCGGTTTCACACGTCAGTGGCTCCAGGACGTGAGGTGTCACGTACCGGAGGCACTGACTCACGTAGACACATTAAAATCAATGTGTCTCTGCACATGTCAGCGTGTTTTCACGGACCGTGTGTCCGTTTGAAAAACACGGAGACATGTCAGTGTTTGTGGGATCGCACGGAACACACGGACCCATTAAAGTCAATGGATCCGTGTAAAACACGTACTGAACACGGATGCCCGTCCGTGTGCAGTCCGTGTGCCGTGCAGGAGGCAGCGCTACATTAAGCGCTGTCCCCCCAGCTTGTGGTGCTGAAGTCCCATTCATTTCTTCTCTCCAGCAGCGTTCGCTGGAGCGAAGGAATGAAAAATCATATTTTTTTTTTTTTGCGGTGTAAATAAAGTTCCCGGTAATCTCCCCCCTCCCTCCCCCTGTGTGCCCGCCCACTGGCATTAAAATACTTACCCAGCTCCCTCGATGCTTCCTCTCAGCGTCGCAGCTCTTCCTGTATGAGCGGTCACGTGGTGCCGCTTATTACAGTGATGAATATGCGGCTCCACCCCTATGGGAGGTATTTTAATGTCAGTGGGCGGGCACACAGGGGGAGGGAAGGGGGAGATTACCGGGAACTTTATTTACACCGCAAAAAATAAAATAAAATGATTTTTCATTCCTTTGCTTCAGCGAACGCTGCTGGGAAGGAATGAATTCTGGATTTAGCACCCAAAGCAGGGGACAGCGCTTAACTCTAGCGCTGTCTCCTGCACGGTGCGTGTGGTACCCAGTCGGCACACGGACGGCACACGGCTGCCACGTGAGCACACGGACACGGATAACTCCGGTACCGATTTTTCCGGTACCGGAATTATCTGGACGTGTGGGACAGGCCTACAAGAGATGGGTGAGGATACAGTAGGCAAGGGTAGAGCTGATTGTGCAGTGGTTTGGTTGATCGTTGGTTACTGCAGGTTGTAGGCTTGACGGAAGAGGTAGGTCTTCAGGTTCTTTTTGAAGGTTTCCACGATAGGTGAGAGTCTGATATGTTTGTGGTAGAGAGTTCTAGAGTAGGGGGGGTTGCGTGGGAGAAATCTTGTATGTGATTGTGGGAAGGGAAGATAAGAGGGGAGTAGAGAAGGAGATCTTGTGAGGATCGGAGGTTGCGTGCAGGTAAATATCTGGAGACGAGGTCACAGATGTATGGAGGACACAAGTTGCGGATGGCTTTGTATGCCATGGTTAGGGTTTTGAACTGGAGTCTTTGGGTAATGGGGAGCTAGTGCAGGGATTGACAGAGGGCAGAGGCCGGGGAATAGCGGGAGGACAGGTGGATTAGTCGGGCAGCAGAGTTTAGAATAGATTGGAGGGGTGCAAGAGTGTTAGAGAGGAGGCCACAGAGCAGGAGGTTGCAGTAGTCAAGGCGGGAGATGATGAGGGCATGGAAGTGGAAAGGGCTTGGATATATGGTTTGAGGGAGAGATCAGGGTCAAGTATTATCCCAAGGCAGCGAGCTTGTAGGACTGGGGAACAAGAGCAGCCATTTACTTTAATGGATAGGTCCGTTGTGGAGGTTGAGTAGGATGGGGAAAAGATGAAGAATTCTGTTTTGTCCATATTAAGTTTTAGAAATCTAGTGGATAAGAAGGATGAAATAGACAGACATTGTGGGATTCTGGTTAGTAGGGAGGTGATATCTGGTACAGAGATGAAGATCTGTGTGTCATCAGCATAGAGATGATACTGAAAGCCGTGAGATTATATGAGCTGTCCGAGGCCGTAGGTGTAAATGGAGAAGTTAGGGCCCTAGGACTGAACCTTGCGGGATTCCAACAGATAGGGGGCGAGGTGAGGAGGTGGTGTGCGAGACACTGAATATCCGGTCTGTTAGGTATGACAAGATCAAAGATAGGACAAAGTCAGTGATGCCAAGAGATGATAGGGTTTGTAGTAATATGGAGTGGTCCACTGTGTCAAAGGCAGAGGACAGGTCCAGGTGGAGGACAGAGTAGTGTCACTTGGCTTTTGCAGTTAATAGGTCATTGGTGACTTTAGTTAGGGCAGTTTCAGTGGAGTGATGCAGCCGGAAGCCAGATTGTAAGCAATCGAAGAGGGAGCAAGAAGAGATGTGGGAGGACAGTTCCACATGCACGTGTTCCAGCAATTTTGAGGTATAGGGGAGAAGTGATAAGGGTCGATAGCTAGATAAAGAAGATGGGTCAAGAGAGGGTTTTTTGAGGATGGGTGTGATTGAAGCATGTTTAAAGCTTGAGGAGAAAACATTAGTTATTAGTGATAGGTTGAAGAGATGGGTTAGGGTTGGGATAAAGACTATGGTGAGGTTTGGGATGAAGTGGGATAGGATCGGGTCAAGTGCACAGGTGGTGAGATGTGATCTTGAGAATAGGGTTGAGAGTCGATCTTCTCTAATGGTGGTGCAGAAGTTGGTTTTGAAGGGGGAGGGCTGAGCAGTTAGGAGGAAGGGTTCTGGGGATTGTCGACCAAAACTGTCTCTGCCTCATTTTTCAAGCAAAAGATTGATAACATCAAAGTCTTCAGCTTTGATGAGTGAGAGGGTGCTGAGGGATGGAGGGGAGAATTGAAAGTGTTGAATAACTGTTTAGGATTGTGAGACATGGAGGATATGAGAGAAGAGAAGTAGGTTTATTTTGCTGCAGCAAGTGTAGCCTTGAAAGTAGTGAGAGATTGATTGAATGCAACAAAGTGCTCGTTCGAGTGGATCTTTTCCATCTCCGCCCAGCAACCCCAGTAGCCCATCTCAGTTCTTTGGTCAGGCTGGTGTGCCAGGGCAGTTGTTGATTTTACGAGCTTTGGTATGTGTGAGAGAGGCAACCGACTCCAAAGCTACAGCTATTGTCATATAAAGCGGCATCTGCATTGTGTAGGGAACTTATGTCTGTAAGAGGGAGAAGGAATTCAGGCAGCGAGTGTAGATCAAGGTGTTTAAGATTTCAACGATGGTGTGCAAGTATTCACATGAGGGCTCAAGTGAGGTTGTTACGTCACGTGAGCCCTACGCCCAATCAGTGCCAGTTCACTGTCTCCGCCTTCAGACGTATTAAACATCAAAAGGAAGCCAGGGCTGTGGCTGGTTTCGCATTTCATCTTGATGTTCGACTTGTCCAAAGGCGGGGACAGTGATGGCAGTGCTGGTTGGGCATAGGGCTCACATGACATAACTTCACATGAGTCCCGGGAACACAAGTGCGGATATGAAGCTTCATATTATATTATTATAGAGGACATTATATTATAGAGGACATTCTTTGCAACAATATACATAAATAAAACATGTGATGTGTAGCTTTCAGCCTTTGTATATGACTGCCACTTTAAGAAACAATCTTCACCTTTTTCTCTGCAGCAATCTTAGAAAACACAAGCCAGCATAAAGAAGAAATATGGGTCTTCACCGCCCAATAATCCTGGCTCAGCAGTGGTGGATTAGGCCACTGCTCTTAATATTGCTGGAGTGGTTACATACTATGTAATGATCATTTACTTTTTCATTGAGAATTACAGGGACAAAAACAATTCTGCCAGTGACAGATTGTAAGCGACTGTTCTCTATAATAGGAAAAATAGCTGGTATTTACCTGGCAAGCTGAGATTTAACGGGCAACAGACAAGTCCCAAAATAGCTGGAAATAATAAAAGCTCTACACCATGCAATAGAAGCACCTATTAATTTAAGATACTGCCATCTTCTCTGGGGAAAGAGGAGTTTTTGTACTTCTCTGGCATAAGGGTCAGGGGTATCACTGCACCCCCTATAGTTTTACATGGGTGCGTATTGTGCTCCAAACCATTGTTATTCGATATTGCACCTAATGGCCACAATCCTGCAACCTATTACTCAATTTCTCCATATTCTTGGCACAAACCAATTTCACCCTGTAATATTTGTTAGATTTTTTTGCAAGTTTCCCCACTTGTAAAGAATGGAGAGGTCTGTAATTTTAATCATAGGTACACTTCAATTGTGAGAGACAGAATCTATTTAAAAAAAAAAAATCACATTGTATTATTTGTATATAATTAATTTGCATTTTATTGCATGAAATAAGTATTTGATACAATAGAAAAATAGAACTTAATGTTTGGAACAGAAACCTTTGTTTGCAATTACAGAGGTTAGACTTTTCCTGTAGTTCTTGACCAGGATTGCACACACTGCAGGAGGGATTTTGGCCCCCTCCTCCATACAAATCTTCTCCAGATCTTTCAGGTTTCAGGGCTGTCGCTGGACAACATTGAGTTTCAGCTCCACCAGAGATTTTCTATTGGGTTCAACTCTGGAGACTGGCTAGGCCACTCCAGGACCTTGAAATGCTTCTTACGGAGCGACTCCTTAGATGCTCTGGCTGTGTGTTTCGGGTCATTATCATACTGGAAGACCTAGCCACGACCCATCTTCAATGTGGTTACTGAAGGAAGGAAGTTATTGTCCAAAATCTCACGATACATGACCCCATTCATCCTCTTCAATAAAGTGCAGTTGTCAGGGCCAGCACCAGGTTTTCGTCTCAGTGGGCTCCTTTAATACATATCATAATTGCGTATTCCCCCATATTCCCCCTCACGTATTCCCCCACCTCACGTATCCCCCCTACCCGATCTATGTATTATGGTAAATGGCATCACGCTCTCTCCCGCACCTGAAATCCGCTGCCTCGGGGTAACTCTTGACTCTGCCCTGTCCTTCAAGCCTCACGTCCAAGCTCTTGCCACCTCCAACTCAAAAATATTGCCAGAATCCGTTCCTTCCTCAGCCCACAATCTACCAAAACTCTTGTGCATGCTCTCACCATCTCCCGCCTCGATTACTGCAACACCCTCCTCTGTGGCCTCCCAGCTAACTCTCTTGCACCACTCCAGTCTGTCCTTAACTCTGCTGCCCGGCTAATCCACCTCTCTCCTCGCTACTCCCCTGCTTCTCCCCTCTGCAAATCCCTCCACTGGCTCCCAATTCCCCAATGAATCCAGTTCAAACTACTAACACTGATCTACAAAGCCATCCACAACCTGTCCCCTCCCTATATCTCTGAAATAATCTCCCAATAACTTCCCTCACATAATCTTCGATCCTCCCAAGATCTCCTACTCTCCTCCATACTTATTCATTCCTCACACAACTGCCTCCAAGATTTCTCCCGAATATCCCCCATCCTCTGTGTGGTGAAATATGTGTGTGTATATATATATATATATATATATATATATATATATATATATATGTGTGTGTGTGTGTGTGTGTGTGTGTGTGTGTGTGTGTGTGTGTGTGTGTGTGTGTGTGTGTGTGTGTGTGTGTAGTGATCTAGGGTTATATGTGTGACATCTAGGGTTATATGTGTGACTAGTGATAATGTAACATCTGTCCTGAAGGCAAGTCGCACCTAGGTGTTAATAGGTACTTCCTTGGGACTAGTAGAAATTCGGTCTCCATATCTCACCAGGAGGTCTAGCTAGAGCCAAGAAGAAGGTAACATTTGGCACCTCTTGCGGCCTGAGGTGATCTATTCCTGAAAACCTTTTCACAAGTGTCTCAAAAGAGAAAATAATATATTCATTAGTAGAGCGGCCGTGGCCAATCAAACAGCCCGCAATTATGATATTAACCTGAGGGGCCGGCTTAGAAAACTGACCTCAGACCAAAGTTATAAATTTAGGCTGCCGACAGAGAAGTGTGTTCACATGTGAGGGCAGCCTGAGAAGCTGATGTGTTCCACCAACTCCATTCACCCCCCTCAGGGAGCAGAAAGCAAACTACCAGTTAGATGATTTCTGTAAGTTTTTCTCCTGTTTATTTTGACACTGTTTTGCATAAGTTGTATGTCTTTTTATTATCATATTTTTATACCTTTTCTTATTGTAAGCACTGACCCTTTTGTTATTAAAGTATAAAACTTTAACAAGTTGAACCTTGAATGTTCTAAAAGAATCCTTAGCCTAAGGTGTGTGAGCCTTATGAGTGATAGACATATTTTTATTAGTATTATTACTTCTGGGACTCATCGCCCGTGTATTCGGTGAGTGGTGGCAGCGCTTATGAGCGGGTGTGTGGCCTGGGTCGGTGTGTGATTTATGCTCCCATTACAGCATAGGACAGAGGTTGAATGCTGGACTGAGAGTGGGGAGATAGATTAACCCTTGCAGGCACAACCCAAGTCACGTGTGAGAGCAGGCACGTGATGAATAAGCGACACCACGTAGTAGGGATCCGTGACACTCTGAAATTCCATGCCTCAACACGTCCGATTATCCACCACCCTCGGATTCTTCAGACGGAACCTGAAAACCCATCTCTTCAGGAAAGCCTACAGCCTACAATAACCATGCCGCCGCCTCACCGCCGCCAGAGCCGCCGCCTCACCGGCGCCTCACCCCTACCTTCTGTCTCTTCCCCAGTATCCCATAGAATGTAAGTCCGCAAGGACAGGGTCCTCTCCCCTCTGTACCAGTCTGTCACTGTAAACCTGTTTACTGTAAACGATATCTATAACCCTGTATGTAACCCCTTTCTCATATACAGCACCATGGAATTAATGGTGCTATATAAATAAATAATAATAATTGATGATGCACAGATACGGCAGATAAATATAGGCATAGTACAATGTCAAAAATTTCACTTACTTCTTACATTACATGAGTGATATGAAAGGCTCAGAAACCGAACAGTATAGTCCTCCATACTGTATTATGGGCTTCACATAGTGCTCCTTACAGAATAACGGACCCCATATAATGCTCTATAAATATAATGAGCACCATAAAATGCTGCATACAATATAATGGATCCCATATAATACTCCATATAGAATAATGGACCCCATACATAATGGGCCCCATATAATGCTCCATACATAATGGGCCCCATATAATGCTCCATACATAATTAGACCCATATAATGCTCCATAAATAATTAGACCCATACAGTTGTGCTCAAAAGTTTACATACCCCAGCAGAATTTTTGCTTTCTTGCCTTTTTTTCAGAGAATATGAATGATTGCATTCAAAAAATTTTCTTAACTCTGGGTTAGTGGTTGGGTGAAGCCATATTGTCAAACTACTGTTTTTTCTCTTTTTAAATCATAATGACAACCCAAAACATCCAAATGACCCTGATCAAAACTTTACATAACCCCATTTCTTAATATCGTATATTGCCCTTTCTAACATCAATGACAGCTTGTAGTCTTTTGGGGTAGTAGTGGATGAGGTTCTTTAATTTTCTCAGATAGCAAAGCTGCCCCCTCTTCTTGGCAAAAAGCCTCCAGTTCCTGTAAATTCCTGGGCTGTCTAGCATGAACTGTGCGCTTGAGATCTCCCCAGAGTGGCTCAATGATACTGAGGTCAGGAGACTGAGATGGACACTCCAGAACCTTCACTTTGATCTGCTGCAAGCAATGACAGGTTGACTTGGCCTTGTGTTTTGGATTGTTGTCATGTTGGAACATCCAACAACGTCCCATGTGCAGCTTCCGGGCTGATGATTGCAAATTTGCCTCCAGTATTTTCTGATAACAAGCTGCATTCATTTTTCTTTCAACTTTGACCAAGATTCCTGTGCCTTTGTAGCTCACACATCTCCAAAACATCAGTGATCCATCTCCGTGCTTTACAGTAGGAATGGTGTTCCTTTCATCATGCGCCTTGTTGACCTCTCTCCAAATGTAACGTTTATGGTTGTGGCCAAAAAGTTCAATTTTAGTCTCACTGCTCCAAATTACCTTGTTCCAGAAGTTTGGAGGCTTGTCTCTGTGCTGTTTTGCATATTGTTGGCAAGATACTCTGTAGCATTTGTGCAGCAATGGCTTTCTTCTGGTGACTCGACCATGCAGCCCATGTTTCTGCAAGTGCATCATTATTGTGCATCTTGAAACAGCCACACCGCTAGTTTTCAGAGAGTCCTATATTTCAGGTGATACTATTTGTGGGTGTTTCTTTGCATCCCGAGCAATTTTCCTAGCAGTTGTGGATGACATTTTTGTTGGTCCACCGGACCGTGGTTTTGTTCTTACAGGGCCCCTACATTCGATTTGTTAATCACAGTTTGAACATTGCTGACTGGCATTATCAGTTCCTTGGATATCTTTCTGTATCCCTTTCTTGTTTTACATAGTTCAACTAGTTTCCCGTAGATCCGTTGATAATTCTTTTGCTTTCCCCGTGACTCACAATCCAGAAATGTCAGTGGCTGGATGAAAGATGCACGTCTGCCTGGATCCCAGAAAATCACTCAGTTTTTATGCACACACACTGATTACAAGCAAACAGCCATTCAAACCCATTTGTGCCAACTTCTGTGCATGTTATCAGGCCAAAATCACCAGGGTATGTACACTTTTGATCAGGGTCATTATGATTTAAAAAGAGAAAACACGTTAGTTTGACAATAAATGGCTTCACCCAACCACTAACCATGAGCGGAGAAAAAATTATGGTGTTATCATTAATATTCTCTGAAAAAAGGCCAAGAAAGCAAAAATTCTGCCGGGTATGTAAACTTTTGAGCACAACTATATAATGCTCCATACAGAATGGGCCCCATATAATGCTCCATACAGTATATGATAGGTTCCATATGTTGCTCCATAATAATGAGCCCCATATAATGCACCATGCAGTATTAAGATGGTCCCCATATAATGCTCCAGTATATGATGGGCCCTATATAAAGCCTCAGTATATGGTGGGCCCCATATGATGCTTCAGTATATAATGGGCCCCATATGATGCTCCAGTATATAATGGGCCGCATATTGCTTCAAACATTACAAAAATAAATAAATACTCACCTGTCTTAGCTGGCCATTGCTCTGCTCCGGACTCCTCAGCGTTGTCGTCTTGCAGCTCTCTGCACTGGCTGTTCAGGCAGAGGGCACACAGACGTGACGTCATCGTGCCCTCTGACCTGAAACTTCAGAGTCAGAAGAGGCGGAAGACAATGAAAAGGAGGAACAAGGAGAGATAAGTATTGCAAGGTCTGCGGCCCTGACCAAGTGGTGCGGGGGGGGCCCACTTGCGGGTGCGGGCACTGGGATCCCATAGTGCACCTGCTAAGGGCTCCGGCACTTGCCTGGGTGCGCCAGTTGCTGATGCCAGCCCTGGCAGTTATCCTGTCCCCTTTGCAGAAAAGCACTCCCAATCTATGATGTTTCCCTCATGCTTCATGGATTGGACTGTATTATTGGGGTTGTACACATCCTCCAATTATGGCGAGTGGAGTTGATACCAAAAAGTTCTATTTTGGTCTCATTTGACTACATGACCTAATCATATGCCACCCCTGGATCATCCAGATGGTGATTGGCGAACTTCAAACAGGCCTGGACATGTGCTAGCGTGAGTAGGAGGTCCTTACGTGCCCTGCAGAATTTTAATCCATGATGGCATGGTGTGTTACTAATGGTAATGTTTGAGACTGTGGTCCCAGATTCATGACCTTTCTCACAATCATCCTTACCCCATGAGGCGAGATCTTGCATGGAGTCACAGAGCGAAAAAGATTGACCTTCATCTTGTGTTTCTCCATTTTCTAATACTTGTGCCAACATTTGCTGCATTCTCACCAAGCTGCTTGCCTATTGTCCTGCAACCCAACCCAGTCTTAAGTTGGTCTACAATTTTGTCCCTGGTGTCCTTAGGCTGGTTTCACATTTGTGTTTAAAAACGCAGCGTTTTAAACGCAAACGCATGTGGTGAAAAAAACGCATGTAAACGCGGTAAAATGCCGCGTTTTTTTAGACGCATGCGTTTTTGCATGTTTTATTACAAACGCGGCGTTTTGACGCGTTTACATGCGTTTTTCATGCGTTTGCGTTTTTTAAACGCATGATGAGAAGTGTGTGACAGCTGCCAATCATCAAAATCAACAAGAAAACCCACTATAAACAGAAATAGCTAGGGTTAGGGTTAGGCTTAGGGTTTGGATCCCTAGTAACCCTAGGGATCCTAACCTTAACCCTTACCCTAAGGGATCTTAACCCTAACCCTACCCCTAACCCTACCCTTAAACATAAGGGATCCTAACCCTAATCCTAACCCTAAGGGATCCTAACCCTAACCCAACCCTAACCCTATCCCTAACCCTTAGGGTTAGGGTTAGGGTTAGGATCCCAAGGGTTAGGGTTAGGATCCCTTTATCAATTTTATGGTGTGGGGTGGCTTATCAGTGTGTTTTCTTGTTTTTTTTATAAAAACGCATGCGTTTTTAACGCAACCAAATGCATGTGCTTAAAAACGCATGCGTTTACATAGACAGCAATACATTTTTTGCGTCAAAAAAACGCATGCGCTAAAAATTACTACATGTTGCATTTCTGCAACAGAACGCATGCATACAAAAGACGCATGCGGCGGCAAAACGCATGCAAAAAAAAGCATGCGTTTTTAATGTTAAGTATAGGGGAAAAAACGCATTCGTTTTTTGCGCTAAAACGCAGCGGCAAAAACGCAAATGTGAAACCAGACAGATCTTTGGTCTTGGCCATGGTGGAAAGGTTGGAGTGAAGGCTTCTTAAAGAAAAACAGATCTGTGAGAGACAAAATTCTTGCTATTTGGTGGGAAATCAAATACTTATTTAATGCAATAAAATGCAATTTAATTATTTAAAAATCATACAATGTGATTTTCTGTTTTTTTGGGGTTTTTTTTAGATTCTGTCTCTTACAGGTGAAGTGTACCTACAGTAAAAATTACAAACCTCTGCATTCTTTGCAGGTGGGAAAACTCCAAAATCGCCAACATATCTAGAAGATTTTCCGTAAGTTTTTTAAAGTATGGAAAGACACAGTGTTGCACAGGCTTTATATGCACTATACTATTCCATGTCCAATTGGGCACCATGGCACCCCAAGGTTTGAATGAAACCATGGGTTTTAGCTCCTTTTTGTAGATATGGTGATTTCCTCTTGTTTTTTTTCTTTACCTACCTTTACTTGGTTTAATATTAATGTTCCATTGTTTTTCCACATCCTGGTTCCTGATTTTAATTTTATTATATGTGTGTGTGTCTTGTGGTATGATTTTCATTGTGTTTTTTATTTTTGCAGTTTTAATCCTTTTGCGGTTCTTCTCCTATGGTTCTTTACATGGAGCCGTATTCAGCCTTTTTTGAGTCATGGCGGAAGCTGAAACTTAGGTGGACCGTAATTTCTACTATCAATAATAAAGAAGATTGGTTGAAGTCATTTCTGTGTTTTTATGTGTATTTATTTAATATAGTTGTGGACTGTTATCTCTGCCCTTATGTGAAGTCTTAATTTGTCATTATAGGGAGGATGTGTATATTATTAATTATATTCTTTTGTATATCACAATTCCTGTCACTTTGTGGTAAATTTGCATATAGCATTTTATTAATAGGAGATCTTTTTCTATCTCAATATTTATATGATACTAGTCTGTACAACATGTATATAATATAAACGGTGTTTTTATTGGTAATTTTGTGATATCTACAGGTCCTTCTAAAAAAATTAGCATATAGTGTTAAATTTCATTATTTACCATAATGTAATGATTACAATTAAACTTTCATATATTATAGATTCATTATCCACCAACTGAAATTTGTCAGGTCTTTTATTGTTTTAATACTGATGATTTTGGCATACAACTCCTGATAACCCAAAAAACCTGTCTCAATAAATTAGCATATCAAGAAAAGGTTCTCTAAACGACCTATTACCCTAATCTTCTGAATCAACTAATTAACTCTAAACACATGCAAAAGATACCTGAGGCTTTTATAAACTCCCTGCCTGGTTCATTACTCAAAACCCCCATCATGGGTAAGACTAGCGACCTGACAGATGTCAAGAAGGCCATCATTGACACCCTCAAGCAAGAGGGTAAGACCCAGAAAGAAATTTCTCAACAAATAGGCTGTTCCCAGAGTGCTGTATCAAGGCACCTCAATGGTAAGTCTGTTGGAAGGAAACAATGTGGCAGAAAACGCTGTACAACGAGAAGAGGAGACCGGACCCTGAGGAAGATTGTGGAGAAGGACCGATTCCAGACCTTGGGGAACCTGAGGAAGCAGTGGACTGAGTCTGGTGTGGAAACATCCAGAGCCACCGTGCACAGGCGTGTGCAGGAAATGGGCTACAGGTGCCGCATTCCCCAGGTAAAGCCACTTTTGAACCATAAACAGCGGCAGAGGCGCCTGACCTGGGCTACAGAGAAGCAGCACTGGACTGTTGCTAAGTGGTCCCAAGTACTTTTTTCTGATGAAAGCAAATTTTGCATGTCATTCGGAAATCAAGGTGCCAGAGTCTGGAGGAAGACTGGGGAGAAGGAAATGCCAAAATGCCTGAAGTCCAGTGTCAAGTACCCACAGTCAGTGATGGTGTGGGGTGCCTTGTCAGCTGCTGGTGTTGGTCCACTGTGTTTCATCAAGGGCAGGGTCAATGCAGCTAGCTATCAGGAGATTTTGGAGCACTTCATGCTTCCATCGGCTGAAATGCTTTATGGAGATGAAGATTTCATTTTTCAGCACGACCTGGCACCTGCTCACAGTGCCAAAACCACTGGTAAATGGTTTACTGACCATGGTTTTACTGTGATCAATTGGCCTGCCAACTCTCCTGACCTGAACCCCATAGAGAATCTGTGGGATATTGTGAAGAGAAAGTTGAGAGACGCAAGACCCAACACTCTGGATGAGCTTAAGGCCGCTATTGAAGCATCCTGGGCCTCCATAACATCTCAGCAGTGTCACAGGCTGATTGCCTCCATGCCACGCCGCATTGAAGCAGTCATTTCTGCCAAAGGATTCCCGACCAAGTATTGAGTGCATAACTGAACATTATTATTTGATGGTATTTTTGTTTGTTATTAAAAAACACTTTTATTTGATTGGATGGGTGAAATATGCTAATTTATTGAGACAGGTTTTTTGGGTTATCAGGAGTTGTATGCCAAAATCATCAGTATTAAAACAATAAAAGACCTGACAAATTTCAGTTGGTGGATAATGAATCTATAATATATGAAAGTTTAATTGTAATCATTACATTATGGTAAATAATGAAATTTAACACTATATGCTAATTTTTTGAGAAGGACCTGTATTATTATAGCACACTTACATTTGTTTATATATATATTCGTGTGCTTTTGGAATTTTTTATGGCTTGGAAGCGATATATTTATATGTGCAAGTTCATATATATATGTTCTCTATGCATATATATCCAGTATTGTTTAATTGTGACCATTAGTGGTGTCTGTACTCTGTGATCCGTTACAATGCTGGTAAAGGCATGTTCTTTCTATGTCTGAATCGCTTCCAGGCAAAATATAAAAGACACTTTATTAGACACGTTCTTTTACCTTCATTCACTTCCTTCCCCCCCTTTGTTTCTTTAGTTCGGTACACTCCCGTCCTTATTTACTGCACAATATTTATCATACTTACACCTTCCCCTTTTTCTTTTCTTTTCCTTGTTATACACGCCCTTTATTATCATATACACGCCCCCTGTGATTAGCGGTGTCCTCTGCCACTTCTGATCCAGACTGCGCATGCCTCGTCCTTAGCTCCTAGTGACTTCCGGTCCCGCTCACTAGGTGACGCGAGCGTTCCACGCTTGCGTTCCAGATGCGGAGACCGGAAGTCAGTATTGGATTATCATGGGAAGCTATGTGGAGGACGCATGCGCTACTAAGTGGGTCGCTATGCGACGTAACGGTTCAGCTGATTCCTAGATTACATCTAATGAGGCACTATATAACGCAAGGCTCACATGGCAGACACACATTCGGCCCCCATATGGAAGAAGCCTGGTAGGCGAAACGGCGCTGTCGGGGTAAAGGCACGGGCGCAGCACTTGCACTATCTAAACATATCATGTAAGTTAACTTATATTTTGGTTTTAACAACTATGATAGGTATTTAGCACATCACTCTAGCTGACTTAAGGTCTTATAGGCATAGCTATGCATTGTCTCACTCCATAGAGTGATCAGGTTTGTTCAATTTGAACTGATTGATCCTCTGATATTTTATACTATCGGTGTATTTTTCAAATATCCTATTTGTCGGCTTTCCTTGACCATATCTATTTATCCCTTGCTTTATTTTTTATTAATACATTTTTTTGCTGTTAATTCATATGTTGCCTATATCAGTATAGGACTATAGCCGTGTTGCTTTCCATCAGATTTTGGGATATAGAGGGTCTGAATTATACCATCATTTCTCTCTTGTATATTAGGTGCTATGAAATATCTATATGATTACTACTTGCCCATTTGCCGTATGTTTTTAATTTAGATTCCTTTGTATTGTTTGAATCTGTTGCCATTTACATATTGTATAATATTTTGTAATAAATTTCATACATTTTTATTTCTCTTGTGCATTCCTCTATTTTTCTCTCCTCGTTAGATGGAGAAAAGTGTTTATTAACTACTAGATGGCAGCCCGATTCTAAAGAATCGGGAGTCTAGAATCCATATATACTTTATTTATTCAAATGTAAGAATAATACAATTAATAAATAATAGTAAGAAAGAACAAAAATAATAGGCAGTATATGGAGAAAACACCAAATAAAAGTTCAAAATTGGTGTGAAAATGTCACTGAACCACTCCACAACTAAATATATATAGTTTTGGTAAATGGTATCATTTTTTTGACGAAATTCGGCAGGAGCTTGAAGAGCAACGTCACTGGGCCCGCCTCCACGCAGTAGAAACTTGCTGTGAGGTAAAAATTCAAAAATCACACCAAAATGACGGGCGGAGTGTGTCACAGTACGGCACGTTTCTGATTGGTCGCTCGCAGCAGGCGGCAACCAATCAGACACTGGACACTGTTGACGTCACTTATCTCCGGACATTAGCTCCGGACATTAGCTCCGGACAAAGCCACGGAAGTTGGCACAAATTGCAGGAAGTAGTATTCTAGGCAATTATATATTAGATTCCATGTTTGCAATATGAAACCTTGTGGTCCAATTGCCACAACCATGTCCTGCTATGCCAATGGTGCAATATAACATTTGATGCATGGAGCAACAATAACTTAGCAAAATAATTGCCAACATTGGTGGAGCCACCTATAGGGGTCCTAAACCAATCCCACCCTCACCCATCCCCACAAAGGCCCTTGGCTACAATTTGCCTTTTATAACATTGGTGTTGTCTTATGTGGCAGAAGAGGTATTGGACCCCCTAAAGCAACAAATCCTAGGTGCACCTGCCACATCTGGACATTCAGAAAGCTAGTCAACACATTTGGGGAAGTGAATAATGGCAGCTGTAGCGCTCTTTCTTCTCTTTTGTGAATGATACTTTACATTTGCAACCGTTCAGTGGCACAAGCTACCAGCGAGCGGGTGAAGTACAAGCAATTAAAATGGGACATTTAAAGAGGAATGCACAGTTCCTGCCAATGAATATATGTTGAATTGCCTTCAAACACAAAAAGAAATGAGCCTAACGTTTCCCAAGAGATGAAAGAAGCCGAATCCATTTAAACTTGAAGGTTTCAGATTAGGAATAAATTCCCCTCAGCATTGTGATGTGAACCTTATATAACAGACTCACAATACAAAAAAAAACTCCCACCAGTGCTCGCGGTTATCGGCCACTGCTTCTTTTACTGTCAATCGGCATTAATTGTTGAGCGGTTTAACATAATCTTCAAAAGTATCAACCCGTGTTAGAAAATAATTATCGCTACCTTGTATAAAAGGTTTGGCTTTAATTATGTACAAATGCTCTGCAGGTTTCTTAAAGGAATACGATGTACTGTAATATCCTGGTTACAACTAAAGAAGAAAATTGGATAAATTCCATAATTGTAAACAATAATCAAAAAAAGATCAAAACTGTAAGTGGGCTACTTCCTCTTTATATATCTTTATTGAGGTACAATTAACAAATCCAAATCCCCTGCGTAGCCACAGATTTAAAGCGTACCTGTCAATTCAGAATAAGCTGTTGTGTGTGCGTGAGGAATAACGTTATCTATGGCCATTATGACTTGCATCTTGCATTTTGCTTTTACCAGTTTTCGCCTCTGCAGAGAACCTTCAACTTCAGCTGTCTCTAAGCTAGAGGGTGAAGACCAGCTGCTAAGATGTCTCCCATATACAGCACACACCGACATGAGGTTTCCCTTGTCTCCTCTATGTAGCACACAGACATGAGGGATCCCTTGTCTCCTCTCTATATAGCACACAGACATGAGGGATCCCTTGTCTCCTCTCTATATAGCACACAGACATGAAGGATTCCTTGTCTCCTCTCCATGTAGCACACAGTCTTGAGGGATTCCTTGACTCATGTCTCATTGTAGCACACAGACATGAGGGATCCATTGTCTCCTCTATGTAGCACACAGACATGAGGGATCCCTTGTCTCCTCTCTATATAGCACACAGACATGAGGGATCCATTGTCTCCTCTCTATATAGCACACAGACATGAGGGATTCCTTGTCCCCTCTATGTAGCACACAAACATGAGGGATTCCTTGTTTCCTCTCCATGTAGCACACAGACATGAGGGATCCCTTGTCTCCTCTATGTAGCACACAGACATGAGGGATTCCTTGTCCCCTCTATGTAGCACACAAACATGAGGGATTCCTTGTTTCCTCTCCATGTAGCACACAAACATGAGGGATTCCTTGTCCCCTCTATGTAGCACACAGACATGAGGGATTCCTTGTTTCCTCTCCATGTAGCACACAAACATGAGGGATTCCTTGTTTCCTCTCCATGTAGCACACAGACATGAGGGATCCCTCGTCTCCTCTCCATGTAGCACACAGACATGAGGGATTCCTTGTCCCCTCTATGTAGCACACAAACATGAGGGATTCCTTGTTTCCTCTCCATGTAGCACACAGACATGAGGGATCCCTCGTCTCCTCTATGTAGCACACAGACATGAGGGATTCCTTGTTTCCTCTCCATGTAGCACACAGACATGAGGGATCCCTCGTCTCCTCTATGTAGCACACAGACATGAGGGATTCCTTGCTTCCTCTCCATGTAGCACACAGACATGAGGGATCCCTCGTCTCCTCTATGTAGCACACAGACATGAGGGATTCCTTGTTTCCTCTCCATGTAGCACACAGACATGAGGGATCCCTCGTCTCCTCTATGTAGCACACAGACATGAGGGATTCCTTGTTTCCTCTCCATGTAGCACACAGACATGAGGAATTCCTTGTTTCCTCTCCATGTAGCACACAAACATGAGGGATTCCTTGTTTCCTCTTCATGTAGCACACAGACATGAGGGATCCCTTGTCTCCTCTCCATGTAGCACACAGACATGAGGGATCCTTTGTCTCCTCTCCATGTAGCACACAGACATGAGGGATTCCTTGTCTCCTCTCCATGTAGCACACAGACATGAGGGATTCCTTGTCTCCTCTCCATGTAGCACACAGACATGAGGGATTCCTTGTCTCCTCTCCATGTAGCACACAGACATGAGGGATTCCTTGTCTCCTCTCCATGTAGCACACAGACATGAGGGATTCCTTGTCTCCTCTCCATGTAGCACACAGTCTTGAGGGATTCCTTGACTCCTCTCCATGTAGCACACAGACATGAGGGATCACTTGTCTCCTCTCCATGTAGCACACAGACATGAGGGATTCCTTGTCTCCTCTCCATGTAGCACACAGACATGAGGGATTCCTTGTCTCCTCTCCATGTAGCACACAGTCTTGAGGGATTCCTTGACTCCTCTCATTGTAATACACAGTCAAGAGGGATCACTTGTCTCCTCTCTACGTACCACACAGACATGAGGGATTAATTGTTTCCTCTCTCTATGTAGCACACAGACATGAGGAATCCCTTGTCTTCTCTTTCTATGTAGCACACTGACCTGAGGGATCCCTTGTCTCCTTTCTATTTAACACAGATATCAGGGATCCCTTGTCTCCTCTCTATGTAGCACACCGACATAAGGGATTTCTGCTCTCCTGTCTTTATGCACGTAGGTTATGTTCAGAAGCAAAAGCGTGAAGGTTAAGAGTTGGCAGGAATCTGATCTGCCAACTACATTTTCCTTGGAGGGAAAAACAGCCATCCAGCAACAGCTGTTGGGTAGAGCAGCACACCTGGAAGCAACCTCATGAATTGTAGACACTAACATACAATATACCAGTACTGACCTATTTGTGTTTAGTGGGCTGTTTGCTTGAAGTTAGTGCAGTATTTCCCAGCCAGTGATCCTTCATCCTTGATTAGGCTTTTCTTGGAACACAGCAACAAGATCTGTCACATTACAGCCTGTTCAAAGATGCTTTTCAAAGCAGTAAACATATCTAAGCTGAATTATCAATGTTGGGCATGAATTATTGAACACTTTGGCCACCCATATATCAAGCTTCTCTAAAATGGGAGTTCATAGGAATAGAAAACTTGTTTCAGGGTTTCTATAGACCACCATCATTGTCCAGGCATAAATTGTATATTTTCTATGATCTTAGATTCGGGACAGCACCTGTTTACATAACATACATAAAGCAGAGAATTGTACGTAGGTCTGCCTTTGATGATGAAACGAACACCTCCATAATAAATGGTTTAGAATCAGCCAAAGACCAAAGTAAGAACACCCCTTTAGGTTAAGCCCATCTACAATGTGCATGTATGCAATTTTTTTTAAAGTGAATTTAAAAAAAAACAAACAAAAGAAGTTAAGATTTCGGTCAGGAGGGGTTTCAATCTCCGAATGAAAAAAAATAAATAAAAGTTTCCATTCACTTACAGCAATCAGAGACCTTGAGCAATTCTTCATGAACTTTCAATAACTTTTTTTTTATTGTAAAATGGAGAAGCTTTGTGGAAGAAGAGAAAAGCGACCTCAACATCCGTGGCCACTGCTGGAGATGGAAATCAGGCAAAAGTGACAGCAGGACCCCAAATATCGACATGAGATTTCTATAACTGATTCACAGCCACATGTCCAACCTGGTAAAACAGCATCATAGAAGGGTTTTTTTTTCCATTAATGGCCTATAATTAAGTATTTAATCTGACGTTATAAATAGATTTTTCTTCTCTCCGTACGAGAGGGGAGTTGCGATACCAGCACGGCAGCTATTATCAACTTGCCACTAAGTTTCCTATAGACTCAGTACCAGTGTGTGTTACACAAGCCTCTATTATTCGCAGGTTTTATTTTCGATCGTGGGTCAAAAGCCGCAGAGAAAAGAGAACGTATCCGTGAGAAATAATAATGGATTACCACCGTCGGATCCCGAGTCCAAGGCTAATAAAAAGTGAAAATAAAGCCCTTCCCGCTGCGTCCTTGTGTGTTACAGGTTCAGTTTTCCCGTCCACCTGTGACACATGTACCCGACAGCGTCCCCCATTGATTCTGCTATTAGACTTGCTGTACATCAGTCCCTAGATATTTTTGCATTTTTTTTTTTCTACATTTACTCAGCTTAGCCCCGAACCCAATGTTCCTGCGTGGGCAGCTCAATCCATTAATCATTTTGCTCTTAAACATTCATCATTAGCCCCTCGCTTTCCGGTTTGGCAGGTGCTCGATTAATGCGGCATGTCAGGTTGTCTCCACCTTTGCAGCCAATGCTAAAATTAAAATGGTCTTAATGATAAGTCCTGCTATTCTGTGTCTATAGCACGCTTGTGCATCTTCATGGTAACAGAAAACTCAGCCCTTTGTAGCCTCATCCTGTGGTCGTATTTCCCACATCTAACTTTACCGCATTTGCAGAAAGAAAGAAGTTTGACTGCAGGATTGTTGAACGGTCACTTCTCTAGGACTTAGGCTAAATATCTGGAGTGTTGTCACCACGTAATGTGGAACGCTCTGAGACATTGTAAAATTCAAATACGTGCACGAAAAAACTACGCCGATACTTTGGGCATCAAAGCAGATCTCTCTATAGGGAATCATTCGGTCAGTCTTTATATGGGTTATTAGTATTCATACATTGTAACGATATAATTGGCTCAGATTCTCTCTAAATATGTGCTGGCATTAGCATAAATACTTCTAATTGGCTAAGTTAACATTATTGACACCCAGCTTTTCGGTCTAGGTGTTGTCCTACCAACCCTTAAGGTACCGTCACACATAACGATTTCTTTAACGATATCGTTGCTTTTTGTGACGTAGCAACGATATCGTTAACAAAATCGTTCTGTGTGACAGCGACCAACGATCAGGCCCCTGCTGGGAGATCGTTGGTCGCTGGGAATGATCAGGACCTTTTTTTTGGTCGCTGATAACCCGCTGTCATCGCTGAATTGGCGTGTGTGACGCCAATCCAGCGATGTGTTCACTGGTAACCAGGGTAAATATCAGGGTTACTAAGTGCAGGGCCGCTCTTAGTAACCCGATATTTACCCTGGTTACCATTGTAAAAGTAAAAAAAAAAAACCGTACATACTTACATTCCGGTGTCTGTCCCTCGCCTTCAGCTTCCCGTACTGACTGTGAGCGCCGGCCGTAAAGCACAGCGGTGACGTCACCACTATGCTCTACTTTACGGCCGGCGCTGACACAGTCAGTGCGGGAAGCTGACGCCGGGGGACATGACAGACACCGGTATGTGAGTATGTACTGTTTTTTTTTTTTACTTTTACAATGGTAACCAGGGTAAACATCGGGTTACTAAGCGCGGCCCTGCGCTTAGTAACCCAATGTTTACCGTGGTTACCCGGGGACTTCGGCATCGTTGGTCGCTGGAGAGAGCTGTCTGTGTGACAGCTCCCCAGCGACCACACAACAACTTACCAACGATCACGGCCAGGTCGTATCGCTGGTCGTGATCGTTGGTAAATCGTTAAGTGTAACGGTACCTTTAGTTTCCTTTTTCTCTGTTATCTCTATGTATTTAGACAAAGACATCCCTGAGACCACCTTATCTGGTCATAGAACCCATCTTGCAAGGAAACATGCATGTAGAAGAAGCCAAGATTGAGTCAGGATAGACATAAATCCCGCTGTCACAAGAGGAACAAAGACAGGTGGGGCATCACAGAGCTGCAATGGCAAAAGAGCAGAACCGGAAGCAGTAAGCAGCAAGGTATTTTAGAAAGAGGGCTGCTGATTTCACCTTGCACTTATAATAAGCTTTTCCTGAACAGCAGAAAGTATTTTGCTTCTATTTCTAGCTGCTGTGACCCAGAACATAATTGTATGTGAGCTCCCACTAGCCCCGATTACCTCTTTTGACACCCGGATACTAATGTCCTCATTGACATCATGAGTGGTCAGATTGCTGCTTACCATCAGATTTGATCATCCCTTTCCTGAGACTAGTGCACAGTGATGTAGTAAGGCCTCGCTGGCCCCCAGGACCATGTGCTCTGATAACTAACAAGATGATCAGAAATTGGAGTGAGAAAAGTGAATCCCTAACCTGACAAGTATGGAGTAGAGGAACAAAGCTGCAGCTGGGGATGCGGATCTCCTTGGAGAGCGCAGAACTCGATGTGGGTCCAGTAATCTGCAGCATTAGAGGAAGCGGCTGCTTAGACTGTGATACAATGCTCAGGGCTAGACATGATGATACCAGTCACATTATGGGGATGGGACTGCTGCTCTATATCGCACTGCAGAGGTGATCGCTGGCCAGATTCACAGATCTGTACAGACCACAGAAATGTGGAATACAACAAGGCCGACGCTGGTGGGTACTACCAATCTGAGAGTTTTTAAAGACCACAGCAGCAACACAGCCACAATGTGGAGTTAACGTAAAGTTACAGAGTGAGTGCTGCGGAGCAGAGGGCATTAAAGTCACCAACGATATACTGACCCCATAACTGCAGAGTCCAGACCTCCTCTGGGATTAACATCAGCACAAATACTGCTTCATGGCAGAGCAGCTGCATGCAGCCATACATCACCAAGCACAATGCTGAGCGTCGGATGGAGCGGTGTAAAGCAGACACCACTAGACTTTAGAGCAGAGGACTGCATTGTGTCCCCCGTACAGTTTGGTGGAGTACAGATAATACAATGGACTTATTTTTCAGTCTTCGACCTCGACCCCTTAATTCAAATGAAGGAAAATCATAATGCCTCAGTAGAAGACATTTTGAATAACTGTAGCTTCCAGCTTTGTGAGAACAGTTTGGAGAAGGACCTTTTTTTTGTCCAAGATCGGTAAAAACATGGTTGAAGGAGTTTGGGGGGGGGGGGGGGGGGTGAAGAATATGATCGGTTGCTCAGAGACCTAACTAAACGCAACCCAATTCAACACCTGTGCGATTAACCAGAATCAGGATTATGGGCCAGACACTCTCTGTGTCTGACCTTGCAAATATTCATGTGGATAAATGGCCAAAAATTCTCACAGACTCCTCCAAAAATCTTGTAGAAATCCTTCCCAGAAGAGTGGAAGCTGTTAAAGCTGTAAAGGGACCAACTCTGTATCAATGCCTATGGATGTAGAACAGGAGGTTATAAAACCTCCCGGGAGGTGGAATGTGGGGGACACATATTTTTACCACGGATAGGTTGTTCTCCGCTGGCTGGGAGTATTGAGCATACAAAAACTGAATTGTCATAGAAACTGGACAACTACGGTATTTATAGATAAACTGGGCAAATATTCCGATAACTGTCCGCACAAACTGATTAAAAAGTGTGCCAGGTTGTATGTGTATACTCTGCCGAAACTCCGCCACCTTCCCAGAATCATCATCATCGACTGTCCAGGATCAATCATTTCAAAACTAAAAGTTCTGGAACTTTCTAAATTCTTTCGCACTTTCCAGATCTTGCAGCCACAGCAGCCCACCATCTATAATCTTATATATTCTGTATACAGCCGTGTGTATTTATAAACTGGGTGGAATCTCTGTTTGAAAAGACTGTTTGAAAAGAGGCAGCGTCAGAATTTCATGTCTCTTTTGACACTGCCGGTAAATGCAAATTTAAACTAATTAGACGCTACCATGATTGCCTCGAGACCGAAAATTAAAAATCATAAATGACAAGCTGTCACTGGAGATGAGCGGCTCCTGACAGATCGGCCTTGATAATCTGTATACTGGCTGCTCACATTGAAGTCGTCTCTTTGACCAACATCAATCAACCAGCTTGGAATATTACATTAGAGGATTGCAATATACAAGTGAGTCCCCAGCGTGATGCTAGTAAAATATTTTATTTTAGAGGTGAGAGACATTAAGCAGGTTACCCCAAGACAGTTTTTCAGCTGTTGGAGGCTGGATCATACGATCACAGCGAACATCACATCCTGCAGCAAAATTAATCACTGGTCACGGGTCAGCATGTTTTTTTGGGTTCATGGAGACCCCCAGAGATACCAAGGACGGGGTTGACTATGCATATCACTTTCCACCAATTCATTGCCCATGGGACTGCTGGAAACTGTGGAGCTCTATACTCAGCTTTCTATGGCAGAACCATATGCAATGAATGCAGCATTAGAGTGCATGTCTTACTAAATTTGAAACAGGCAAGATAAATGAAAAAAAAAAAAAAAACTGGATCTGATGGGCTCAGTACATCCATGCATTACAAAGTGGGGCATTGTCCCGGTTGTAACAGCTGATGGTCGCACCGTCCCTTCGTTTACAAGGGGGTGTCTTCAAGATAAATAAGAGACAACAGATAAACATGTAAATATCTCCAGACAAATTGCACACCAATCCCCGTAACTATGACAACAGCATCGCCGGAGAGAACGCAGGACCACCACAAGGATATTATTCCACCGCGGCAGCACTATGTGGCATATGGTCGTATTGGAGGCATGTTCCCGCATATTCATTATACATTTCCACTGCACTTCAGGCAAATTAAATACCATTTTAAACCTTAGAGGTCTGGAGCTTATCATGGTATCATCTAAATCTGCAATGACAACCTGTAACCATCCTTATTAATTAAAGAAATAGGAAATTGAAAGAGCAGTTGACTTTTAACCCCTTTACCCCCAAAGGTGGTTTGCACGTCAATGACCAGGCCAATTTTTACAATTCTGACCACTGTCCCTTTATGAGGTTATAACTCTGGAACGCTTCAACGGATCCTGGTGATTCTGACATTGTTTTTTCAGGACATATTGTACTTCATGATAGTGGTAAAATTTCTTCGGTATGTCTAGCGTTTCTCTGTGAAAAAAGGGAAATTTAACGAAAATTTTGAAAATGTTGCAATTTTCCAACGATGAATTTTCAGGTCCTTAAATCACAGAAATAGGTCACACAAAATAGTTTTATATTATTGAGCGGTGAAGAAAGGATAAATTACATTTTTACCACTAAAATGTTGTTTTAGTCCCAAGTTTTTATTTTTTTCTAAGGGCTAATAGGATTTTTTTTTCAACAGACTGAGGTCCAGTTTTTCCTGGGTGCACCAATACCCCACATGTAATTGGGAAATATTTTTCACACACAGTGCAAAGCTCAGAAGGCAAGGAGCGCCAGATTTTACTGTTATGGTTTGCAGGTGCCGTGACCCACTGGGAGAGCCCATAAGGTGCTATAACAGCAGAACCCCCCATAAGTGACCCCATTTCACAAACTACACCTCTCAGTGAATTATTCTAAGGGTGCAGTGATCATATTGACCCTACTGGTGTGTAACAGAATTTTATACCATTGGGAGGTGAAGAAAAATAACTACATTTTTTACCACCAAAATTCTGTTTTAGCCCCAGATTTTACATTTTCACACACTAAGTGGGTAAAAATGGCACCAAAATGTGTCCCACCATTTTTACTGAACGTGGCAATACCCCATATGTGGCTGTACTGTACTACTTATCCATATGGAGAGACTCGGGAGGAACGGAGCGCTATTTGCCTCCTGGAGCGCAGATTTTCCTAGAACAGTTTGCGGACTCAATATACAGAGCCTCTAATTGCTAGAAGAGCAGAATTCCCTCTCAAGTGACCCCATTTTGGAAACTATACCCCTTGGGGAATTTATCTAAAGATGTAGTGATGATTTTGACTCCATGGGTGTTTTCCTGAAACAAGCAGCAATGAATGTTGCCAAGTGAAAATTGCAAACTGCCATTGTAGTGTCCAGTACGCTGTAGTGACCAGTGTGATGTAGTCACTAGTACGTTATGCCCAGCCCGTGCTTCTGGAGGCATGCATTCGTAAGTTAGGCGGGCTCTCATCGCTTCAGAAATGCCAAAAGTGGATGCTATATGTGGTTTGGGCACACTGTGGGGCTCAGAAGGGAGGGGGCATTTGGATTTGAGAGCAGAGAATTTGCTGAACTTCTTTTGGTGGGTGAGTAGCCGTTTTGCTTTTCCAGAGCCTTTGTGCTACCAGTAATGTGGAGGCCCCATATATTTTCATTAACAGATGACGGACCTGAGCTTGGACTTGCTTTTTTTTGTGGATTGAGTTGAAACTTTTATTGGGAACAGTTTACATAATGTTTGGGATCACATTTATCCAGAGTTTTGCGCTGAGCACTTACTTTGTGGCTTCCATCTCCGAGTGTCATGATTCAGATGAAACTCCTGTGCGATCCATTTACTATAATGAGGCAGCAGAGTTACTCTGGCCTCTGTTTAGCGGCGCTTTCTTTTCAAATGTGCACAAAACTGTGACAGACGGCACTGGTCAGACGGCGTCCACAGTGCCTCCATCTGCCTCATTATAGGGAATCTTCCGCTGGGCTTTCTGTCTGAGTCAAGTATTTCAGAGATTTACACCGAGAACCAGGGGAAAGTGCTCAGTGCAGAGCACAGGATAAATGTGAGCCGAGCCTTACTGCGATATTTGGGAGGCAGAATGAAAAAAATCAACAGCAGGTGAAGAATTGATTTGATTTATTTTTTTACGCCGTTCCTCGTGCGGTATAAGTGATTAGGTGACTTTATTCTTCAGGTTGGTGCAAATACAGCGATACCAGATTAATATTGGGTTTTTATGTTTGGCTGCTGTCACACACTTAAATAAGCTTTTTATTGCGAAAACCAGTTTTTGCATAACCATATTTTGAGAGCTATAATTTTTTTTCCACATTTTGGTTGACAGTCATGTGACTGCTTGTTTGTGGGATGAGTTGACGTTTTTATTGGTACCATTTTCGGACACGTGACATTTTCTGATTGCTTTTTATTTTGATTTTGGGGGGGGGGGGCTATGCTGTTCCATGTGTGGGAAAATTGATAAGGCAGATTTTATTCTTCAGGTCAGTACGATTACAGCGATACCTATTTTATATAGAAATAATTATTTTTGCATCCCTTTAGTCTGAGAGCTATATCTTTTTTATTTTTCTGCTGATGGAGCTGTATGGCAGCTGTTTTTTTGCGGGACAAGAAGGTTTTCAATGGCACCATGTTTATATATATCTGTCTTTTTGGTTGCGTTTTATTCCACTTTTTTTTTCAGCAGTATGAAGATAAAGCATTGCTTTTTATTTTTTTTATGGTGTTCACTAAAGAGGTTAAATAGTTGGACAGTTTTATAGGTCAGGTCATTCCAGACAGGACAATATAAAATATGCGTAGTTTTATTGCTTACTTATTTTTATTTATAGAAATATATTTTATTTATAGATACAATATATTTGGGTTTTTGTATTATTTTTACAATTATTTAAAAACATTTTTTTTTTACTGTTTAAGCTTTTTTTTTTCTACTTTGTCCCACTATGGGACAATCTTTTTTTTGCAGGCTGATCTCCTGTATAGCATGGGGATGCAGCAGCATCCCCATGCTATGCAAATTGTCAGCTCTGCACGGACAGAGAAAGTTGCTGATCATGCAATGAAGTGGCTTCACATCTACATTTAGTAGCGGGCTTTCCTTGACATAAAAAATCTCAACAACGATCCTTTCCCTGATTAGGTCATCATTGTGGTGGTGCGATAACATATGTTTCCACTTCGCTGTAGCCTTGTATTTCTCCATCCGGTTACTGCATGGTCTCTACATAGATTTGAAACATTTGTGAAACTTGGACCGCCATATGGTGCTGACAAAAGGCATTGACAAACTGTTTTAATCAAGCGACACAAATAGTTGACAGCAAGGAAGTGTGATGTTTAACGGTTTGCGTTCCCTCATTACTTTCCATAAGATTTAGGGTAGAAGTGGCATTTCTCATTTCTATGGAGGAAGTTATAAGTTGTAAACCTTACACAACATAATGTGGGACAAACAAACAATTTCTGTATTCATTTCCATTAAATCGTTAATCTTTTTGCTTCTGCAATAAGCAGGAATTACAATACACTGCAAGCTGCTCAAGACTGTTCAGTGCCTATTTCGGTAGCTGGCTACCTGTGCAGCTCAGTCACCAGTCATTAACTTTCCTCAGGAATGCAATTCTAAACTCAACTATGACTTGATAAGATCAGAAATGAACTTAGAAAAGGATCTTGTTATCAAAATTTAAGCTGAATTGGGGGCGTGGCTATGTAAGCCAAGAGAGAAGACGCACCTTTTGGAGGCTCCCATCATCCTGACTCGAATCCGGCCATTAATCCCCCTGAACTGCAGCTGAACCGGCTGAAGCGGTGCTCTGAGAGCTCGGGAGACCGGCGACCCCTCGAGCGGTGGCGGTGGAGCGCTGGAGAGCCGATATCTGTGGCGGCCTGGAAGAGCAGCGAAGTCCCTGAGCAGCGGCGGCCATCTTTGAGCGCGGCTCCGGCGGGCGGGACGCAGTGCCGGCGGCGGCTGAAGCCGGGTGGATCTCCTGGGAGCGCGGCAGGCACCTATATACAGCGGGGACGCTGTGGAACATCGAGGAGCAGGAGGCAGGTGCCGGGTCTGGAGCGGCGGGCGGGCCCTGGGGGACGGCGGTCATTACCACAGCGCACTCTCCAGCAGCAAGGAGAGAGGCGCTATATAGCAAGACTGCGGTGCATTCAGGAGGTGAGCTACCGGCCTGAAACGCTAAAAGGGGCAGAGCGGTGTGCGCCCTGAAAAAATTGGGCCCTGCACTCCCCTTATCAAAAACCCCTGCTTGCACCATAACTTTGGAGGGATCGTCCCCCCTCCCTGCTGTTCTGCCTGGGGAACTGTGGCTGCTCTGGGACGCAGTGCCTGGGCAAATTCCTAAGTTGATACATTTGCAAATATCTGAGACTCTTTGCTTGGTTTGCTGCCTCTCTGGGGTGCATCCCGGTGTTTGGCCCTGTCCGGTCTGCTAGTGGAGAATAGACTGCCATAATAATAAATCTGGTCCTTTGGTGGGGATCTTCTGCTAATCACCATGCACCATCCTAAAGGAGCGGGGGCTGCTGACAAGTTGAGGAAATATGCCAGAGACGATGCCCCAGATAATACACGCTCTCTCAGAAATAATCCTACGCAGAGTCAACGCAAAAATCGTCTTTCTGACAGTAATGAGGAGGGAGAACAAGACGAACTGACTCTTAAACAAGCATCTGAGCAGTTGATGCAGGCCATATCTCTCACCAGGTCCTCTCTCACTGAGAAAATAGAAGACGTGCATACTGAAGTGGGCCGTCTGCGTCAAGATATACAAACTATGAGAGGGCGTATTTCAGAGGTTGAAACAAGGGTGTCTCAGATAGAGGACACCATTGCCCCAATAGAGGCTAAGCTATCAAAGGCCACTGGCTCTGTGAATGCCTGGAAGCAAAAGGCAGATGACCTGGAAAACAGACTGCGTCGTAATAACATCCGAATTATTGGCCTGCCGGAACGCTCGGAGGGTCAGCAACCTGAGCAATTTCTAGAGGACTGGCTTAAAACCTCCCTGGGAGACGGATTCTCCTCAACATTTTCTGTGGAAAGGGCCCATAGGGTCCCAACGAGACCTCTTCCCCCCGGAGCTCCGCCTCGACCTTTTCTGGCACGTCTCCTTAACTGCAGAGACAGGGATGCAATTCTTCGCTTGGCAAGGCAGAAGACCCCTATTAAATTCAATAACGCCACCATATCAATCTTCCCGGATTTTTCTATGGAACTTCAAAAGCAGCGAGTTCGATTTATGGAAGTCAAAAAGCAGCCCAGGGATAAAAACATCATTTACTCCATGCTTTATCCAGCTCGACTCCGTATTGTTCATGAAGGCTCCTCCTTGTTCTTTACTGACCCGGCGGAGGCGGTCGAGTGGTTACGGTCATACAAGGGGCCTAGTACCCCGGACTCTTGAGTAGCTCTTTCTATCTGATGGCAACGCAATCTAGAGCTCTCTACGTGGGTGCTGAGTTTGTCAACTATACCGGACGCTGATTCCAGTGAGGGTATCCCCTATTCTACTCAACTATAGGAGTGTAGGATTACACTCCCCCACCGTTTAAATGTTGTTTGGTTTGGTATTTTACACCAGTTTTGATTGTTTGTTATGTTTGTTAGTCGCCAGTGATAACCTTATGCTCTGTATGATGTTCCTGATTCCCGCCCAGGCTGTGGTGTATATTATGCCTTTTCCCGAACGTAGATATGGAATCTGAGATTGTATGTATGACATGGAACATACGGGGTATTAAGACTCCTCGAAAGAAAATTAAGGTATTTTCACAAATTAAAAAGGTATCATCCACATATTGTAGCACTTGTGGAGACGCATTTGACCAGAGACACAGCTAAGTGTACGCAAAAGCCGTGGGTGCAGTGGTCCCTTCACGCATTTCACACCAGTTACTCCAGAGGGGTCTCCCTGTTGGTACATAGGAATGTCAGGTGGGAGGCTAGAGAGTCACGACGCGATCCCGAAGGTCGCTTTGTTTTTGTTCATGCCTTTATTAATATGCGGGAATATTTGATATTATGTGTTTATAACCCACCCCCGGCCGGCATATCGGTTCTCCGCATGGCACTGGGTTTCTCCCTAAATTATCCTAATGCTAGTGTTATCTGTATGGGAGACTTTAATTTAGTCATGGATAATCTTAAAGACAGACTGAGACTAGACGGCGAGATATCAAGGGGGCCCCTTTCTCAATCTCCCTCTCAATTGGCATCATTTATGAACGGTAGCGGATGGTTAGACCTATTGAGAACACGTCACCCTGAGACAAAGGAATATACTTGTCATTCTTCAACTAGGCAGTCTCTATCCCGTATAGATTACATATTTGGATCTAGTGACCTAGCGCTATGGGTGAATAGTGTCGAACATGGTAGCAGGGGGATATCAGATCACAGCCCAGTTGTTCTCAAACTTAAATACGGTCAGTCAAATAATAATATACCTTGGAAATTGAATCCCTTCTGGCTAAAACTGATAGATGCTAGTGATAGAACGGTTGATCAGTTAAACTGCTTTGTCTCTACTCACCCAGACCCCTCGAATCTCAATCTGTTCTGGGACACTCTAAAGGCATATTTAAGGGGATGTCTGTCCTCTACAATTTCCTATATAAAGAGGGTGACGGCGGGGGAGGATGACGAGATGGAGTGACGGCTGAAGGACTCGGAAGCCGCCTATGTGGCCAATCAAACTAACGGCAACAGGGTGGAGTGGCTCACTTCCCAAAGATTATACACCCAAAATATAGACACTAAATCAAAACGTAAATTATTTTTTACCCGTCAGTCTTATTTTGAATTGGGGAATCAGGCCAGTACACTCCTAGCTTTTTTGGTACGTCAGCATAACACCTCCAACACGGTACTACAGATTAGGACACTCGATGGTTCGTTGGTATCCTCCACCGAGGAAATCCTTCAAAGTTTTTGTAATTACTATAAGTCACTGTACAAATCGGGTAGTGGTCTTGGGGTCCCTGAATGTACAGACTATTTATCAAACATAGCATTCCCCTTACTGAGCCCAACCCAGCGAGCTTTTATGGAAGCCGAGTTTACTCTGGAGGAGGTGGAACAGGCTATAATGGACATGGCCACCGGGAAGGCCCCTGGACCTGACGGGTTTCCCGTTGAGTTCTATAAAAAATATCGGGACCACCTGGCACCACTTTTATTGAAGGTGCTTCAGAATATATGGGAGGGAGAAATTATGCCTGAAACATTTTATGATGCAAATATCATTGTACTTAAGAAGGAGGGAAAAGACCCCTTGGAATGTGGATCATATCGCCCCATATCATTGGTGAACGTAGATTATAAAATCTTCACTAAAATATTGGCCACTAGACTAAATACAATCATATTAGACCTTATACACCCAGACCAAACAGGCTTTATGCCCGGGAAAAGTACCTCTATTAATATTAGGCGGGTCCAATCAGTGATTCAATATAGTTCCCTAGAATTGGACAATAACTGGGCTCTGGCATCCCTAGACACAGCTAAAGCGTTTGACTCCCTCGAATGGCCTTTTCTTTCCGCATGTCTGCAGAAATACGGTTTTGGAGATAAATTTATTAGAGGGATAGATACACTATATAGGAATCCTAGGGCACGGGTAATTGTGAATAACTCTATCTCTGATTCCTTTACTTTACATAGGGGAACCCGTCAGGGATGTCCTCTGTCCCCGGCCCTCTTTGCCCTCGCGATAGAAGCCTTGGCAATACGCATAAGGTCCTCCACGGATATCAAAGGAATAAGTATTGCGGATCGTGTGGATACCATCGGTCTATATGCTGATGATATGATCATATTTATGGATAAAACAGAAGAAACACTACCACGAGTAATAACGACTATAGATAATTTTAGCAAATTCTCTGGTCTCTATATAAATTGGGATAAATCTGCTCTGATGCCTCTGTCTCATGCGCCGATGCCCTGTCTCAAAAATCTCTCGTCACTACCTGTAGTCTCCAATTTCAAATATCTAGGAATACATATGTCTCAATATAGTCAGCTGGATCTACAACTTAATATTTATCCACTATTGGACCTGGCCAAATCTAAATTCATAACTTGGAGCAAACGCCCTCTCTCCGTTGCAGGTCGCATTAATTTAGTTAAGATGATATTGCTCCCCAAATTTAATTATTATCTCCAACATAGTGCTGTGCCAATACCCAAATCTTTCTTTGCAAACTTAAACTCCCTGACCACGTCCTTTATATGGGGGAAGACTAGACCCAAACTCAAGCTATCTACTCTACAGAGACCGACAAGGGGGGGAGGGGCAGCCTTACCAGACTTTTATCTATATTATCTTGCCGGGCAGGCTAGAGCGATAAGCAAGTGGATGCCTAGCAACCCCCTACCCAATTCAGAAAGCCATATAATCCATTCTGCCCGGATTGACTGTCCACTGGGTTTTTTTGGAAATGGAGAAAGTCAGTGCTCCCCGTTTGCTGCCATTGCTTCGACAAGCGAGATTAATATGGAGGCAAATTTAAAAAGTTATTAAATGTACAGATATAATAGCCGAAATGCCACTGTGGTATAATAGTTATTTTCCAGAATTACTAAATCACCCATCTACTGAGTTCTGGATCTCATATGGTGTTCTCTCGGTAGGTAATTTATATAACCAGGATGTTTTTGTGTCCTTTGAGCAATTGCGGGATACCTACAATATCCCAAGATCTCAATTCTTCCGTTTTTTACAGCTGAGGTCAGCTTTCCAGTCACATATGCGAAATATGGGTGCAAGTCGAGCAATTTCATCTCTACCCCTTATAGGCATTCTCAAATCACAGGGTCCTCAGGGACTCATCTCCTCTTTATACACATATCTATTATCCGTGGGAGATGGGTTCACTATTAACTCCTTAAAAAAGAAATGGGAGGGACTCCTTCCCGATACACTGGGAGAGGAGTGGGAAGATATTTTGGAATCTCCAACTAAAGTTTCTCCCTCAGTTAACAATAGGATGACGCAGCTATATATTATATATCAGACTTATCTGACTCCGACACGACTTTTTAAAATGGGCCGCCTTCAGACGTCAGACTGCCTAAGATGTCACGCGTATGATGCGGATATTATCCACATGATATGGAGGTGCCTGGTAATCTTTCACTATTGGAAAGAAGTCACGACATTGTTAACGTCTTTATTGTTAATCCCTGTCCCACTTGAACCATTGACTTGCCTATTTGGGGTGTGGGATACAGAGACCTGGGATCACCATACTGGGATCTTCCTTCGAGAAACGCTCTTCTTAGCACGAAAGGTACTGGCGTTAAGGTGGATGGGTAGCTCCTCCCCGTCTCTCGGAGCTTGGATTGACCTGGTGAACTCGGTTATCCCATATGAAAGAACACTGTACCATAATAGAGGATGCCCAGGTAAATTCGAAAAAATTTGGGGTAGATGGAACTCATCTCAGCATACTCTGTAGTCTGCGCGGATTAGATATATGCACGGGAGGGAGGGCATGTGGTTCGGGGACATCGTTGCAGAGCAAACTTGAATCTGTTTTCTTTTGGCAACTTATTACTAAAGGTTAAAGTTGTTTAAGTTGTATAGTAGGTATTTTATAGGTACTAGTGATTCAACATGCACAGTCTATTACCTCTGAACTTTGGATGCGATGATGTTTTGTAATCATTTGTATCTGATGGTATGTTTAATAATGATAAATGTAATATGTGCAATGTTTGTCCACTCTGAAATTAATAAACGAGTTTAAAAAAAAAATTTAAGCTGAATTGCACCAGGCACATAGGATTGTATTGTAATGCATGCAGGCTGCAGATACAAAACAGTTCAAATATTTAAAGGGAACCTGTCACCCCCAAAATCGAAGGTGAGCTAAGCCCACCGGCATCAGGGGCTTATCTACAGCATTCTGTAATGCTGTAGATAAGCCCCCCGATGTATCCTGAAAGATGAGAAACAAGAGGTTAGATTATACTCACCCAGGGGCGGTCCCGGTCCGGTTCTGGTCCGATGGGCATCGCGGTCCAGTCTGGGGCCTCCCATCTTCTTACTATGACGTCCTCTTCTGGTCTTCACGCTGCGGCTCTGGCGCAGGCGTACTTTGCCCTGTTGAGGGCAGAGCAAAAGTAATGCAGTGCGCAGACGCGGGGAAAGGTCAGAGAGGCCCAGCACCTGCACACTGCAGTACTTTGCTCTGCCCTCAACAGGGCAAAGTACACCTGCGCCGGAGCCGCAGTGTGAAGACAAGAAGAGGACGTCATCATAAGATGATGGGAGGCCCCGGACCGCGACGCACATCGGACCTGGACCGCCTGTGGGTGAGTATAATCCAACCTGTTTTTCTCATCTTTCAGGATACATCGGGGGCTTATCTACAGCATTACAGAATGCTGTAGATAAGCCCCTGATGCCGGTGGCCTTAGCTCACCTTCGATTTTGGGGGTGACAGGTTCCCTTTAATGAAAACAAAAATAGTACAGCAATCACCCCTCCCCCCCACACACACACACACTTATTTACAGACCCAAGACCACAGCTTTCAATATAGACAACAGACCCTAGAATACCAATTCTGGACACAGACACCAGCCTCACGGATGACCATCCCATCTCGTAGGCTGCAGACTAGAAACAACCATCATAGTTTACAAAACTATGATGAGAACCTGCTCCATTTACAGACCCCAGACCACAACCCTCCATTTACAGCCAAAAGACCACAATCCTCAATTTACAGAGACAACACCGCAACCCTCCATTTACAGACCCCAGACCACAACCCTCCATTTACAGAGACCATATCCCTCTGGTTACAAACCACAGATGTCAAACTCTCTAGTATACAGACTAAGGACCTATCCTCGCCACCCCTCGTTATTTACAAACCACAGACCAGAACCCCCATCTCAACAATTACAGACCAAGAGCCCCTTCCCAGTTTACCGACTACAGATCCAAACACAGTGCCTGCAGTGCCTAATCCCGGGAGCAGAGTGATCTGCAGACATAGGGATTGATGAATGTCTGGGTGTAGAGAAGACAGGCCAGCTCTTCAAGGTGGCAAGGAGATTTCTTTTTTATTGGGATACTCCAGGACATTTCATGAGTTTTTTGGGGAGGGTATAATTACTACATAACACTCAGGTAAAGCTGAATGCTACTAACTGGGTTATAATGACTTCAGTGTTGCCAGCAACAAAGATGTTCCACAAACTGATTCAATGAAGAACCAACGGTAATGGAATAGTGAGCGGCGGCTGGCAACTTCTGTTTACAGTGGATTAATTTATTCTATGGGGAGATGATCTTTATTTCACAGAACAAAAAATATAAAAGAGAAGTTGGAGAAAATATAAAAAACTACGCTCATGGTGCCGACTAGAGGACAAACAGAAGCCCAGCATATCCCTCTGTTCCCATCTCTGCCGCCAGAGCTGAAGGACAGAGCTGAAGGAAGCTTGTGTTGCCATAGCAACACAGAATCAACATCAATCCAGAACGAAGATAAAAGAAAAGAAAAAGATTTTGTCATCATTTCCACAAGGCTGCAAATCAATGAGCAGCATTAAAACCACACAGATATAACGTGCGCTGCTACGGGGGTCATACAAGATAACATCACAGAGACGCAGCTACCGTGATCATATGTTGGGAGGTTAAGGTTTGCTTTATAAATGATCATCTCAGCATGTAATACTACATCTACTCAGTGTGTATATACACACAGCCAATAGTGACCGGGAAAAAGAACGTGTCTCTCCTCAGTATGTATATACACACAGCCAACAGTGACCGGGAAAGAGAACGTCTCTCTCCTCAGTATGTATATACACACAGCCAATAGTGACCGGGAAAGAGAACGTCTCTCTCCTCAGTATGTATATACACACAGCCAACAGTGACCGGGAAAGAGAACGTCTCTCTCCTCAGTATGTATATACACACAGCCAACAGTGACCGGGAAAGAGAACGTCTCTCTCCTCAGTATGTATATACACACAGCCAACAGTGACCGGGAAAGAGAACGTCTCTCTCCTCAGTATGTATATACACACAGCCAACAGTGACCGGGAAAGAGAACGTCTCTCTCCTCAGTATGTATATACACACAGCCAACAGTGACCGGGAAAGAGAACGTCTCTCTCCTCAGTATGTATATACACACAGCCAATAGTGACCGGGAAAGAGAACGTCTCTCTCCTCAGTATGTATATACACACAGCCAATAGTGACCGGGAAAGAGAACGTGTCTCTCCTCAGTATGTATATACACACAGCCAATAGTAACCGGGAAAGAGAACGTCACTCTCCTCAGTATGTATATACACACAGCCAACAGTGACCGGGAAAGAGAACGTATCTCTCCTCAGTATGTATATACACACAGCCAATAGTGACCGGGAAAGAGAACGTCTCTCTCCTCAATATGTATATACACACAGCCAATAGTGACCGGGAAAGAGAACGTATCTCTCCTCAGTATGTATATACACACAGCCAATAGTGACCGGGAAAGAGAACGTCTCTCTCCTCAGTATGTATATACACACAGCCAACAGTGACCGGGAAAGAGAACGTCTCTCTCCTCAGTATGTATATACACACAGCCAATAGTGACCGGGAAAGAGAACGTATCTCTCCTCAGTATGTATATACACACAGCCAATAGTGACCGGGAAAGAGAACGTCTCTCTCCTCAGTATGTATATACACACAGCCAACAGTGACCGGGAAAGAGAACGTCTCTCTCCTCAGTATGTATATACACACAGCCAACAGTGACCGGGAAAGAGAACGTCTCTCTCCTCAGTATGTATATACACACAGCCAACAGTGACCGGGAAAGAGAACGTCTCTCTCCTCAGTATGTATATACACACAGCCAACAGTGACCGGGAAAGAGAACGTCTCTCTCCTCAGTATGTATATACACACAGCCAATAGTGACCGGGAAAGAGAACGTCTCTCTCCTCAGTATGTATATACACACAGCCAATAGTGACCGGGAAAGAGAACGTGTCTCTCCTCAGTATGTATATACACACAGCCAATAGTGACCGGGAAAGAGAACGTGTCTCTCCTCAGTATGTATATACACACAGCCAATAGTGACCGGGAAAGAGAACGTCTCTCTCCTCAGTATGTATATACACACAGCCAACAGTGACCGGGAAAGAGAACGTCTCTCTCCTCAGTATGTATATACACACAGCAAATATTGACCGGGAAAGAGAACGTCTCTCTCCTCAGTATGTATATACACACAGCCAATAGTGACCGGGAAAGAGAACGTGTCTCTCCTCAGTATGTATATACACACAGCCAATAGTGACCGGGAAAGAGAACGTGTCTCTCCTCAGTATGTATATACACACAGCCAATAGTGACCGGGAAAGAACGTATCTCTCCTCAGTATGTATATACACACAGCCAATAGTGACCGGGAAAGAGAACGTCTCTCTCCTCAATATGTATATACACACAGCAAATAGTGACCGGGAAAGAGAACGTCTCTCTCCTCAATATGTATATACACACAGCCAACAGTGACCGGGAAAGAGAACGTCTCTCTCCTCAGTATGTATATACACACAGCCAATAGTGACCGGGAAAGAGAACGTGTCTCTCCTCAGTATGTATATACACACAGCCAATAGTGACCGGGAAAGAGAACGTCTCTCTCCTCAATATGTATATACACACAGCAAATAGTGACCGGGAAAGAGAACGTCTCTCTCCTCAATATGTATATACACACAGCCAACAGTGACCGGGAAAGAGAACGTGTCTCTCCTCAGTATGTATATACACACAGCCAATAGTAACCGGGAAAGAGAACGTCACTCTCCTCAGTATGTATATACACACAGCCAACAGTGACCGGGAAAGAGAACGTATCTCTCCTCAGTATGTATATACACACAGCCAATAGTGACCGGGAAAGAGAACGTCTCTCTCCTCAATATGTATATACACACAGCCAATAGTGACCGGGAAAGAGAACGTATCTCTCCTCAATATGTATATACACCCAGCCAATAGTGACCGGGAAAGAGAACGTATCTCTCCTCAATATGTATATACACACAGCCAATAGTGACCGGGAAAGAGAACGTCTCTCTCCTCAGTATGTATATACACACAGCAAATAGTGACCGGGAAAGAGAACGTCTCTCTCTTCAGTATGTATATACACACAGCCAACAGTGACCGGGAAAGAGAACGTATCTCTCCTCAGTATGTATATACACACAGCAAATAGTGACCGGGAAAGAGAACGTCTCTCTCCTCAGTATGTATATACACACAGCAAATAGTGACCGGGAAAGAGAACGTCTCTCTCCTCAGTATGTATATACACACAGCCAATAGTGACCGGGAAAGAGAACGTCTCTCTCTTTAGTATGTATATACACACAGCCAACAGTGACCGGGAAAGAGAACGTATCTCTCCTCAGTATGTATATACACACAGCCAATAGTGACCGGGAAAGAGAACGTCTCTCTCCTCAGTATGTATATACACACAGCAAATAGTGACCGGGAAAGAGAACGTGTCTCTCCTCAGTATGTATATACACACAGCCAATAGTGACCGGGAAAGAGAACGTATCTCTCCTCAGTATGTATATACACACAGCCAATAGTGACCGGGAAAGAGAACGTCTCTCTCCTCAGTATGTATATACACACAGCCAACAGTGACCGGGAAAGAGAACGTCTCTCTCCTCAGTATGTATATACACACAGCCAACAGTGACCGGGAAAGAGAACGTCTCTCTCCTCAGTATGTATATACACACAGCCAACAGTGACCGGGAAAGAGAACGTCTCTCTCCTCAGTATGTATATACACACAGCCAATAGTGACCGGGAAAGAGAACGTCTCTCTCCTCAGTATGTATATACACACAGCCAATAGTGACCGGGAAAGAGAACGTGTCTCTCCTCAGTATGTATATACACACAGCCAATAGTGACCGGGAAAGAGAACGTGTCTCTCCTCAGTATGTATATACACACAGCCAATAGTGACCGGGAAAGAGAACGTCTCTCTCCTCAGTATGTATATACACACAGCCAACAGTGACCGGGAAAGAGAACGTCTCTCTCCTCAGTATGTATATACACACAGCAAATATTGACCGGGAAAGAGAACGTCTCTCTCCTCAGTATGTATATACACACAGCCAATAGTGACCGGGAAAGAGAACGTGTCTCTCCTCAGTATGTATATACACACAGCCAATAGTGACCGGGAAAGAGAACGTGTCTCTCCTCAGTATGTATATACACACAGCCAATAGTGACCGGGAAAGAACGTATCTCTCCTCAGTATGTATATACACACAGCCAATAGTGACCGGGAAAGAACGTATCTCTCCTCAGTATGTATATACACACAGCCAATAGTGACCGGGAAAGAGAACGTCTCTCTCCTCAATATGTATATACACACAGCAAATAGTGACCGGGAAAGAGAACGTCTCTCTCCTCAATATGTATATACACACAGCCAACAGTGACCGGGAAAGAGAACGTCTCTCTCCTCAGTATGTATATACACACAGCCAATAGTGACCGGGAAAGAGAACGTGTCTCTCCTCAGTATGTATATACACACAGCCAATAGTGACCGGGAAAGAGAACGTCTCTCTCCTCAATATGTATATACACACAGCAAATAGTGACCGGGAAAGAGAACGTCTCTCTCCTCAATATGTATATACACACAGCCAACAGTGACCGGGAAAGAGAACGTGTCTCTCCTCAGTATGTATATACACACAGCCAATAGTAACCGGGAAAGAGAACGTCACTCTCCTCAGTATGTATATACACACAGCCAACAGTGACCGGGAAAGAGAACGTATCTCTCCTCAGTATGTATATACACACAGCCAATAGTGACCGGGAAAGAGAACGTCTCTCTCCTCAATATGTATATACACACAGCCAATAGTGACCGGGAAAGAGAACGTATCTCTCCTCAATATGTATATACACCCAGCCAATAGTGACCGGGAAAGAGAACGTATCTCTCCTCAATATGTATATACACACAGCCAATAGTGACCGGGAAAGAGAACGTCTCTCTCCTCAGTATGTATATACACACAGCAAATAGTGACCGGGAAAGAGAACGTCTCTCTCTTCAGTATGTATATACACACAGCCAACAGTGACCGGGAAAGAGAACGTATCTCTCCTCAGTATGTATATACACACAGCAAATAGTGACCGGGAAAGAGAACGTCTCTCTCCTCAGTATGTATATACACACAGCAAATAGTGACCGGGAAAGAGAACGTCTCTCTCCTCAGTATGTATATACACACAGCCAATAGTGACCGGGAAAGAGAACGTCTCTCTCTTCAGTATGTATATACACACAGCCAACAGTGACCGGGAAAGAGAACGTATCTCTCCTCAGTATGTATATACACACAGCCAATAGTGACCGGGAAAGAGAACGTCTCTCTCCTCAGTATGTATATACACACAGCAAATAGTGACCGGGAAAGAGAACGTATCTCTCCTCAGTATGTATATACACACAGCCAATAGTGACCGGGAAAGAGAACGCGTCTCTCCTCAGTATGTATATACACACAGCAAATAGTGACCGGGAAAGAGAACGCGTCTCTCCTCAGTATGTATGGCCGATTAAACCCAGTGATCACATGAAAACTCTTATGCTCCATTCAAACATCCATGTGTCACAGTCTGAGGATGGGCCGTGACATATCCTGCAGCCACAGGTCTTCTGACCCGAACATCACAGCCTCATAGGTGCCAAGGGGAGAGCATTGCTCAACGGTTTATGGCAGTAACAGTTGACAAACTGGGTTTTGTTTTTTATCAACCCCTTAATGACCGCCAATACGTCTTTTTACTGACCTGAGATATGAGACTAGCATCCTCATACAGGTGACAATCCAGCAGCTGCCGGCTAAAGCTTACAACTTGCTGCATCAGCCATGATCAGTGCTGGTGCCGTCCATATCTGTTTAACCCCTTAGATGCTGCTGTCATCATATAAATGGTCAACAGAGTGTGGGGGCTTCCTATTTATCGGCATCGGCACCCTGAGATCATGATTGTGTGGGCCTGATATTTGCCATGGTAGTTCACGGACGTCCTTCGTAAAGCTCCACCCACCGCCGCACCTCCTCTGGTCAGATCTGCCTACGTCGGCGAGCGTACCCTATCTTTACCATTAGGTACGCAGGCCATACCGATATATGCGGATGGCTCCGCATGCGTCGTTTTGCATCAAAATGACGCATGCGGAAGCATCTGCATACATCGGCATGGCCTGCGTACCTAATGGTAAAGATAGAGTACGCACGCCGCATGCCGACGTAGGTGGAGCTGACAGGAGGAGATGCGACACTGGGCGGAGCTGCACGGAGGATGTACACAGCCCTCTGCAGCACCTCCATCCGCAAATGTGAAACCAGCCTTATCTTGGCTGGCTGTCAAAAATGGAGGGGACCTCACACCACTTTTTTTTCTTTTTTTTTTAATTAGTTATTTAAATCATTAAAAAAAAAAAAAAAAAAAAAACAGTGTGGGGACCCCTGCATTCTTGATAACCAGCCTTTGTAATGCCGACAACTCAGGGTTGCAGCCTGCAGCTGTCAGTTTTGTCTGGCTGGTTATCAAAAATAAAGGGGGAACCCCTGCTGTTTTTTTTTTGTTGTTTGTTTTTTTAACTATTTATTTGTAGTTCAGGTGTTGGCTGAAAAATACTCCCATCAGCCGCTGCCTGCTCTCGCTTTTATTAGTGGCAGCAGGCATCGGCTAATGGGAGTAGTAGTCCCATCAGACAATGCCAGTGACCGGAGTTAATCCTTTTACTTCTCATCACAGTTGTGGGCTCACGCTGTCATTTTACCACCAATCAGAAGTAGTGTTTGCTAGGCTGTCATGCACATGACAGTGCGAGAAACACCCGGTGTTTAGAGGACTGAACCCGAACCGTAACACGGAATTCCTGGTGAAGACTTTACTGTTCAGATTCGCCCATCTACACTCCTAATCCATCATGAGCATCTGAAAAATGGTGTTCGCCTCCGTGTGTACCTTGCTACAAATCTTACTCTCTTTGGGGACTGGAATAAGATTTGTTGTGCAACAAACGCTTACATTCATCATGAATTTGACGAGAAGTGGTTGCCACACCCCTGTTTTGCCTACTTTGTTGGAGTCGAGTAGAAATGGCACGAGATCACCAATATTTGCAAAATTTTATAGCAGTCGCGCACTGCATCCAAACTTTGTGATTTTTCAAAACTTTTTACACCAGAATTCTGGCACGCGTAAAATCTTTGATGAATCTGGCCCTTTATCTTTAAAAGCTGGTAACAACCATTCAAGTAAGGTGGCCGCCAGATCATCATGTATATAAATAATAATGATAAAAATAATAATTAGAAAATAAAAACAGATACTATATGTGATACATACAGTATTAGAAAGTATCCAACTTCTGAGTAAAGCACTAGTTGTAAAGAACTTATCCCAAGCCTAAATACAAGCCATGTATAGCCGTATATTCGCCACACCTCACACCTCTTGTGATTTCTCAGCCTCGGTTTATTAACAGTTGGCGTTCTATCCGCTAATTGCAAGAAATTATAGCTTCATTGTCAATTCATAAACAAGCGGAAGATTTGCATACGTCTGCTAACAAAGTCATCAAATGTGACACAGTGACTGGCAGGCAGCAATCCTCCCTGGCACGATATAAGGGCATAATTGAGTCTCATCCGAGAGATATAATAATGGTCTGTTTTAATTATGTTTGGAAATCCTGCGCTATCATTTCTAGACTATAGAGCTGAAAATTAATGAAGTCTGCCCTTGTTTGTTAAACTGGCGAGGAAACGTCAGTACCAAAAACGGATTTTTAACCCCTCGCCTCTCGGGAGTCATTACACATCAGCAAGGATGTTCAGGGGGTCATAAAAATAAAAAAAGCGTGAGCACTGCAATCCCTCACCTTGCCAGAGTGATGAAAAGTTTAAAGAATAATAAGGTGTTACTTGCCTCTCCAGTCCCCCATCACTCTAGTCCCAACACTCCAGTGGTCTCCGCCATGATTGCACGTGGTGATGTCTCATCTGTTCAGTCACCTGATAGCTGAAGCTACTGATTGGCTATAGGGTCAGCTGTCAGATGATCGGGGCGTCCCCCCACCTCAGCCTGGAGTCAATCAGTAGCCTTAGAAGTTTCTAAAAGGATATGATTAAAGGGAAATTCCACTTTGAAGCAAACGTAAAAGATGATTTCCTCCTGATCTGTTACTGACTCCAGTGCTGGGCAATGCACCTTCCCGTCATGGTTGGATTCCAATGCTCTTCTATGTGTCAGGTGGCAATGGCAACCTTGCACACACGTGTGACATGACTTTAACAGGCCACATAAGCGAGCTCGTCCAGTTTGTGTACATACCACTTCTCTATGCCAGTTCTGCATATGCGGCCTAAAAAATCCTGATATATATCTTGGTACCTTATATCACTGGCCAATACTGCCTTGCACTGGCTGACAAACCCAGCTCTGCTATATCACGGCATACTCTGCTTTAAGGCTGCCAGTTCTGCACTGGTCCATTACAACCTCATCTCTGCTACATTGATGAGTCAACCATGTGTCGCGGCGGTAATGCACCAGAGTTCAGGGCGCTTCGCACAACTTTCACCGCTCTGCTCCTCCCCGTGTCAGGCCGCGGCACCGAGTCCTCATGCAGGATTTTCAAGGCACTGAGTCCTCATGCAGGATTTTCAAGGCACTGAGTCCTCATGCAGGATTTTCAAGGCACTGAGTCCTCATGCAGGATTTTCAACTCTGTTTCCTATCCCTGCCGTCTCCACCTGGCTATAAGGAGGAGTGTTAAGATCCTGCAAGAATTTAACCCTGCTGTGTCCTGCAGGCTTTGCCTTCCCCAGTCTATCCCCTGCCAGCATATTAGGCTGCTCCTCTTCCCGATCCTGGCATGAACTTAGGTTCCTGTCCATCTCCAGCGCTCTGTCTGTGTGTTTTCTTGTCTCACCTCAACTGTTTCTGCCCTGGCTCGTTTACCTGTTCTGCTTGACCTCTCCATTCATGACCCCAGCTTTGTATAGTGAACCCGTGCTACCTGCCCCAGACCTTGGACAGTGCAACTACGCTTCTGCCTCACCCTTTTTACCTCGCATACCTGCTCTGACCTGAGGGTCAGATGCTGCAGGTGACGCCTGGTGACTACCTGTGGCCAAGCCCATCCTCACCATCAGAGGCTGTAGCGAAAACCAGGCAGTCGCTTAGTCATGCCCCACGTGTGTAAGCCCAACTCGTGGCGCAGTGGATCCACACCCACCTACCCAATGTGGAGCTTACTCTTTACCACATGGTTTTTTTTTGCCTTCCTCTGGATCAACATGTTAGGGCATGTTAGGTTAGGTTATGGGTTGAACTAGATGGACTTAGTCTTCCTTCAACCTTAATAACTATGTTACTATGTTACCGTCATCCCATGCTGTATAACTGCTGACTCTGCAACTCTGTATCAAACGTATCTCTGCTAGAATAACATTTTTCATAGTTTTACAAAAGAAAACAACCCAAAGATTTATATTTGTCTGGTAAGTTTTGGGCATTTCTGTATAAGAGAGAAATTACACCACAGAACATGATCTCCATATTTATATAAAAAAAAACACTTCAGAAGAAAAGTAACGATTATTCTGTTGCAAACAAGCAAAATAAACAGTCAGCAATTCAGCCATCATTAAGACTTAGGCTATGTGCACACGTTCAGGATTTCTTGCAGAAATTTCCTGTGCAAAACGGGACATTTTCTGCAAGAAATCCGCATGCGTTTTTACCACGATTTTAACGCGTTTTTTGGTGCGTTTTTTTTGGCGGATTTTTCTGGAGGTTCCCAATGCAATAATATAGTGGGAAATCTGCAAAATTAATGAACATGCTGCGTTTTTTACCGCGATGCCTTTTTTTCGCGGAAAAAAACGCATCATGTGCACAAAAATTGTGGAATGCATTGTAAATGATGGGATGCATAATGTATGTATTTTTTTCGCATTCTTACCACGTTTTTATAGTGAAAAATGTGAAAAAAAAACACGAAAAATCTGCAAAGTGTGCACACAGCCTAAGTGTCCTGCAAGTGCAAAATAAATAATAGACAAATTATTTGGATGGCTTAATTTCCAGCGATCCGCACAACACAAGTCAGGGAAGGCAGGGAACAAGGTATTAAACGGCTGCTTAAAGGGGATGTCCAACCACAACTAACCTTACGTCCTCCCAAATGGTGGCAGCTCTCCTATGAGTGGACTGATCGATGGCGATTCAGTTGCTGAAATACATACGAAAAGCTCCTGGGCTTTGGGAATAGAGGAAAAATAAGGGTCAGTTATCAGAATGTCTGCAACCGGGTCTTGATTTAGGTCTGCATTAGTTTGGGGGGCTGTTCTGACGTTTTTAGAGGGTTTTGTTGTAGATTGGAGGTTGTACTTTTTTATTTTTAGAGGGTGTGTATTTTTACAGTGGTGGGGTCTGACCTGTGTTCTCTTAGTTTAATGGATCTGGTCTGGGGAGGATTTTTGAGGGGTGGGCCGATATGGAGTGTGTAATTTTAGGAAGTCTTGTATTTGTTCTCTTAGTTTAGGGATCTAGTCTGAGGGTACGGTTTAATGGGATCAGGTCTGTAATTATTTATGGGACTGTATTTGCTTAGGGTGTCCGGTCTGGGGTCTGTATTTCTTCAGTAGGGATGGATGCAGGGTCTAATTTATTAAGGGATCTGTTCTAGGATCTGTATTTAGGGGGTCCGGTCACAGTTGTCAGGAGAACTCTATTCCCTGTGCGGTATTTATTTAAGGGGAACTGTGCATGTTTAAGACATCTATTCATTTTTTGATGTTGCATGCCTTTTGTCAGAGACGTGCTCTATATAAATAGATAGGTAGGACAGAATAAGCTGACGTCAAAGAATACAGTTCCCTGCCATTATCTACACTGGGCCTCATGTACAGAGAAATGGCTGGCCTCATCACCCATAGCAACCAATCAGAGCTAACATTTCATTTTACAGATGATTTACAAAATGAAAGCTGCAATATCATTGGTTGCCACAAACAACAATGTCCCAGCTTCTCTGAGGTAGTACCGGGAAACTAGGCCCAAGATGTAGGCTGCTACACAGCCTTAAAGGGAACCTGTCATCCCCAAAATCGAAGGTGAGCTTAGCCCACCAGCATCAGGGACTTATCTAAAGCATCCCAGCACCATCCCAGCACCTGCGCACTGCAGTACTTTGCTCTGCCCTCAACAGGGCAAAGTACGCCTGCGCCGGAGCGTGAAGACAAGAAGAGGACGTCATCGTAAGAAGGTGGGAGGCCCCGGACCGGACCACAGCAGGACCGCCCCTGGGTGAGTATAATCTAATTTTCTCATCTTTCAGGATACCTCGGGGGCTTATCTACAGCATTACAGAATGCATTACAGAATGCTGTAGATAAGCCCCTGATGCCGGTGGGCTTAGCTCACCGTCGATTTTGGGGGTGACAGGTTCCCTTTAATTAAACGTCACAATGCTGCGGCCAACTAATAAGAACCAACATAGTATTTTCCGGAGAAATGTGCGACATATTAACATTTTTCACGCAAAAAAAAAGGAAATCGGACACTGGTCCAAAGTTAGACCATGATGCACGGTCAGGGTCACTAATGCAGAACGGTAAAAAAAATACCATTTTATTTTAAATGAAATGTCGCCCTCTTGAGGTAAAAGATAAACACCCCAAATTCATCATAATTTATACCATAAAAGTGATGTAAATTCCATCAAAAGTGTTCTCCGCTCCTGACTTACGTACATTTCTTACAGTGACGCCCCAGAGCTGGGCAACGGGACAAATTCATCAAAAGGCGCACTTCTAAACAATTTGGTGCATCATACAGCAGCAGACTTGATGAATCGGGGCATTCATTTGGGATGAATAGGAAAGATATTCAATGAAGTGGATTTTTAGGTGGCTTTTAGGACAGAATTCACTTTTAAATCCAAGTGAAAAAAATCCCTTTAGCATGGTAATTAATACTGGGGCTGTCAATCAGCACCACGGGTTGGTTTATAGGACAAGGGGGTAAGCAGCTGTTAGATAACTCTGGCGGCAGCTTATCTCCCATGAGGATAAAGAAATAATAATAATAAAAATAAAAAAAAGATCAAGCATGTTGAAATTGAACATGCCCAATCTTTCTTTCCTTAGACACCTGCCATTAAGGGTAAGTTAGGAGGCATTACATACATTAGATGGCCGGTCAGCCTCGACACTTTGGTGGGTGCTGCCAACATTTAGGAGCACATGAGACTGCCCTGAGGATTTTTCAATGCTTCTACAAATCCTGACGATTATGCCATCAAGAATGACGACTACCACTATAAGAGGGGCTTATTCAAGAGTACAGTGCTCTTAGTGTTAAGGTACCTTCACACTGAACGATATCGCTAGTGATCCGTGACATTGCAGCATCCTGGATAGCGATATCGTTGTGTTTGACAGGCAGCAGCGATCAGGATCCTGCTGTGCCATCGTTGGTCGGGGCAGAAAGTCCAGAACCTTATTTCGTCGCTGGATCTCCCGCAGACATCGCTGAATCGGCGTGTGTGACGTCGATTCAGCGATGTCTTCACTGGTAACCTGGGTAAACATCGGGTTACTAAGCGCAGGGCCGCGCTTAGTAACCCGATGTTTACCCTGGTTACCAGTGTAAATGTAAAAAAAACCAAACACTACATACTTACATTCCGGTGTCTGTCCCCCAGCGTTCTGCTTCTCTGCACTGTGTAAGCGCCGGCCGGAAAGCACAGCGGTGACGTCACCGCTGTGCTCTGCTTTCCGGCCGGCGCTTAGTGCAGAGAAGCAGAGCGCTGGAGAAGACAGACGCCGGAATGTAAGTATGTAGTGTTTGTTTTTTTTTTACGTTTACGCTGGTAACCAGGGTAAACATCGGGTTACTAAGCGCGGTCCTGCGCTTAGTAACCCGATGTTTACCATGGTTACCAGGGGACTTCGGCATTGTTGGTCGCTGGAGAGCTGTGTGACAGCTCTCCAGCGACCACACAGCGACGCTGCAGCGATCGGGATCGTTGTCTAGATTGCTGCAGCGTCGCTAAATGTGACGGTACCTTTAGGGGTGGTACAGAAAAGTAGATACTCGTCATCTCTAAGAGGTGGAATGACCTCTACAAATAAAATGCCAATATTTAATTTGAAGCTACTGTTTCGCCAACAGTTTTAGAATTTATTCTCCAATTTATGGCATATTGCAAAATTATGGGGGTGGCGTTACCTGTAATCTCTTCAATAGGACTGCACCTTACACAACCGCCAGAACTCACTACACTGCGATTGGTTAATATGGCCACCAAGAACAGTTTGGAATGAATATAACCAGGTAAATTTAAACTGCCCCTGTCAGCAGGATTGTGCTCAGCGACTACAGTCGGCGCCGTTATACTGATTACACTGATACCTGGTGATGAAATCTGTCTTGTGGTTGTTGCGGAATCTGTATTTTCAGTTTTGAGTTAATGGTCTGCTCGTGCTCCAGGGTGGGGTTGTGGGGGTCTGCATGTGGTGCTCTGATTAGGTATTCATTAGTATGGCTTCTGACAGGTCACTGATCCCACACTGACCTTCCCATAGTTTGCATAATGAATATTATATATACATAATGAAAAAAATATCCCCCTCCACAGGCAGGCGGCAGCCGTGACCCCTGCGCTGCAGCATAATCACATGTGTATATAATTAATATAAGAAATGTTCAAAGAGGCAAGTAGCAGCACCAGACAACGTGGAAAAGTTCCATGGAAGGATGAATAGACAACACTTTAGAGCTACAGCAGCTGATTCAACAAGTGTTAAGTGCTCTGCATTGAATATACAAAATTGTCAAAGTGGAAAAAAGAATGTATGCGGCACTCACCAGTTCGAGTAATACAATAGTCCTTTCATTTCATACTGTGGGATCTGGACATGAACAAGACACGCAGGTTACAGAGGTATGTAGGAAGAGGCAGAGTGGACAAACTCGAACTGGTGAGCGCCTGTGCAGTAGCAGCTATCGGTGTATATAGAGATGTGATCCAGCACCATCTAGCTAGAGAAAAAAAAATCCTCCTCCAAGATGGCGCCATCGGTGCCTGCGCAGTAGTAGCTATCGGATCACCTCAATATATACCGATAGCTGCTACTGCACGGGCACGGCGGGCGCCATTTTCAAATGGATTTTTTTTCTTTTTTGATTATCAGCATAAGCAGAAGCATATTAATTATATGCACATTACACATGTGATTATGTTGCAGTGCAGGGGCCACGGCCGGAGCCTGCCTGCAGAATGGTTTTTTTTTCCAATATGTATTTAATATTCATTAAGTAAACTAGGGGAAGGGACAGTGAAAGGTCAGTGACCTGTCAGCAGGCTGCATTATGACTACCTAATCAGGGCATCACATGAAGACCCCCACAGCCCACCCCGGAGGACGAACAGATTGTTAACTCAACACTGAAAATAAAAATTAAACAACCACAAGACGGAGTTCATCACCAGGTATCATTGTAATCAGTATAACTGCTCCGACCTGACACGGTCTGTAGGTTACTCAGCACAGTCCGGCTGACAGGAGCACTTTAAGGGGTGATTCCATTTTAGGCTTGAATGGAATGACCAAGAGCCCTGCTGCAGACTTTCAGCAGGAGTCTGTGCACGTGTTACAGAAGGACAGAGAGAGGGTAGGAGCGCTGTGGTGAGCTGCCGGAGCGCAGGACCTGAAGCACGTGACCTCCGGGGGAGTGGACGGAGGCGGGGCCAGATGTCGAGTAGCGGCTGTGAACTGCGGAGCTGGAGAGTAGTCTGAACGAGCCGAAGTCAAGCCGGGAGGTCGATGAAGTGCCAAAAGGGTGAGACGTAAGCGTGGTCGGGACGTAGCAAAAAGGTCGGGGAGCCGAAGATAGTGGTGCAGTACAAACGGGGCGGACAGGAGGGAAGTTCCAAGCCAAAGGTCAAAGCCAGAAATAGACAATTAGCACAGAATCACAAGGCAAAGCACAGGATGAGAAAACAGGCCGAGTCATACACAAGAAAGCAATCGGACTAAACAGTATGCAAGAACACCAGGGGGTCAGACACACAGCCAACACAGATGTATAACTGACAAGGATCCCCAGATGAAGGCGGGTAAATATAGCCCTAACAGAACCAAAAGAATGCTTTACAAATTAACCCCGAGAGGACAGGGAAGGAACCCTGTCCACCACCATAACATGAGGGTACAGGGACAGGTCGGAGATCACAGTTGCCTGATCCACAATTAATATTTGAAGCTTCTACAAAGTGCATCACTATGTTAGGAAGGTTCCAGTGTCCATGCAGGGGGTGCAGAGACACCAATTATCATATCTTGATTGACAGCGCTGAACTTAATCAGTGGCTCTGCACCACCGCATGGACACTGGAGCCACACTCACGTAGCGTTATTGCTGACTCATCGCTGCCTCCTGTCTGTGACCAATGCTCGATACAGTACTGCAGACAGGAGCCAGCACTAACACTATGTGAGCAAGGCTAGAGAGTTGCGGCATCGGCAATCAAGATAGGACAGTGCTCAGCATTATAATTGAGGGGGCGTAATAGTGCACTGAACTCTTGGCCACACCAAGAGTGCACCAACATCTACACTATAACACAGGTGACACACTCCCTTTAAAGTAGTCAATATGACTTAAAAACAGTTTTCTCATTTCAAAGTAATGGCAAATTCTAGAGATCTAGAATTTATGATTGAAGGGGGTCTAACCTCACCAATCCTGAAAATGAAGGGGCGACACCATTTTATCAGGACTGCAGCCCCTTGGTTCTCAGGATCAGCGGGGGTCACAGCTGTCAAACCATCACCATATCCTACTGATATGCCATCACTTTGTAAGATGGAAATACCCCTTTAAAAAGTTATATAATGTATCTAGAAGGAGTTATATTGTTACCTTGCATGTTCCGTCCATGGATGCGGAGAGCAGTAAATGACTGGATGATTTTACCGGACACCACTGGACCCGGTTCACCGGACCCGTATGCCCCTTCATCTGGAAAATCACCTTTTTAGGAATTCCACTGCTGCTGTATTTTAGAGGTAAATGAGGTCCAAGGTAATCAGAGACTCTGTAGATGTTCCTAGCAGAGTGGCTTATGTGGTCATGAGATGCTGTGGATGCATCACTTTTAATCTCTGCAGCCATGTTGGATTGTTCCGATCTCTGTCTTTTAGGAACGTAAGGCTTCACCACCCTTCCACCGCAGGACAGAGGTCTCTTCTGAGAGGACAGAACAGAGGTCTCCATTGCAGAATTACTCAGTCCCTTCTTATATGTAGGATTATAGTTTGAGCTGTGCGCAGAGGTCTGATGTGTCAGGATGAAGTCTGTACCACAAGACGAGGAGTCAAGCAACCTAGCAAAGCTTGTGGGGCGCACAGAAGGGTCACCTTGTGTCTGGTGATGCAAAACATTCATGCAAGGAACTTCAGTGACTTGGGGTGTATGGGGGTGTCCGTCATCTTCTGTCTCAGAATCGGAGTCGTCATAAGCCACTAAAGGGTTCATTCTTGGAAACAAGAAGGAAAGACCCTGATGATATAAAGATACAGAGAAACATAAGTATATATACACACATATACAGAAATATATGCATATTCACAGGATACATCATCACACGTAATGACATTCTTATAGTTCGGCATCAGGGGCCCAATAGGTGCAGGGTTACCAAATATTAAAACCTACTGCAGCTTTCTAATACATATCCTCTCCATTATCAAGAGCCATGCTTGTAGTCAGTGAATGAAATAAGTGTACATATTGATTCACAAATGGTATACTTGACCACTGTAATGACCACCTGTAATGAGAGACCACCACTCTGCCGGCACCTGTAATGTGAGACCACCACTCTGCAGACACCTGTAATGAGAGACCATCACTCTGCCAGCACCTGTAATGAGAGACCACCACTCTGCCAGCACCTGTAATGAGAGACCACCACTCTGCAGGCACCTGTAATGTGAGACCACCACTCTGCAGGCACCTGTAATGAGAGACCACCACTCTGCAGGCACCTGTAATGAGAGACCACCACTCTGCAGACACCTGTAATGAGAGACCACCACTCTGCAGACACCTGTAATGAGAGACCACCACTCTGCAGACACCTGTAATGAGAGACAACCACTCTGCAGGCACCTGTAATGAGAGACCACCACTCTGCAGACACCTGTAATGAGAGACCACCACTCTGCAGACACCTGTAATGAGAGACCACCACTCTGCAGGCACCTGTAATGAGAGACCACCACTCTGCAGACACCTGTAATGAGAGACCACCACTCTGCAGGCACCAGTAATGAGAGACCACCACTCTGCCGGCACCTGTAATGAGAGACCATCACTCTGCAGACACCTGTAATGAGAGACCATCACTCTGCAGACACCTGTAATGAGAGACCACCACTCTGCAGACACCTGTAATGAGAGACCACCACTCTGCCGGCACCTGTAATGAGAGACCACCACTCTGCCGGCACCTGTAATGAGAGACCACCACTCTGCCGGCACCTGTAATGTGAGATCACCACTCTGCCGGCACCAGTAATGAGAGACCACCACTCTGCAGGCACCTGTAATGAGAGACCACCACTTTGCAGACACCTGTAATGAGAGACCACCACTCTGCCGGCACCTGTAATGAGAGACCACCACTCTGCAGACACCTGTAATGTGAGATCACCACTCTGCAGGCACCTGTAATGAGAGACCACCACTCTGCAGGCACCTGTAATGAGAGACCACCACTCTGCCGGCACCTGTAATGAGAGACCACCACTCTGCAGGCACCTGTAATGAGAGACCACCACTCTGCAGACACCTGTAATGAGAGACCACCACTCTGCCAGCACCTGTAATGAGAGACCACCACTCTGCCGGCACCTGTAATGAGAGACCACCACTCTGCCGGCACCTGTAATGTGAGATCACCACTCTGCCGGCACCTGTAATGAGAGACCACCACTCTGCAGGCACCTGTAATGAGAGACCACCACTCTGCAGGCACCTGTAATGAGAGACCACCACTCTGCCGGCACCTGTAATGAGAGACCACCACTCTGCCGGCACCTGTAATGAGAGATCACCACTCTGCAGGCACCTGTAATGTGAGATCACCACTCTGCCGGCACCTGTAATGAGAGACCACCACTCTGCCAGCACCTGTAATGAGAGACCACCACTCTGCAGGCACCTGTAATGAGAGACCACCACTCTGCCGGCACCTGTAATGAGAGACCACCACTCTGCCAGCACCTGTAATGAGAGATCACCACTCTGCAGGCACCTGTAATGTGAGACCACCACTCTGCCGGCACCTGTAATGAGAGACCACCACTCTGCCGGCACCTGTAATGTGAGATCACCACTCTGCCGGCACCTGTAATGTGAGACCACCACTCTGCCGGCACCTGTAATGAGAGACCACCACTCTGCCAGCACCTGTAATGAGAGACCACCACTCTGCCGGCACCTGTAATGTGAGATCACCACTCTGCCGGCACCTGTAATGTGAGACCACCACTCTGCCGGCACCTGTAATGAGAGACCACCACTCTGCCGGCACCTGTAATGAGAGACCACCACTCTGCAGGCACCTGTAATGAGAGACCACCACTCTGCCGGCACCTGTAATGAGAGACCACCACTCTGCCGGCACCTGTAATGAGAGATCACCACTCTGCCAGCACCTGTAATGTGAGACCACCACTCTGCCGGCACCTGTAATGAGAGACCACCACTCTGCCAGCACCTGTAATGAGAGATCACCACTCTGCAGGCACCTGTAATGAGAGACCACCACTCTGCCGGCACCTGTAATGAGAGACCACCACTCTGCAGACACCTGTAATGAGAGACCACCACTCTGCCAGCACCTGTAATGAGAGACCACCACTCTGCCGGCACCTGTAATGAGAGACCACCACTCTGCAGACACCTGTAATGAGAGACCACCACTCTGCCAGCACCTGTAATGAGAGACCACCACTCTGCCGGCACCTGTAATGAGAGACCACCACTCTGCCGGCACCTGTAATGAGAGACCACCACTCTGCCGGCACCTGTAATGAGAGACCACCACTCTGCCGGCACCTGTAATGAGAGACCACCACTCTGCCGGCACCTGTAATGAGAGACCACCACTCTGCCGGCACCTGTAATGAGAGACCACCACTCTGCCGGCACCTGTAATGAGAGACCACCACTCTGCCGGCACCTGTAATGAGAGACCACCACTCTGCCGGCACCTGTAATGAGAGACCACCACTCTGCCGGCACCTGTAATGAGAGACCACCACTCTGCCGGCACCTGTAATGTGAGATCACCACTCTGCCGGCACCTGTAATGTGAGATCACCACTCTGCCGGCACCTGTAATGAGAGACCACCACTCTGCCAGCACCAGTAATGAGAGACCACCACTCTGCAGGCACCTGTAATGAGAGACCACCACTCTGCCGGCACCTGTAATGAGAGACCACCACTCTGCCAGCACTGTACATTACATATCCAGCCACTGACAGGTAGGAGAGACACCATCGCCCCACACTGTACACACAGGACCCCACTCACTCAGTGACAGCTGCACTGCATGCTGGGAACTGCTCTAATCCATCACTGACACTGCACTGATCATGTCCAGATGCAAATCCATTCCCCCGGAAAACAGAGCTCTGAGCAAAGAGTTCCGATCTGCAAGCACCAAGCTGTGCACTGGGAATCTCTTCCGCTCTAGCTCAGTTCTCTATAACGCGGTATATGCTTAATTCTGTCAGCAGCTGTTCCGCTGTGAGGGGTTCCTGGGAGAGAGTAGGAACCTTTGTCATCGCTATGTTTCCGCAAGGACGTATTGCAGGGTGCACGGTGGGCGGAACCTGGGATTGCAGCATCCAGACACCGGCTGCTTGTGTCACACGGGGAAGGCAAGGTGGCGGCTGATGAGAGGTAAGCGGCTTGTGTGGGGGCAGCCTGCCCGGGTCCGGGTGTTACACGGGGTCACTGGTCTGATCCTGTGTATTCGGCCACGTTCACACGAATTCAGAAAGATCCGAGGCCCCAGAATATTCTCACAAGATAAAACAGCTTTTATTCCAGTTGTAAAAACATCTGGCAAAAGTACAAAGATGAGACGAGGCTGAAGTTGGTTTCTTATTCGTTCAGTTTCTTAATCGGCAATTTTTTCTTTTCTGTTTTTTTTTATAGGTTTAACAACCAAAAATAGGCATCACAATAATAAAAGACAATGCAGTGAGGAGCCCTGATGTGAATACACTTAAAAACGGCTACCAAAACCATCAAACTGGCACAAAAATGGGCATCAAAGTAGGCACCAAAGAGCGCTGAAGAAAGGGTTAAATGCCTTTGGGTCACGGATCTCACACTGCAGACATATAGAACAGGGCGCCCCACATCCAAACCAATTATCTCCAGCCTGGCCCAAATGGGTTCTGGGCACCAGAACTGGCATCAAAGTGGGCAAACAGCCCATTTTCACAGATTTGAATAAGTAACTGATGTTTTTAAGGGGTTAAATGCCCTTGGGCCACTGATCTGACACTTAAAATGCACAGACAGTGATGCCCTGCATCAAACTCAGGTCCTTCCAGCCTGGCCCGAATGGGTTCTGGGCACCAGAATTGGCATCAAAGTGGGCAAACAGCCCATTTTCACAGATTTGAATAAGTAACTGATGTTTTTAAGGGGTTAATGGGAACCTGTCACCAGTTATTTTGCCTATCAACTAAAAATATCATCTAACAGAGTGTGACTTCCCCAACTACTTGTGAAGCCCCCTGACTCCCCATGAATCCCCATATGAACCTTTTATATTTCTCCCGTGCTGTTCTGGCCCCTCTCCCCACCCCAAATCAGCGTGCTGTACGCACTCCGTCCTGTGAATAGCGTCTCGCGCGTGCGCCTTCAAATTGCCTTCTGCGCGTGCGCAGTATGCTTTGCCCAACTGCGGGCAAAGCCAAAAAGCATTAGTGCGCATGCATGAAGGTTTCATCATGGTGTTGCCACATGGTCTCCAGACCCATTATAGGCTGCCATTGCTGAACAGGACAGACCTCCATGCCACCTCTTGTGGTCATTCCAGTTCATCATCGTTCTCCTAAACACTGCAAAGCTGAGCATTGCGGCCTCCAATGCGTGGTGTGTGATAAACCAAGGGGTCTCTGTACAGGAATTCTGTCCCTCTCCGTTTGTAGTAAGTAGCGGTAACTGCCACCGAAGAGAAGGAATCACACAATCATCCTGCAAGACTTGATCCGAAATTTGATATTGCATGTGACCAATGATAATTTGGTTCAATCTGGCCTTTATGTCACAGAGTAGAGTTAAGTCTATGAAGTACGTAGCGGAAAATCTGACAGTGTTATTTTTTCATTGGGAGTCGGTCGGGTATTGATAATTCTACAGACATATAGAATCATAGAATGTTAGAGTTGGAAGGGACGTCCAGGGTCATCGTATCCAACCCCCTGCTCAAAGCAGGATTTACTAAATCATCTCAGACAGATGTCTGTCCAGCCTCTGTTTGAAGACTTCCATTGAAGGAGAACTCACCACCACTCATGACAGCCTGTTCCACTCATTGATCACTCTAACTGTCAAAAAGTTTTTCTAATATCTAATCTGTATCTTCTCCCTTTCAGTTTCATTCCATTGCTTCTCATTTTTCCTTGTGCAAATGAGAATAATGATGACCCCTCTAGACTGTGACAGCCCACAGATATTTGTAGACAGCTATTAAGTCTCCTCTTAGCCTTCTTTTTGCAGCTAAACATTCCCAAATCCTTTAACCGTTCTTCGTAGGACATACTTACTTAACAAGGAGGAGAAGAGGGGGACAATTACTGCACGTGATCTAGATATATATTCTACAATAATAGATTATAGATCATTAGATAACAATCTTAAGATCATTATAAAAGCTGAGATGTGATTTTTTTTTTTTTTTTTTAGTTTTCTTCCGTTTAGGAAGAATCTCCAGTGGTGCTGATTTATTTGACCTTTGATCAGATTCTCTCATCACACACCACCCCATCATGGCTGACCCTGGATCAGGTGGCACACTCCCACCCCTGGAACTGTATAACAGGGTGTCAGAACAAGGGGAGAAAGTCCGAGTATTGAAAACCGAAAAGGCTACAAAAGCAAGTATTGTTTGTCTATAAGTTCTGTATGTGTGTAATCTATGTGTCCATAGGTTGTCTAATATGTGTACTATATATATTCAAAGGTTTTGTATGTGTGTACTGCATCTGTCTATAGGTTCTGTGTGTGTGTAATGTGTGTGCTGCATCTGTGTATAGGTTCTATATGTGTGTGCTGCGTCTGTCTATAGGTTCTGTGTGTGTGTGCTGCGTCTGTCTATAGGTTCTGTGTGTGTGCTGCGTCTGTCTATAGGTTCTATATGTGTGTGCTGCGTCTGTCTATAGGTTCTATATGTGTGTGCTGCGTCTGTCTATAGGTTCTGTGTGTGTGTGCTGCGTCTGTCTATAGGTTCTATATGTGTGTGCTGCGTCTGTCTATAGGTTATGTGTGTGTGTGCTGCGTCTGTCTATAGGTTCTGTGTGTGTGTGCTGCGTCTGTCTATAGGTTATGTGTGTGTGTGCTGCGTCTGTCTATAGGTTCTGTGTGTGTGTGCTGCGTCTGTCTATAGGTTCTGTGTGTGTGCTGCGTCTGTCTATAGGTTCTGTGTGTGTGCTGCGTCTGTCTATAGGTTATGTGTGTGTGCTGCGTCTGTCTATAGGTTATGTGTGTGTGTGTGCTGCGTCTGTCTATAGGTTCTGTGTGTGTGTGCTGCGTCTGTCTATAGGTTCTGTGTGTGTGCTGCGTCTGTCTATAGGTTCTGTGTGTGTGCTGCGTCTGTCTATAGGTTCTGTGTGTGTGTGCTGCGTCTGTCTATAGGTTCTGTGTGTGTGTGCTGCGTCTGTCTATAGGTTCTGTGTGTGTGTGCTGCGTCTGTCTATAGGTTCTGTGTGTGTGCTGCGTCTGTCTATAGGTTCTGTGTGTGTGCTGCGTCTGTCTATAGGTTCTGTGTGTGTGTGCTGCGTCTGTCTATAGGTTCTGTGTGTGTGCTGCGTCTGTCTATAGGTTCTGTGTGTGTGTGCTGCGTCTGTGTATAGGTTCTGTGTGTGTGTGTGCTGCGTCTGTCTATAGGTTCTGTGTGTGTGTGCTGCGTCTGTCTATAGGTTCTGTGTGTGTGCTGCGTCTGTCTATAGGTTCTGTGTGTGTGTGCTGCGTCTGTCTATAGGTTCTGTGTGTGTGTGTGCTGCGTCTGTCTATAGGTTCTGTGTGTGTGCTGCGTCTGTCTATAGGTTCTGTGTGTGTGCTGCGTCTGTCTATAGGTTCTGTGTGTGTGTGCTGCGTCTGTCTATAGGTTCTGTGTGTGTGTGCTGCGTCTGTCTATAGGTTCTGTGTGTGTGTGCTGCGTCTGTCTATAGGTTCTGTGTGTGTGTGCTGCGTCTGTCTATAGGTTCTGTGTGTGTGCTGCGTCTGTCTATAGGTTCTGTGTGTGTGTGCTGCGTCTGTCTATAGGTTCTGTGTGTGTGCTGCGTCTGTCTATAGGTTGTGTGTGTGCTGCGTCTGTCTATAGGTTCTGTGTGTGTGCTGCGTCTGTCTATAGGTTCTGTGTGTGTGCTGCGTCTGTCTATAGGTTCTGTGTGTGTGTGCTGCGTCTGTCTATAGGTTCTGTGTGTGTGTGCTGCGTCTGTCTATAGGTTCTGTGTGTGTGCTGCGTCTGTCTATAGGTTCTGTGTGTGTGCTGCGTCTGTCTATAGGTTCTGTATGTGTGTAATGTGTGTGCTGCGTCTGTCTATAGGTTCTGTGTGTGTGTGCTGCGTCTGTCTATAGGTTCTGTGTGTGTGTGCTGCGTCTGTCTATAGGTTCTGTGTGTGTGCTGCGTCTGTCTATAGGTTCTGTATGTGTGTAATGTGTGTGCTGCGTCTGTCTATAGGTTCTGTGTGTGTGCTGTGTCTGCCTATAGGTTCTGTATGTGTGTAATGTGGCTATAGGTTCTGTATATTTGTACTTTGTGTACTGAGACCCCCACAAATAATTAGAACAGGGGTCACATGCTATTGCTGATCCATTCTTGAGTATGGGACTGACGGGGATAGCAGTCCGTCTCATAGATATTGGATAGATTGCACACTCAACTGTAGATCCCTTCAGATAGGAGAGATGGGACCCTTATTTTCGTGATCGAAGGCCAGAAGTGATCAGCAGCTTACCATGTATCCTGTATGATTGGGGACAACCCTTTTAAAAGCAAAGTACATCAGAAACTTTTTGACCTATTAAGAAAACCTCTGTGTAAATCCTCATTCCGCATAAAGACTCCCCACAACCATGAGTGACTAGACGTCCATTCCATTGGACTGCATGTGATGTAATACCACATCTCTCCTGCAGTGGGCACTAGTGGCTCTCCGTACAGTTCCATCATTGTGATCGCTTTGACTGTAAGAATCGCTCCTTGTCACTGAGGGTCGCCTCCGCCTTCTCCCCTCCCCCATCTCTCCTATCTGAGCCGGAGGGGCTTATTGGATAACCTACGTTGTTTTCTCTCTGAAGGCTGAAATCGATGCCGCGGTGAAGCTTCTGCTGGCTCTGAAAGTCGAATATAAGAATGCCACAGGAGAGGACTACAAGCCGGGCTCCCCACCCACCAGTGACGCCCCCATTACCTACAACGGGCTGCCTGCCACAAGTGATGAGAGCGACTTTGTGGATCCCTGGACTGTGCAAACCGGCAGCGCAAAAGGGGTGGACTATGATAAACTTATAGGTAAGTGAGAGTCGATACACAATACACGTCATGTGCAGGAACTCTCCCTATTCTCCTGCTCTGCAATTTGCCATCTATCCTTATTCAGGGGGCAGTTCCTGTTTATCAGCATTCTGCCAGCACTATAGGTGCTGGACCTTCCTGGCATGCATTAGTCCTTACACTGACCAGTGGTTTACTGGAGCTGAACTGAAAGCTGCCTCTGTGTATGACTCTGACAGGAGAGAAGGAGCCAAGAGTCCGAGGCTTGATGACAGGCAGTGGGCAACAAGTTACTGTAGACAGAAAGGAGCCACTTAGTGGCCGGCACTTCGGAGGTTTTTGGGGGGGAGTAACAGTGATCTGCAGATTGCCTGTTTATCACATTACCTATCAAATGAGGTCAGGTTGTCTTAACCCCTTAGTGACCGAGCCAAATTTTGTAAATCTGACCAGTGTCACTTTATGTGGTAATAACTCTGCAAAGCTTCAACAAATCCCAGTGATTTTGAGATTGTTTTTTCGTGACACATTATACTTTATGATAATGGTAAATTTTGTTCAACATTTTTTATGTTTATTTATAAAAAATATCAAAAATTTGAGAAAAATGTTAAAAAATTAGCAATTTTCTAAATTTGAATGATTATCCCTTTAATCCAGATAGTCATACAACAGCAAACCATTAATAAATAACATTTCCCACATGTCTGCTTTACATCAGCACCATTTGTAAAATGTTATTTCATTTTGTTAGCATTTTAGGAGGTTTAAAAATGTAGCAGCAATTTTTCATTTTTTCAAAGAAATTTACAAAATTTATTTTTTTAGGGACTTATCCATGTTTGAAGTGACTTTAGGGGTCTCGGATATTGGGAAACCCACAAACGTGATACCATTTTAAAAACAGCACCCCCTGACATATTGAAAACTGCTGTCAGGTAGTTTATTAACCCTTCAGGTGCTTTACAGGAATTAATGCAAAGTGGTATGACAGAAATGAAAATGTGTACTTTTACCACTTAAATGTTGCTAACTTCTAAACAGATTACTACAGCCGTCAGACTCTAAGGCCGCGATTTGGTCATGAATTGCCATCGCAAACATCAGGACAACAAAATCATGATCTGAGGGCACCAATTGTGACAAAGAAGAAGCCCCCACACTCTGTTAACCATTTATAATGATGTAGTCACTATTGACAGCAGCATCTAAGGGGTTAAACAGATTTAGATGGTGCAAATACTGATCGTGGCTGGTACAGCAAGTTGTCAGCTATAGTGTACAACCGACAGATGCTGGATTGTCATCTGTATGGGGAGGCTATTCTCTTATATCTCAGGTCAGTTAAAAGACGTATTGACGGTCATTAAGGGGTTAAAGTACACAGCCCATTTAATTTGGCATCAGCAGGTGCTGGGCTATCAGATTCTGGATTGTGAAATGATCATAGAAAATGTCATTTGATGCCAGATTGCAGGAATTTCAGAGGTTTTTTTTAACTTTCTCATGAGCTTCATGCTACTTCGGTACTTTATACCCTGTACTACATAGTTGTACCTTTCCTGCAGTTCGGTTTGGAAGCAGCAAAATCGACAAGGATCTGATTGATCGAATCGAGCGAGTTACGGGGAACAAGGCGCACCACTTCTTACGGAGAGGAACCTTCTTTTCACACAGGTGCGGTAACCACCTTGTCATTAGGGGTCTGACCTCTGGGGTCCCCATTGATTGGGTGGCCTTCAGTGCTTGAGGTTTTTCCTCACAGAGGCGTTTGTGACCGAGGTCTGCAGTCCTCCTCCTTCGCCTGTATGTTTGCAGGAGCGCTGCTCTGAAGGGGGTCCAGCATTAATTCTGCGCTTCTGCCCCTTCACTCTCAAGGAAATAAGTGATGGCAAATCCCAGTCTTCTTTATCATCAATGTATCCGATAAGAATACTTAATTGGCAGACTCAAGGCTTCTGTAAGCGCCAGCCTGTGTTCTGCTTACAGCTCTGAAGGAAAGGCGGCAAACATGTTATTGGCGCATTGTATTATGGGATGGCTCCACAACTAGGATTCACTTCAAACTTTACATAGGGTTTTGCAACAGCTTAATGAAGTGACTGTAAACTATCCTATGAAAATAATAAACCTGCAGAGTTTTGTGTATACAGCTCCAGTGCAGACTATTTGTCTCTACGGTTACAGTCCAAGCCTGTACTGTCTGATCCTGTGTAGTCACGCTTATACTCCGCAGCTTCTGGAAAGAGATTATTTAGAAACACTTGACCAGAGAATCAGACTACATAGAGTTTGTAGTCTGTCACCATGGAGACGCATAGGTCTAGGAGCTCGGTACCTAAAACAACTGGAGATTTTTACTAGCGACTGGTTATAGAGTTTCTGAATTTGTTATCTATCGATCGCCTGAATCAAAAATGAAATAATTGCAAAAGTCTACGCACCCAGCACACTTAGTAATAATTATATATGCGATTATTTTTATACATCAGAGACATGCACCAGATTCTGGATGCTGTTGAGAAGAAGCAGCCGTTTTACCTCTACACAGGGAGAGGCCCGTCTTCAGACTCGATGCACGTCGGTCACCTCGTTCCATTCATCTTCACCAAGTAAGTAGCGGACGGTAAAGTAAAGCTATTGTTCTCTGTTTTCATCCAGTTCTAAATTGTGATAAGCGCCATAGTTTTTATAACTGAGTTTAGTGTCCCTTAAAGGGGGGAAGGGTTCCCAGGCCTGTATATGTTAGGTTTAAGGTCTTGTTCGGAGGGTACCAAGCTTGTTCTTTTTTCAGGTGGTTACAGGACGTCTTTAATGTCCCGCTGGTCGTCCAGATGACCGATGATGAGAAGTATCTGTGGAAGGACTTGACCTTAGAGAAAGCCTATCAGTACACTATAGAAAACGCCAAGGACATTATTGCATGTGGCTTCGATGTTAATAAAACCTTCATCTTCTCCGACCTGGAATATATGGGGTGAGCGAGTCCTTAGAATAAAACTTAAAGGGATATTAACCCTACAACCTTATAATCAAGGAGGGACTGCAGCCACCACTAGGAATAGCTTCCTGTATACAGAGATACATGATAAGATTCTGTCTGCAGCCACCACTAGGGGGAGCTTCCTGTATACAGAGATACATGATAAGATCCTGTCTGCAGCCACCACTAGAGGGAGCTCCCAGTATACAGAGATACATGATAAGATTCTGTCTGCAGCCACCACTAGGGGGAGCTCCCTGTATACAGAGATACATGATAAGATTCTGTCTGCAGCCACCACTAGGGGGAGCTCCCTGTATACAGAGATACATGATAAGATTCTGTCTACAGCCACCACTAGGGGGGGATCCTTGTATACAGAGATACATGATAAGATTCTGTCTGCAGCCACCACTAGGGGGAGCTTCCTGTATACAGAGATACAGTGGGGCAAAAAAGTATTTAGTCAGTCAGCAATAGTGCAAGTTCCACCACTTAAAAAGATGAGAGGCGTCTGTAATTTACATCATAGGTAGACCTCAACTATGGGAGACAAACTGAGAAAAAAAAATCCAGAAAATCACATTGTCTGTTTTTTTATCATTTTATTTGCATATTATGGTGGAAAATAAGTATTTGGTCAGAAACAAACAATCAAGATTTCTGGCTCTCACAGACCTGTAACTTCTTCTTTAAGAGTCTCCTCTTTCCTCCACTCATTACCTGTAGTAATGGCACCTGTTTAAACTTGTTATCAGTATAAAAAGACACCTGTGCACACCCTCAAACAGTCTGACTCCAAACTCCACTATGGTGAAGACCAAAGAGCTGTCAAAGGACACCAGAAACAAAATTGAAGCCCTGCACCAGGCTGGGAAGACTGAATCTGCAATAGCCAACCAGCTTGGAGTGAAGAAATCAACAGTGGGAGCAATAATTAGAAAATGGAAGACATACAAGACCACTGATAATCTCCCTCGATCTGGGGCTCCACGCAAAATCCCACCCCGTGGGGTCAGAATGATCACAAGAACGGTGAGCAAAAATCCCAGAACCACGCGAGGGGACCTAGTGAATGAACTGCAGAGAGCTGGGACCAATGTAACAAGGCCTACCATAAGTAACACACTACGCCACCATGGACTCAGATCCTGCAGTGCCAGACGTGTCCCACTGCTTAAGCCAGTACATGTCCGGGCCCGTCTGAAGTTTGCTAGAGAGCATTTGGATGATCCAGAGGAGTTTGGGAGAATGTCCTATGGTCTGATGAAACCAAACTGGAACTGTTTGGTAGAAACACAACTTGTCGTGTTTGGAGGAAAAAGAATACTGAGTTGCATCCATCAAACACCATACCTACTGTAAAGCATGGTGGTGGAAACATCATGCTTTGGGGCTGTTTCTCTGCAAAGGGGCCAGGACGACTGATCCGGGTACATGAAAGAATGAATGGGGCCATGTATCGTGAGATTTTGAGTGCAAACCTCCTTCCATCAGCAAGGGCATTGAAGATGAAACGTGGCTGGGTCTTTCAACGTGACAATGATCCAAAGCACACCGCCAGGGCAACGAAGGAGTGGCTTCGTAAGAAGCATTTCAAGGTCCTGGAGTGGCCTAGCCAGTCTCCAGATCTCAACCCTATAGAAAACCTTTGGTGGGAGTTGAAAGTCCGTGTTGCCAAGCGAAAAGCCAAAAACATCACTGCTCTAGAGGAGATCTGCATGGAGGAATGGGCCAACTTACCAACAACAGTGTGTGGCAACCTTGTGAAGACTTACAGAAAGCGTTTGACCTCTGTCATTGCTAACAGGATATATTACAAAGTATTGAGATGAAATTTTGTTTCTGACCAAATACTTATTTTCCACCATAATATGCAAATAAAATGTTAAAAAAACAGACAATGTGATTTTCTGGATTTTTTTTTTCTCAGTTTGTCTCCCATAGTTGAGGTCTACCTATGATGTAAATTACAGACGCCTCTCATCTTTTTAAGTGGTGGAACTTGCACTATTGCTGACTGACTAAATACTTTTTTGCCCCACTGTACATGATAAGATTCTGTCTACAGCCACCACTAGGCGGAGCTCCCTGTATATAGAGATACATGCTAAGATCCTGTCTGCCGCCACCACTAGGGGGAGCTTCCTGTATACAGAGATGCATTCTAAGATCCTGTCTGCAGCCACCACTAGGGGGAGCTCCCTGTATACAGAGATACAGGATAAGATCCTGTCTGCAGCCACCACTAGGGGGAGCTCCCTGTATACAGAGATACATGATAAGATCCTGTCTGCAGCCACCACTAGGGGGAGCTCCCTTTATACAGAGATACATAATAAGATAATGTCTGCAGCCACCACTAGGGGGAGCTCCCTGTACACAGAGATACATGATAAGATCCTGTCTGCAGCCACCACTAGGGGAAGCTCCCTGTATACGGAGATAGAAAGATCCTGTCTGCAACCACCACTAGGGGGAGCTCCCTGTATACAGAGATACATGATAAGATCCTGTCTGCAGCCATTACTAGGAGGAGCTCCCTGTATACAGAGATACATGATAAGATCCTGTCTGCAGCCACCACTAGGGGGAGCTCCCTGTATACAGAGATACAGGATAAGATCCTGTCTGCAGCCACGACTAGGGGGAGCTCCCTGTATACAGAGATACATGATGAGCTTTGTCTGCAGCCACCACTAGGGGGAGCTCCCTGTATACAGAGATACATAATAAGATAATGTCTGCAGCCACCACTAGGGGGAGCTCCCTGTACACAGATATACATAAGATCCTGTCTGCAGCCACCACTAGGGGGAGCTCCCTGTATACAGAGATACATGATGAGCTTTGTCTGCAGCCACCACTAGGGGGAGCTCCCTGTATACAGAGATACAGGATAAGATTTGTCTGCAGCCAGAATAAGGGGGGGCTCCCTGTATACAGAGTACTGAATTATTGGGTACAATGCAGAATCCGTATTCAGGAAGCTGCCCCTGGTGGTGGCTGCAGGCAGATAGAATTGTATTATTAACCCTTTCTGAACATCCACTGTACACGTAGTTAATTCTTTCCATCGTTTCTCCTTTAATAATAATAATAAGCGCAGCAGAGTATGGGGAGAGGTGGAGGAGTCCTAGAGAGTTAGCCGACGGCTTGTGAACACTTTATAACATTCTGCATTCATTGGTTCAACAGGATGAGTTCAGGTTTCTACAAAAATGTTGTCCGAGTGCAGAAACACGTGACGTTCAACCAGGTTAAAGGGATATTCGGTTTCACAGACAGTGACTGCATTGGTAAGTGAAAGTGTGAATACCCCAGATCTGACCTGTCTGCTGGGAGTAGTTATCCTGGCCTGCAGTGCTCGGTAATAATAATAATAATAATAATCTTTATTTTTATATAGCGCTAACATATTCCACAGCGCTTTACAGTTTGCACACATTATCATCACTGTCCCCATTGGGACTCACAATCTAAATTCCCACACAAACACGGGGAGAACATGCAGACTCCTTGCGGATGGTGTCCTTGGTGGTAATTTGTTCATTGTCCCATTGTCTTTCAGGGAAAATCAGTTTCCCAGCCATTCAGGCCGCTCCATCCTTCAGCAGCTCCTTCCCACAGATATTCAATGGCAGAAAGGATATTCAGTGTCTCATTCCCTGTGCCATCGACCAGGTAGGGCGCTAGTTCAAAAAGGGTAAAATGCTCAGGTCTTGGCCCACACGAGCCACCCCTATTATTGGTGCGCAGTGGTTTGTTCCTCTATTGTCTTGTATGTTGTGGAATTGCCTATAGTTCACACATAATGGAGGGAGGAGGGGTGGATGCTGTGAATAAGTATATTAAAAGAAAAAACTTTTCTATTGTACTACAAAGTAGGTTCAGTCTGTTGAAAAACTAAGCCTTAAAATACTGTCTTTTTTTCCAGGATCCATACTTCAGAATGACCCGGGATGTGGCGCCCAGGATCAATTACCTTAAACCAGCTCTACTGCATTCAACCTTCTTTCCCGCGTTGCAAGGGGCACAGACAAAAATGAGCGCCAGCGATGCCAATTCATCCATATTTCTCACAGACACCCCCAAGCAGATCAAGAATAAGGTGTGGCTCAGAGAATGGGGCGAATTTCATGTTCAGTTCCAGGGGGAATCGGTGATGTTGAAGCAAATATTACCAAATAGAAGTGATTTAGTAGCGTGATCACTGTGCCATTATCGCCATTTCTGGAGCCATGTGCCCTTCATTGGCTATGTGACCAGACATTTCCCCCTGTTTCTGCACTAGATATCTAGCTGTGCAAGCGCAAATCATAGTTGCTGCGCGTGTAAAAGCCGACGGTAAAATCCTCCAGCGCGAGCTGCTTTGTACCATTGTTCTCAGTCATATGGCATCAACTGATCGGGGCACACTATGTCCCCATCATCACTCGCAGAGAGCATGGAGGAGCCAGATTTCTGCCCTATTATATCAGTAACCCCTTTTCTTCCCTGTTACAGATCAATAAACACGCATTTTCGGGGGGTAAAGATACAATTGAGGACCACCGGAAATATGGCGGCAACTGTGAAGTCGACGTCTGTTATATGTACCTGACCTTCTTCCTTGAAGATGATGAGAAGCTGGAAAAAATCAAGCAGGTGAGAAGAAGCAGATTATATGTATCAGTCACAATACAGACCCCACTAAAACACGTAACCCCCTCCTCCTACAACACTGGTTTACAGTAAGCAGTTCTCCATCTGGAACTACAACTCTCAGCATGCACTGATAGACTGCACCTGCCAGTGCTGCATGGGACTTGTGGTTTCCAGCTGAGGTGTATCTAGGTTTTCTGGCACCCGTGGCAAGAATTCAGTTTGGCGCCCATACCCCCCTCCCCTCCTTCCCCTTCACATATGCGATTTGCACACTTAGGGGCCCTAATTCAATGTTCAGTGTAAAACTGAGAGAAGCAGTAGAGAAGCTCGTTGTGACCGTAAGTATGAAAATCGCATATGAGTGACTTGGAACCTGCAGAGCTGAATCCTGGCAGTGAGGATAGTACACGCTGTTGGGATGGGCTGCAAGGCTTCATATTATAATTAAAGGACTTGTCCAGGTTTAATGTGAAGGTCTAAAGTCACTATAGGTGGCTGCAGGCTTCTGAATTCTCACAGTGCATGCACTGCACACTGTTAGGATTTTCCCTTGCACAAGCATGCGATTTGTATACTTCTGTCCACATTCCGATGAGACGTGTCCGGCCTCTCTCAGTTCATTTTCATTTAGTTAGGCCACGCATGTCTAGTCAGCATGTGAATGTATGTATGTAAATCACCAGTGCAGTGCGCACTGTTAGAATCCAGAAGTCTGCAGTCACATGGAATAACTGCAGAATTATCACAGACTTGAAATACCCCTTTAATGCTCCTAACAAAAATATGAGAATTAGTCAGTATCACAAATAAGGTCACCTTATAGATGACGTCGTCTCTGGAGTCGTTCTTCTTTTCTTCATCTTTTCCAGACTCCTTGATGAGTTTTCTCATCCACAGGTTGTCTCTGCAGACTTCCATCTTCTCCGGTCTCCTGCAGCACATCCCGACATGATGCCCGTAAAGATAGCAGTGTTATTATAACGCTTTTGAATAAAAGTATCTGCCCTACACTGAGCCCCTGAATAAATATTGCCTCTCACTATATTCCATGCACAAAATATGACCCCACGCTGTGCTATTAATGGTACATGCTCTCTACACTGCCCCCTCCTTTTCATACTTGGCCCCCTCTACATACTGTGTACCCCCTATAGAGTCCAGTCTCTATACTGTGACCCCTCATCACACTGTCCCCTCCTGGCTGTGCCCTTATACCTTTCCCCACATGCTACTCCCCACACACTACTCATTCTTATTCTGTACCCACTCACACTTTTCTTCCCCCATACTGTCTCCGCACACTATTCCCTTCAATAGTCTCCTCACACGTTTCCACTCTCACATTCCATACTGGGGCTGCACCCATCCCATACTGTGTCCACATGTATTTCCCTTAATTCCTCTTACTGTATCCGCACCCATACCGCCATTCTGTCTGCCTCCATCTCACACCTTCCTTCTTTTATTGTGTCTTCAAATTTCTCCCGCTCCCCATGTTGTGCCTGCACCTGTCTCTTCGTTTGCTCCTTAAACTTGTGTCCTCAAATCATCCTCCTCATTACACTAAATCTCGCCATCACAGTAAATAGGCAGGCACTAAATATCCTCCCAAGCAAGGAATACACTAAATCTCACCCCCCATCTTCAATGTCTTCCGCTCCACTAATGTGGAGCACGTAGCCCCAATGCTCTCTGCACCAGTGAGTGACGTCAGAAAAGTGATCACGTGACCTGATCACGAGGCTGACGTCACTCTGACCCAGCGGTCAGAGCTCCAATGGTACTCGCATCTAAAAGACGCAAGTACAATTGTTGGGTGGGGGCCGGGGCGCTGCAGCTTCTTTTAGCCGGCACAGAGAACAGCTCACTCCCAGTCTGGGTGAGCAGCAGAGCCGGGGGAGGCTCTTCGGACTACCGCATTTGGCGGTCTGACTGCGCCCCCCTGCCAGCTTATGCCTCCCCTAGATACGCCTCTGATTTCTAGCCTGAAGCACTTAACACTATTGATGAGCGAGCATGCTCAAATACTATGTATTGACAAACAGGCGTGTGACATACAGCCTCAGGATCTCGAACATAGTATTAGAGCGTGCCAAAGACACTCTAATCGCCCTTGAGCATGCTCAGATAACACCTTATCAGAGCACCCTCACTCATCTCTACTTCTCACCTACCCACTGGGATATCGCTGATTGCCCCGTACTGAATTACTTGTCACACTGGCCCCCTCTCTGTGATCTCTTCCTCAGGATTACACCAGCGGAGCTTTACTCACTGGAGAACTGAAGAAAATCCTGATCGAAACCTTACAACCGATAATCGCAACACACCAGGAGCGGAGGAAAGGGCTGACGGAGGAAGCGGTTAAACAGTTCATGACTCCCAGGAAACTGGCCTTCGATTTTTAGTGACTTTTCCAATCTCTGTGACAGCGCAGATACAGTCTGTAAAGTTCTGTTCCCTCACAATCCATTACTGGACTCTACTGTAAATTCCTGCAATAAATCTGCTATACTGATACATAGAGGTCGGGATAAAGGGGAACTCTGCTGAAGAGCAGCTGTAGCCATTGTAAATATTAATTCAGGTGTCATGTTGTAAATGCTGCTTAGTTTCCAGGCCGCACGACTCTGTGAGACTACTCTTCCCAGAGACAGCCATGGACCACTTCATGTAGCGCAGCTAACCCCTGTCCCTTACTCAAAAAAGCAAGAACCCACTCTCTAAATACAAATCCCTCACCCCACTTACTGTAAAAGAGACAAGGACACTTCATTTCCTGTAGAGCGATGTATCCAAGCTTCTACTTTTTTGTACAGTGATACATTCAGCCCTGCCACCACTTCCTGCAGATGTGCCAAGCCCTGCCCTCTTCATTCAGATTTTCCAAGCCTCGCCCTTTATACAGATGCGCTAAGCCCTGCTGTCTCTTCATGCGGCTGTGCCAAGCCCTGCCCTTTCTTCATGCAGATGCTCCAAGCCCCACCCCCCGCTTCCTGCAGACCTGCCAAATCCCGCCCTCAGGGCCGGCTCCAGGTTTTCGAGGGCCCCGGGCGAAAGAGTCTGTGGGCCCCCACCTTTAACACATACCCCGATTTATGATGCACAGATACGGCAGAGAAATGTATAGTACAATGCCAGATTTCACTTCTTACATGAGTGACAGCTATTGTAAATTCTGCAGTGTATATATACAGGACAGGAGGAGTGGTACTGTGCAGTGTATATATACAGGAGGAAAGGTGCTGGGCAGTGTATATATAGGACAGGAGGAAAGGTACAGTGTATATATACAGGAGAGGTGCTGTGCAGTGTATATATACAGGAGGAAAGGTGCTGTGCAGTGTATATATACAGGGGGAGAGGTGCTGTGCAGTGTATACATACAGGAGGAAAGTTGCTGGGCAGTGTATATATAGGACAGGAGGAAAGGTGCAGTGTATATATACAGGAGAGGTGCTGTGCAGTGTATATATACAGGAGGAAAGGTGCAGTGTATATATACAGGAGAGGTGCTGTGCAGTGTATATATACAGGAGGAAAGGTGCTGTGCAGTGTATATATACAGGGGGAGAGGTGCTGTGCAGTGTATATATACAGGAGGAGTGGTACTGTGCAGTGTATATATACAGGAGGGGCGGTACTGTGTAGTGTATATATACAGGGGGAGAGGTGCTGTGTAGTGTATATATACAGGGGGAGAGGTGCTGTGCAGTGTATATACACAGGAGGAAAGGTGCTGTGCAGTGTACATATACAGGAGGAGCGGTACTGTGTAGTGTGTATATATACAGGGTGGAGAAGCATAAATGTGACCTAACATCTTTCCACTTTCAAGTTATCGAGACCGTCCCCCAATCTGTCAGGCTAGGTGATTGGGATCGCAAGATATTACAGCGAGAAACGAGGTGGATTTACCTCCTAGACTCCATGTCCCCTTTGGGATTAAACGAGCAACTTAGCTTTACCAGTTTTATTTAAAGTTGTGTTCACTTTGGTTTACAAGATGAGAGCTGTTTATTGGTATAGGTCCTCCTAGTGACCACCAATTTGTTCAGCACCCTATGGTGTGAACATGATTAATAGATCTTTCTAAATGGAATCATACCTATTTTGTATGATGGTCTGTTTTCGACCCTCTCACTGATTTTATTTTTGCTGCACGGTCATTTTTTTTAAAACATTACCTTCCCCTTTATTTTTGGGCCCAGGTTATAGTTCTAGTATTACTTTATTACAAGTTTTGAATTAGTAGAGCTCCTATATATTTGCGGTGTTGTATACAATACATGGTACCACCTCTTTCTTCTATCAGTGTACAATGTGGTGAGCTCTATTGGCCGAGTATGCTCTGATGTCATAGGCCAAGCAAGCTTGTATGAGGCTTGGTACAAGTTTGACAGACCAGCGTGGAACGCTGTGTGCTCCACAGAACGGAAGTGCTCTGGCGTCATAGACTAAGCGACACTTCCGGTTTCTTCAGGCGCTCTGTCATGGCGGTGTATAAGAAACACATTCTGGTAAGACACGTGCAGCCCTTCACTGAGAGCGGTCATTCCGGGACGCAGCTCATTATAGTTGCCCCGGACTTGCTGAGCGGTTACTTCGGGACGCAGCTTATTATAGCTTCCTCGGTCCGCTAGAGGCCCCACTCCTTCCCCTGATGAACCCTGGTGCATTATCCTGGGGGAAACGCGTCGGGATGGGCGGCAGCATATGCATGAGTACATCCTTTATTTTTTTGACCATTGCTTTATTATTTGAGAGGTGCTAGTGTTTGGCATATTGGCATTTAATTGTCACTGTAGTATATTAATCTGCTAACATAAGGTATACTCCTGTGAACACACTGTGCTTATGATTAGGGTATACCACAAGGTGTTGATAAAAGGCTCATTATTCCTGTATACTGCAACTGATTATTTTGCCTCTATATATTAGACACCTTGTGCACCTTTCCTTTATTAAGATCAATTGAAGGGTAACAGTCTATATGACCCTCTTCTTGTGGAAACTATCCCACATTAGATCTTTAAAACTATTCTTTTACACCTTATAAGTGTTTGTACACTTTATATTAAGTTATGGTGTGGTGGTGGTTTCATTTTTGATAAGATCCTGTAGGGTCACAAGGGAGAGCCGTCGACGAGTGGGGGCGCCACATCGATTTTAGGGTGCCAACCTCCGCGTGAGGTAGGGTGAGTGAAGGAAAGATCACGCCCCCCCACCGTCTAGTCTCTATCCTTTCATATATTGTTTATGTTAAGATAGATTTAGGTGTTACTGTCTCCTGACCTGTTTTTATGGGTATTTTTACTCAGTATTTATTAAAAGTTATATTTTAAAGGGTTTTCCAGGTCACCACCTGACAGCACCATGGAGGACGTCCTTCTTATACACAGTGGGACAGGAAACACGAGAGTTTAAAAGGACCCTCCCCCTTCCACCCTTCAGTGTTTTTCCTGTCCCACTGTGGATAGGAACGACGAGAGCGTTGTCCCTACAGAGCGTGCGGATCGGAGGGGCTCAGCCTCTTCCTTCCCATGGCCGTAACTCTGTATCGCCGACACCTAATTTATTGGGTCCCTCAGCGACGCCGGTGTAGCGCTGCTCCTGGCTAAGAGGTCGCTTCCCCCTGGTGGGGGCTCTCGACCTCGGATGGCTACCCCAAGCGTACCTGCGTGGATCTCTGCAGGGTAGTCCCTTGGCAGACAGTCCGGAGGAGGGGCAGGTACGGCAGAGCGCTCCAGACATGGGTTCGTCGGCGGAGCGTGCGTTGGACTTCCGGTTTACCGCTGCCGCGTCACTTCCGGGTCACAGCGGCAGCAGGGGGGCAGCCTTCCTCATCGCTCCTGTAGGAGCGCCGGGACACAAGCGAAAAGGATAAAGAGGTAAGTGAATATAGCGCTAGACACCGCAGCTATAATGGATCCAGGCTCCATACCAGCGGTCAATTAGAGGCTACGGGGAAGCAGGATTCCCTTGCACATGTGAGTCCTCATTTAAAGGTGCGCTCCTTATAGTCCTATTAAAGGTACTAGTGGTGGTCCTTTTATATAATCCAGGGGCGTCCTTCATCTGGGGATAAGAAGACTGGTAAAACCAGGAGATGCCCTATATGTGCCTCAAAACTTAATGCCTTGTGCCAGAAGCCTCTGTGCGAGCCCTGCACCGCCCGCATTGTAGGAGAGGAACAGGCCTCTCTAATAACAAACATGAGAGCCATGGTTAGAGAAGAAGTACAAGCTTCTATATCTAGCCTATCTGCCGCCCAGCAGTTCCAGCCTGAGGTCCAGCATCCACCCAGGGGCAAAGAGAGTCAGATTCGTCTTCTGAGAACAGTCAATCAGAATCTGACATAGAGGAAGAAGTGTGTAGAGATTTCCCTCAGAAAGGGAAAAAGTATCTTTTTTCTTCCAATGATATTGACGAACTACTGGGAGCGGTCAGACAGACTATGCTGGTTGAGGAACCTTCGACCTCTCTTTCTGTGCAGGACGAGATGTTCGGGGGGTTGCGGTCACAGACTTCAAAAGTCTTTCCAGTTAATGCCCACATTCGCTCAATGATTTTGGAAGAGTGGGAGGAGGCAGAGAAGAAGATATCAATACCGAGAGACTTTAGACTCCGTCTTCCCTTTGACCATGGAGAGGTCAAAGACTGGGAAGATGTACCAAAGATTGACATCCCACTAGCGAAAGTGTCTAAGAGAACTGCCATACCATTTGAGGACTCCTCAAACTTAAAGGAGCCCATGGACAGAAAGGCAGATGGTCTCCTTAAAAAAAACTTGGGAAAGTTGGGCCGCGGTGATCCGCACAAATATTGCGGCGACATCCGTGGCGAGAGCTATGCATCTGTGGGTTGATGATTTAAAAGATCAATTGTCAGCCAAAACTTCTAGGGAGTCTATCATTAGTGCTATTCCCTTACTTAAACTAGCCACAGGATTTCTAGCAGATGCTACGGCAGAATCGGTCAGGTTCTCAGCCAGAGGGCAATCGCTATCTAATGCAGCCCGTAGGGCTATTTGGTTAAAACGCTGGTCGGGGGATGTTCCCTCTAAGAACAAACTATGTTCCATTCCCTTTTCGGGTGGCCGGGTTTTTGGCCCTGTATTAGATTACATTTTGGAAAAAGCTTCTGATGAAAAGAAGGGGTTTCCAGAAGAGAAAAAGAAAAAATTCCAGCCCTTTCGTAGACCCTATTACAGTCAGAGGTCAGACTATAGGGGTAAAGGTAAACAAGGGAGATGGAGTTACCAGAAAGGGGGGGATAATAGGAACCGAAATAGAGATCCGGGTCCCTCAAACCCTAGATCTGAGTTCCGGAGAAAGTGACGCCACCAGAATAGGGGGTCGGTTGTTGAATTATCTGGGGGAATGGGAAAAAATTACTTCAAATCCGTGGGTCCTTCAGGTTATATCTCTGGGCTACAGGATAGAGTTCATATCTCGTCCCCCAGAAAGATTTTTCATCTCCAACGCCCGTCTCTCTTCAGTCTCTCCAATGTGGTCAGACATTCAGGATCTCCTCCGCATGGAGGCAATATCTCCCGTACCTCCTCACCAAAGGAGAACAGATCACTACTCGGGTCTTTTCTCTATAATAAAACCATCGGGGGAATCCCGAACTATCATAAACCTCAAACCACTAAACAAATGGCTATCGTACAAGAGATTCAAGATGGAGTCCATTCGCTCCACAATTCCCCTATTAGGGAAGGACGTGGTAATGTGCACTTTGGATCTAAAAAGTGCGTACTATCACGTTCCAATTTCTTTGCAACATCAAAAATACCTAAGATTTGCGATAGAGAAAGACGGTTCAGTCTTACATTATCAGTTCCGTTGCCTTCCGTTTGGTCTAGCATCAGCTCCAAGAGTTTTTACAAAACTCATAATAGAGATCGTATCTTTTTTTAAGGAAACAGGGTATCATTATAATACCATATCTAGACGATTTCCTGTTAGTGGCAGACTCAGTATCCCAACTCAAGATCGATTCTCAGTTAGTGATCTCCACACTGCAGAAACTAGGTTGGGTGGTAAACTGGGAGAAATCACACTTAACCCCAAAATCAAGACGTCAGTTTCTGGGGATAATTCTAGACTCAGACATCAGGAAGTCTTTTCTTCCGGACAGAAGGTGGTCAGATTTGGTGAAGAAGGTTCGACAGTTTGCAAGAACTCGGGTAACAATACGAGATGCAATGACGATCCTAGGCCTGATGACAGCCTGTATCCCATGTGTCAGCTGGAGCCAATTTCATTCTCGTCAATTGCAGAGAGCGGTTCTAACAACATGGGACAGAAGACAGTCTTCGTTGGACAGACAGTTTGTCCTATCCTATCGAGTCAGAAAATCCCTACGATGGTGGATGGTGTCAGGAAACCTTCAGGTGGGGGTCCCATGGATCCAGACCCCAGCAGTCATGGTAACCACAGATGCAAGTCAACAAGGTTGGGGCGGCCAGGTACTCGGAAGATATTACCAAGGACAGTGGAATTCGGAAGAGAGCAACAATTCCTCAAACCACAGAGAGCTACAGGCGGTTTGGAAGGTTCTGTGCGCAGCCCGGTCCCTATTAAAGAACAAACATCTGAAGATCTTATCGGACAGCACGACGGCGGTAGCTTTTCTTCGCCATCAAGGGGGCCCGAGACATCCGAAACTGCAACGTCTGGCGGATCAGATCTTCGAATGGGCAGAAGGTTCGGTACTTTCAATTTCAGCAGTCCACTTAGAAGGCTCAAAGAACCAGGTTGCGGATTTTCTGAGCAGGAAAAAACTATCACCCATAGAGTGGGAACTGAACAGCGGAATTTTCGATACCCTGTGTCAGCGTTGGGGAACCCCGTCCGTGGATCTTTTCGCGACCAGAAGAAATACAAAGATAAAGACCTTCTTCTCCCTGAATCCTCAAGAGAATCCAGCAGGGGTAGATGTCCTTTCTCAGTCGTGGAGCTCGGGTCTGCTATACGCCTTTCCCCCTCTGGCATTAGTACCAAGGGTACTCAGGAAAATCTGCGAGGACAGAGCTCGGGTGATCCTGGTGGTCCCTTTCTGGGCTGGAAGGAGCTGGTTCCCCCTTCTAAAGAAGCTGGCAGTGGACAGTCCTTACCATCTTCCAGTCAGGGGGGACTTACTTTCTCAGGGTCCGATCCTCCATCAGAACCCAGGAAAGTTGCGGTTAACAGCTTGGATCCTGAGCGGCAGATCCTAAGGGCAAAAGGCCTTTCAGAAGGAGTAATTTCGATTCTACAAGCAAGTAGGAAACCGGTGACTTCAGCAATATGCCTCAGAACCTGGAGAAAATTCTGCAGTTTTTGTGGAGACACAACAATCGATGTTGATCACCCTAACATACCAAAAATTCTTGATTTCCTACAGCAGGGATTTAAGATCGGGCTCAAACCAAGTACCTTGAGGGTTCAAATTGCAGCCCTCAGCGTATTTTATGACTCTTCCCTTGCCGCCCACCCTTGGATCGCTCGTTTTTCTAGAGCGGTCTCGAGGCTAAAGCCTCCAATTAGAAAGTCTGTACCTCCATGGGACCTAAATTTAGTCCTTAACGTTCTATGCAAAGAGCCCTTTGATATAAACAAGGATATAAATATCGCTAATCTGTCCCTAAAGGCAGTGTTTTTAGTAGCCATTACATCAGCCAAATGATTGGGGGAACTTCAGGCCCTTTCCATCAAAAACCCTTATCTACAGATATTTGATGATAGGTTGGTTTTGAGGCTTGACCCAGGGTTTCTTCCCAAAGTAGCCTCTGTATCAAATATTAACCAAGAGGTCGTTCTTCCGTCTTTTTGCCAATCTCCTAAAAACCAAAAAGAAGCCTTCTTCCATAACTTAGATGTCAGGGAGACGGTACTGAAATACTTGGACATGACTAGGGCCTGGAGACAAGATAGTAATCTCTTTGTCCTGTACGGGGGTCCTAATAGGGGAAAAAAGGCATCAAAATCCACTATTGCCAGGTGGATTAGATCCACTATTTCCACGACCTATCAGATACAGGGAAAAGATCCTCCAGATAGCCTTAAAGCTCATTCATCTAGAGCTATGGCCACATCTTGGGCCGAAAAAGGGGGGGCCTCAGTAGATCAGATTTGTAATGCAGCATCTTGGTCTAACATTAGCACTTTTTCAAAACACTACAAATTAGACGTAGTTTCTTCTCAGTTAGCCTTTGGCAGGAAAGTGCTTCAGGCGGTAGTCCCACCCTAGGTCTAGGAAGTTTCCTTTGGTACTTCTCCATGGTGCTGTCAGGTGGTGACCTGGAAAACGGTAATTAATCTTACCGATAATTGTATTTCCAGGAATCCATCCTGACAGCACGGATAGTTCCCTCCCCATGGCAAATATGTGTTATACTTATGTGAAGTAACATTTGTATTAATCTTGTTATGTTCAAAATAAATTTTCTGTTTGCATCCATCCAGATGTGTTACTTTGGAAAGCCACTGAAGGGTGGAAGGGGGAGGGTCCTTTTAAACTCTCGTGTTTCCTGTCCCACTGTGTATAAGAAGGACGTCCTCCATGGTGCTGTCAGGATGGATTCCTGGAAATACAATTATCGGTAAGATTAATTTTTTTCAGTCCTTTGGTTATACCTATATATACAGGGGGAGAGGTGCTGTGCAGTGTCGTGAGCAGGGCGTTGTTGTATCAGAAAATCTTTTCTGTTTTGAGTTTTTCTATGAAACAAAGACTTTTCTACATAAACAACGTTGTTTGGTTTTGCGGCCCTAACAGATCTGTGCTACAAAGTAACAGGCGGCTCTGGCATTAATGAGGGACCTGATGCTGAATCCTTTCCACAAACCCTAATGACCCAATTAGTGCCCCGTCATTAGAAGCTCATTAAAGGGACACTGTCACCTGAATTTGGAGGGAACAATCTTCAGCCATGGAGGCGGGGTTTTGGGGTTTTTGATTGACCCTTTCCTTACCCGCTGGCTGCATGCTGGCTGCAATATTGGATTGAAGTTCATTCTCTGTACTCCATAGTACACGCCTGCGCAAGGCAAGATTACCTTGTGCATGCATGTACTACGGAGGACAGAGAATGAACTTCAATCCAATTTTGCAGCCAGCATGCAGCCAGCGGGTAAGGAAAGGGTGAATCAAAAACCCCAAAACCCCGCCTCCATGGCTGAAGATTGTTCCCTCCAAATTCAGGTGACAGTGTCCCTTTAAACGCCTCCCTGTCCCGAGCAGTCATGTACAGTATGGGGGATCCTGCAGCCCACCCCCTGACTGCTCCATACCATACACTGCCCTCTGTCGCGCTCACTATTATCCTGTGCATTTCTCCTTCATCGTTACCCCATGTTACACTTGTCACCCCCCACTACAGAGTAGCAGGGCAGCCAATATCACAGGTCACCCCCTCCCGGACCCTAATGGCAGCAGGAAATGTCTGCTCCTCTATTGGGTTGGAACCTGATTTAATCAAGGAATAATGTGGATTTGTTGCCGGTGGCTGCAGGGGAAGGGTTAAGTGATGCCATGTCCGTGGTGGGAGCAGTGGCAGCTGCTGGGACCTGGACAGACACAACCAATGTTGCTGTGACTGCACAGTGTGACCTGGAGGAGAGAAGCTGAGACTCCAGAGCAGAAATCACCCATATGCCAGCACTGGGCAGAGTCCCTCCAGTCACCAGCCTGGGGCCACGGGGCCCCAACGTACAGCCCACAGCTCAGTTTTATCCATGGAAGCAGCTCCCCTTCCTCCTGGCATCTGGTTAACCCCATTTATGCGGGTCGGATTGTTATCTTTAAGGTTTAGCAATAACCTTTAGACCGATGGGAAGGGGTTAAGCTTCTTCCTACCCAAAAGAAGACTAGTGTCTAATTAAGATACACTATATTATATATTATATACAATAAATATTTAATTATTATGTTGGTAGTGTGGTGATTCATGTTGTATGTCTTTTCCTCTTTCCCGTCCACCCTTACCTCTTCCCTTCTCCCCTTTTTAGGTGTATGGATACATGTTGTATATATGGGTTGTTTTGGGTATATGTGTTGTGTGGTGGTATGGGTATGTGTGAGACCCCTACATGGATGGTGTATATATGGGTATGATTGTATATGTGGTCCCTTGAGTGTACAGGTGTGGATTAGTATCCATATGTGGGTGAGATATAATAGGTCTCCTGATCTGTAGGTTCTATCGCCCTTTCGGCTTCCATTTATTTGTGGGGGACTGCAGTGTCATGCATTCTCTTCTTTTGCTTTTCCCCTACATGGGCCCTTTTTCTTTTTCTTTTTCTTTTTCAGTCTTTTTTTATTCATTTTTGTAACCTGTCTGCGCTGGCTCGGGAATATTTCCCGGGCATACGCAGGGAGGGACTTATGTTAGTTGGTATACATCATACGACTCATGTTAGTTGGTATACATCATATGAGAGATACTCTGTTTGATACTAGTCGCGGACGCGCGCTAGTTTACTTATTTATTCAATTGGTTTCTGCACCGTGGTGCTATTCTTATACAGGCGCTTATACTATACAGGCGTTTCTGTATTTTGGTTATACGTCCCTTATATTATTGCGCATGCGCGGGCCTATGCGCCCTTTGCCTTGATGTGGCGCTGGACATGCTGGGCCATGTAGTCCTCAAGGTACGCTGTCCTTGGTTTGAGGGTGACTGTAGTTCCCTTTTGTTATTATGGCGTTATATTATGTAGGTGTGCCTTGTGTGCACCTCTCTGCCTATATGTGGGCATCTATATGTGGGCGCTTGGTACGCCGGTCTTTATGATCATTTGGGTGCGCTGTTTGGGACGTAGCTCCTGTTGCTATGGGGCGGCTTTGGACTTTTTTGCGCACGCGCGTTTTGTGTGCATTATTCTGGGGCTACTCTGTACGCCGGGCTTTCGAGCCTCTAGGTCCGTCATTTCCACTTCCGGTTTTGGAGGTGGCGCTGCAGCTTCCATGGCCGGACATGTATTCACACCGGTAAGAGCTTTAAGACATAATTGAGGTTCTATATAAACACTAGTCTATTGGCTGGGCACATACTTACCCTGACGAAGCCTCATTTGGGAGGCGATACGCGTGGGGCTATGGTCCACCCAGTTCCCTGGATACTTTGGCCTGCCAGCATTTAGTTTGGCTTGTGTTCGATTACAGGTATTATGCTTTTTTGATCCATGTTTGGGATTTTCGGTCTCCATCGGTTCGTATGGGTGTTTTGTGGCTATTTGGCCTTTTCATCTGAGGGTGTGTGAGTTACCTTTCGGTGACTCTTAGATTCCCCATGAGCCATTAGGTAGGACTATATTGTTATATATGCCTAGTTTATCCTATGGGACTGGTGACAGGCTATATTACTGTTATAATATATGAACATGTATTTTGTATCCAGGTGGTCTGTGGTGATATAGTGTTTTTAATTGTTTTTATTGTTTTGCCAATAAAGTGTTTTTTGTTATTTGTTCATATATTGGGTGGTGTGCAATTTTGTAGCAGTGTCTTTTCTCTTTCCTTTATCTATGCTATTTTTCTGCTACATGCACCCCCTGTTCATATATGATTATTATGGTTGTGCGCCTACTCCTTTTTAAGTTCTTACATCATCTGTAGCCTGGCTCTGTTAGCAGGTTTTTCTTTTTGGCAGCACACACCCTATTTTGGGGTATTTATATCAGTAAATTTATTTTTGTTTACTGAAAAGGTAATTATATAATTGTGTTTTGTAGCTCTTTCCGGTGTTTAGTACGCCATGGACTGGGATGCGCGGGAGGGAGCCTGGCGCGCTGAATCTATTAATGTCTTCTCCTCCACGGATACTTATATACCAGGCTCTGAGTTTACCACATTGTCAGCTGAATGAACTTCGGCCCACAGATTGGGGATCAGATTGTGGTGGAACATCCGCAGCCTGGAAGAGTATATCAAGGCCAATATTGTACCCCGGGGCCTTAGTTCCCATTTATCCTGCATGGGAACCTTCTGTGTCCTTTCGCTCTACATGGGAACAAGGACTGCTACGGTGTTCAAATATTATAATGAACATGCCTCTTGAGCATGATAGGGAGTTACTTATGAGCACTAAGAACCATATTAAAGATCTGGAGTCAAAATTGTCCAACTATGACGATAAGACGCAGGTTCAGCCCTTCAAGATTAGGCTTAAGGATACCTTAGATAAATACGACCATGAGATTAGGGAGAAGAAGAGGTCTACATTTTTTCGTGATCGTAAGGACTTCGATACCCAACAAGCATTCCAGTGGAAACATCAAGGGAATCGTAGGCAGGTCCTTCAGATTTCCAGACAGCCTGGGACAGCATCAGGGCCTTCTAGGGGCGAAGGAGGAGGTGTTCATTCGTCTAGCAGTGATTTTTTTATCATCGGCCGACAGCGAGCCAGACGCCGGACTAGAAGGGGTCTCAAACGCCGCCCAGCCGACTCGACGGTTCACCAGATTTGGGGGCCGCAGGACACCGAAACGGCACAAATTCTTCCACAAATAGAAGCACCATTGGAGTCCGGGTCTCCATCACCTACCTCACAGGAACCATCAGGTAAATTGCAGGTCATTAACTTATCAGAATACCAGCTCACCTCGGTTGAACTATCGGTGTTACAAAGGGGTTTGACATTTTCCCCGGTACATAATATAGATAAGTTTACATTGGTCAAGGACCTGTATTTATTTTGTAGGTGCTTGGTTCTACAAGTTCTTCACAGCAGACCACAGGACAGGGATGGATTGGACCAAACGGACCAACGAGTGCTTCAAGATCTATTACAACTGTTACAGGAGGATACCATCGAGAGTGGTAAGAATCGTTTTCCCCATAAGAATAAATCCATGGTGGCCCCCCCTTTCTCTCTAGTGCCGGCTATAAGGGTATTCTTTGAGCTGGTGAAGAAGGATATTCTTCAGTTACGTCCCTTTTCTGGTACACCGAGTAATTTGGGGAAAGAAGAAAAACGAGCCATTTTTAATTTGAAATCCAATCCGGCCTTCTTAATTAAGGAGGCGGATAAAGGGGGTAATGTGGTCTTGTGGCCACATACCCTCTATTTGGAGGAGGCCCATCGTCAGCTGGATAACACCCGGTTTTACCGAAAATTACCATCTGACCCTACAGGGGTGTTTTCAGCTAAATTAAGGGGTCTTTTGGAAAGGGCCCGGGACCTGGGGATCATTAATGGTCATGAATTTAATTTCATGTGGGTGGAATACCCAATTACAGCTACCTTTTATATGCTCCCCAAGGTACATAAAGATCTTTGTAAACCACCAGGTCGCCCAATTGTGGCCAGTATTGGGAGTCTATGCGAGAAAATCTGCATATATGTTGATCACTTCCTGCAGCCCCTGGTTAAGAAACTACCTTCCTTTATACTTGATTCCTCCCACTTCATCAGGAGTTGCCAGGGCATTGTGTTACCAAAGGAGACGTTTCTGGTTGCGTGTGATGTAGAGGCCCTCTACTCCAACATCAATCATGATGATGCAGTTAGAGCGGTCCTCTATTTCTTGGACCAGGTAGGGCATTCTGATAGAATGCACGATTCATTAATTGTGGACCTCATGGAATTTGTCCTGAAGCACAATTATTTCACATTTGATAGGACGTATTATCTCCAAACCTCAGGTGTGGCCATGGGGGCCAGATGTGCCCCGGCCCTCGCCAACCTATTTTTAGGTTGGTGGGAGGCCACCGTGGTATATGTGCTTGACATGTTTAAAGATAAAGTGCATCATTGGATGCGCTTTATCGACGACGTGTTTTTCGTTTGGTCTGGGACGGAGGCTGAGTGTAGGACATTTATGGAAAGGTTGAACCAGAATTCCTATAACATCTTTTTGACATATTCGTTATCTTCATCCTCAGTCGCTTTCCTGGATCTGGAGGTGGTGATGGAAAATGACACCATTATTACGAAATTGTATCGTAAACCTACAGCAACTAATGGTCTCCTGGATTTCAAAAGTTTCCATCCCCAGCACACGAGACACGGAGTCCCCATTGGACAGTTTCTAAGAACAAGAAGGAATTGTACACGTGATGAAGACTTTAAGTCAGAGGCCCTGGCGTTGACTTCTCGTTTTAAAGAGAGAAACTATCCGCAGAGGTGTATATCTTCTGCCTTCCAGAGGGCGAGGAGTGAGACACAGGAGTCTTTATTGAACTCGACACGCAAGGTACGGGACAATGCTCCCAGGTTTATAACCAATTATAACACGCACTGGTCACAATTGGGAGGCATTTTACGTAGACATTGGGGTATTCTCACCACGGATCTGAACACCTCTAATATTGTTGGTGAACGGCCTCTCTTGGTAGCCAGGAGGGCGCCCAATTTGAGGGACCTCCTGGTCAAAAGTCATTACAGACGACAGACTACCCGGCTTAATCGTGGGGTGAGGCTTAGGGGGTCCTTTCCCTGTGGGGACTGTAACATCTGTCCCCACATGGGTCCAACTAGGGAATTTTTCCAAAATCCCGTCGATGGTGTGACATATAAGCTTGGGGGGTATATCAACTGCAGGACTAGATGTGTCATTAATGCTCTTATCTGTCCTTGCAAGATGGTCTATGTAGGCCAGACCTCTCAGGAATTACGACGGAGGGTCCAAAAACACTTCTCCACTATCAACTTGGCAAGAAGTGACAGGGATAAAGGGAGGACCCTGACCTCGGTGGTGGCCCACTTCCTAATACACCATTCTGGGAGCACCAGGAACATACGGGTGATTGGATTAGAAAAGATCTTTATGTCGGAGAGGGGGGGCTCCCCCAAAAAACGTTTACTCCAAGTAGAGTCACGGTGGATTTTTAATTTGGGATCTGTTGCTCCTACAGGTTTGAATGAGGAGCTGCTATTCACCGGATTCCTTGGTTAATCTACGCATATGTGGACTATTGGACTGTGTCCTTCCTTCTTGCCCTTATGTGGAGTCGGAGACGAGATGCTACATATACGGTATCTGAGATGAGCATGAAGTTTACATCATGGACTTTCTTCACTTGGATATCATCCCAATTTTGGATTCAAGGCTGCCGTGGGACTTTAATAGTGGCCTTATTTTCAACACTAACTTTGCCCTTCCTCCTTGGATATTGTGCCATTGAGTACAGTGTATATGTTTGTTTCGCTCATGGAGGGAGTATTGGTGATTTAGGTTGGCTCATGGGGACGGGCTTGGATTTTATGCATATGGAGGTATGTATGGGGGGGGTTTCGTGGTATGGCTTCCGGTTATGTGGGATAGTTTTTTTAGGCAGGCCTCTGGAAATATAAATAGTCTCATTTAGGATGGGCTGGTCCCACATAACTATTCTCTTTTGTGGCCTTGAATAGACCTAATTTTGGACTAGTGTCTAATTAAGATACACTATATTATATATTATATACAATAAATATTTAATTATTATGTTGGTAGTGTGGTGATTCATGTTGTATGTCTTTTCCTCTTTCCCGTCCACCCTTACCTCTTCCCTTCTCTCCTTTTTAGGTGTATGGATACATGTTGTATATATGGGTTGTTTTGGGTATATGTGTTGTGTGGTGGTATGGGTATGTGTGAGACCCCTACATGGATGGTGTATATATGGGTATGATTGTATATGTGGTCCCTTGAGTGTACAGGTGTGGATTAGTATCCATATGTGGGTGAGATATAATATGTCTCCTGATCTGTAGGTTCTATCGCCCTTTCGGCTTCCATTTATTTGTGGGGGACTGCAGTGTCATGCATTCTCTTCTTTTGCTTTTCCCCTACATGGGCCCTTTTTCTTTTTCTTTTTCAGTCTTTTTTTATTCATTTTTGTAACCTGACTGCGCTGGCTCGGGAATATTTCCCGGGCATACGCAGGGAGGGACTTATGTTAGTTGGTATACATCATACGACTCATGTTAGTTGGTATACATCATATGAGAGATACTCTGTTTGATACTAGTCGCGGACGCGCGCTAGTTTACTTATTTATTCAATTGGTTTCTGCACCGTGGTGCTATTCTTATACAGGCGCTTATACTATACAGGCGTTTCTGTATTTTGGTTATACGTCCCTAATATTATTGCGCATGCGCGGGCCTATGCGCCCTTTGCCTTGATGTGGCGCTGGACATGCTGGGCCATGTAGTCCTCAAGGTACGCTGTCCTTGGTTTGAGGGTGACTGTAGTTCCCTTTTGTTATTATGGCGTTATATTATGTAGGTGTGCCTTGTGTGCACCTCTCTGCCTATATGTGGGCATCTATATGTGGGCGCTTGGTACGCCGGTCTTTATGATCATTTGGGTGCGCTGTTTGGGACGTAGCTCCTGTTGCTATGGGGCGGCTTTGGACTTTTTTGCGCACGCGCGTTTTGTGTGCATTATTCTGGGGCTACTCTGTACGCCGGGCTTTCGAGCCTCTAGGTCCGTCATTTCCGCTTCCGGTTTTGGAGGTGGCGCTGCAGCTTCCATGGCCGGACATGTATTCACACCGGTAAGAGCTTTAAGACATAATTGAGGTTCTATATAAACACTAGTCTATTGGCTGGGCACATACTTCCCCTGACGAAGCCTCATTTGGGAGGCGATACGCGTGGGGCTATGGTCCACCCAGTTCCCTGGATACTTTGGCCTGCCAGCATTTAGTTTGGCTTGTGTTCGATTACAGGTATTATGCTTTTTTGATCCATGTTTGGGATTTTCGGTCTCCATCGGTTCGTATGGGTGTTTTGTGGCTATTTGGCCTTTTCATCTGAGGGTGTGTGAGTTACCTTTCGGTGACTCTTAGATTCCCCATGAGCCATTAGGTAGGACTATATTGTTATATATGCCTAGTTTATCCTATGGGACTGGTGACAGGCTATATTACTGTTATAATATATGAACATGTATTTTGTATCCAGGTGGTCTGTGGTGATATAGTGTTTTTAATTGTTTTTATTGTTTTGCCAATAAAGTGTTTTTTGTTATTTGTTCATATATTGGGTGGTGTGCAATTTTGTAGCAGTGTCTTTTCTCTTTCCTTTATCTAAGCTTCTTCCTACCCCACTGGTGCAGGTTCAGGTGGGGCATGCATGTATTCTGGGGTTCTGGGTGAGCTGGGCGGCTGCAGGTTGCAGGCAGCACCCCACCAGCTGCTCCTCCAGACATCACCCACATTTTTAGGCAGCGGAGACAGACAGCAGCAGACTGAGCCACAAGTCCAACTGCAATTATTGCTGGATACCTTTGCACTCACTCAGGCACTGGTAGGAGCTCCTCCAGAATCTGCCTGATAAGTTCAGCTCAGCACTGCAGCCAGCCAGGGGCCAGAGCAGAGCAGGAGAATGTGCGCTCTCCGCCCACAAACAATGTCACACTGGCTGCCTTCTCTTAACCCCTATGTGTGCCTGCCTGGCTGCACTGACTGAGTGAGAAGATGCTTGTGTCAGAGCTGGCACATAGGGGTTAAGAGAACGCAGCCAGCAGTGACTTTGTGGGCGGATAGAGCATGTTCTCCTGCTCTGCTCTCCCAGCTGTATCTATGACAGCGTGAGTGGGCCCCCCTCTCTTCCCAGGGCCCCGGCATTTGGCCGGGTGCTGACGCCGGCCCTGCCCGCCCTCTACAGATATGTCAAGCCTCGCTCTCTCCTCATGCAGATGCGCCAAGACTCACCCTCTTCATAGTGCCACACTAAGCTCCGCCCCCACTTCCTGCAGATGTGCCAAGCCCCGCCCTTGCTTCACAGTGCCACACTAAGCTCCGCCCCCACTTCCTGTTACCCATCCTACCTGCTAGCTATAGATTACCCTTCACAAAAAGAAGGCAGACTCCATTATTAATGCCATTATCTGTTTATCATACAACTCATCCTTTAATAGTGTGATAAAGTACAGGGTTTACTTAATTCTTGGTACTTCGTGGCCGCGCCCGGCACATGACTCCATCTTTTGGCTGCAGGGTCCCGCTGTCTACCATGTCAAAGCTTTGTCCGTCCGTCAACTGGAACTCAAATATTTGCAGAAGTTTTGCCATCACCACTTTCGCTTCCATCTGTTAGAAGAGAAACCCTCTTTAGCCTTCACTTCCCAGCAACCAGTGGCGGTGACCAGCCTACTGCTGGGCCGTAGTGGGAGGCAGCAGGTCTGCGGCCTGGCCGCACACTACATGGCTCACACATACAGGTGTGTCCTTACCTGTGAGAACACCTGTCCTATACACGACCGCGGCCCCAAGGAAAATGGGAAATAGGTGAAGTGCGGCCTGGGAGCAATGAGATACATGTTATATGCGGGGGACTGTAGTTGGAGACCCCCGTACTCGGGGATAATGACGAGGACATGTCAAGCTTGGGTATTGTAGGGTGCACTCACCTCTCAGATTAAGGAGCAAATCGATCTGGGTCAAAGCTGAGAGGATCCTGAAAATGCTGCTCCATTCTCCCATAGACATAGGAGTTAAACTGTGGAGCGGATGACCCCAGAAATCAATAACGGGAACGCAAGTTAGTAGTCTATCATATCATGTATCAGGTGTGTATCTACAGGGAATGTGGAGGTACAAGTCGCACAGGACCCCTATACCTGAGGGGGCCCTCCCACCATTTGTACTACACGTGGTCGGACGGAGGGACTCATTTTGCAGCCGCTTTTTGGGGCCATTAAATTCTGCAGTCGGAAAATCATCTGATACTATTGTTCCAGAAGATAACCGCTAACCAGCGTGCATGGATGTGTGGCAGGATAATGGATAGGGTAGTCTACCCACTTACCACTAAGGAGACATTAGGTGGGATGCGGAGCCCCTCAATCACTAATTCTTTATCCAGAAGACGTGATGTGCCCGGGGCCGTGGGATATAAACGGAGGCTCTCTTTAAGAACCTAATGGCGAAATTAGAAAGCGGTTAGAAATAGAAATGATTAATTCAATAGAAGCTGCAATTCACACTGACCTGGGCCAGGTACTGCAGCTTGTGCAGGTCGTCATATGTAATGTCTCTATGTGATCCGAAGACGTCTATTTCACCCTGGACCCTAATTATAAGAAAGGAAGTTATAAGTGTAGAAACTGTCATAATGTCACTGCAGCACAACGTGAGTGCAGCTCTGGGGTATAATACAGGATGTAACTCAGGATCAGTAATGTATGTACACAGTGACTGCACCAGCAGAATAGTGAGTGCAGCTCTGGGGTATAATACAGGATGTAACTCAGGATCAGTAATGTATGTACACAGTGACTGCACCAGCAGAATAGTGAGTGCAGCTCTGGGGTATAATACAGGATGTAACTCAGGATCAGTAATGTATGTACACAGTGACTGCACCAGCAGAATAGTGAGTGCAGCTCTGGGGTATAATACAGGATGTAACTCAGGATCAGTAATGTATGTACACAGTGACTGCGCCAGCAGAATAGTGAGTGCAGCTCTGGGGTATAATACAGGATGTAACTCAGGATCAGTAATGTATGTACACAGTGACTGCACCAGCAGAATAGTGAGTGCAGCTCTGGGGTATAATACAGGATGTAACTCAGGATCAGTAATGTAATGTACAGTTAAGTCCATATATATTTGGACAGAGACAACATTTTTCTAATTTTGGTTACAGACATTGCCACAATGAATTTTAAGCAAAACAATTCAGATGCAGTTGAAGTTCAGACTTTCAGCTTTCATTTGAGGGTATCCACATTAAGATTGGATGAAGGGTTTAGGAGTTTCAGCTCCTTAACATGTGCCACCCTGTTTTTAAAGGGACCAAAAGTAATTGGACAATTGACTCCAAGGCTATTTCATGGACAGGTGTGGGCAATCCCTTCGTTATGTCATTCTCAATTAAGCAGATAAAAGGCCTGGAGTTGATTTGAGGTGTGGAGCATGCATTTGGAAGGTTTTGCTGAGAAGTAAACATGCGGTCAAAGGAGCTCTCCATGCAGGTGAAACAAGCCATCCTTAAAGGGACACTGTCACCTGAATTTGGAGGGAACAATCTTCAGCCATAGGGGCGGGGTTTTCGGGTTCATTCTCTGTCCTCCGTAGTACATGCCTGCACAAGGCAAGATTGCCTTGTGCAGGCATGTACTACGGAGGACAGAGAATGAACTTCAATCCAATATTGCAGCCAGCGGGTAAGGAAAGGGTGAATCAAACACCCGAAAACCCCGCCCCTATGGCTGAAGATTGTTCCCTCCAAATTCAGGTGACAGTGTCCCTTTAAGCTGCGAAAACAGAAAAAATCCATCCGAGAAATTGCTACAATATTAGGAGTGGCAAAATCTACAGTTTCGTAATATGTTAATTTCTAGCACTTGATTGAAAACCCTTTGTTGGCAATGACTGCCTGAAGTCTTGAACTCATGGACATCACCAGACGCTGTGTTTCCTCCTTTTTGATGCTCTGCCAGGCCTTCACTGTGGTGGTTTTCAGGTGCTGTTTGTTTGTGGGCCTTTCTGTCTGAAGTTTAGTCTTTAACAAGTGAAATGCTGTTCAATTGGGTTGAGATCAGGTGACTGACTTGGCCATTCAAGAATATTCCACTTCTTTGCTCCAATTTTAATGTGGATACCCTCAAATGAAAGCTGAAAGTCTGAACTTCAACTGCATCTGAATTGTTTTGTTTAAAATTCATTGTGGTAATGTCTATAACCAAAATTAGAAAAATGTTGTCTCTGTCCAAATATATATGGACTTTGTATGTACACAGTGACTGCACCAGCAGAATAGTGAGTGCAGCTCTGGAGTATAATACAGGATGTAACCCAGGATCAGTAATGTATGTACATAGTGACTGCACCAGCAGAATAGTGAGCGCCGCTCTGGAGTATAATACAGGATGTAACTCAGGATCAGTAATGTAATGTTTGTACACAGTGAAGGCACCAGCAGAATAGTGAGTGCAGCTCTGGCGGATAGAATAGCACCTGATACGCAGGACTAAGGGTACCGTCACACTATACGATTTACCTACGATCACGACCAGCGATATGACCTGGCCGTGATCGTAGGTAAATCGTAGTGTGGTCGCTGGGGAGCTGTCACACAGACAGCTCTCCAGCGACCAACGATGCCGAGGTCCCTGGGTAACCAGGGTAAACATCGGGTAACTAAGCGCAGGACCGCGCTTAGTAACCCGATGTTTACCCTGGTTACAAGCGAAAAACTAAAAAAAAAAAAACAGCACATACTTACGTTCTGGTGTCCGTCAGGTCCCTTGCAGTCTCTGCTTCCCGCACTGTGACTGCCGGCCGTAAAGTGAAAGTGAAAGCACAGCCGCTGTGCTCTGCTTTCACTTTACGGCCGGCAGTCACAGTGCTGGAAGCAGACGGCAAGGGACCTGACGGACACCAGAATGTAAGTATGTGCTGTTTGTTTTTTTTTTAGTTTTACGTTTGTAACCAGGGTAAACATCGGGTTACTAAGCGCGGTCCTGCGCTTAGTTACCCGATGTTTACCCTGGTTACAAGCGAACGCATCGCTGGATCGCATCGCTAGATCGCTAGATCGGTGTCACACACACCGATCTAGCGATGACAGCGGGAGATCCAGCGATGAAACAAAGTTCCATACGATCTGCTACGACGTACGATTCTCAGCAGGATCCCTGATCGCTGCTGCGTGTCAGACACAGCGATATCGCTGGAACGTCACGAATCGTACCGTCGTAGCGATCGAAATGGTATAGTGTGACGGTACCCTTAGTGAACATTTGGCCCACCTTTTCAGTACATCAGGATACCATGCTAACTCCATTACAGCAAAAGCCAGCTCGTTTGTTGTGGTCTCTTGGCATAGAAGCATAGTACAGTGTGTTGTCGCGGAGAGGTCAGGTAATAGCAATGAAAATTTGACGTCTCCAGCAATAGCTTTATACCGACCTGCTATGAAGAAAGTCACAAAATTATCCAGCAGAATTTCCAGGTCATAGGAATCTTCTGGGGCTGTAAAGATTCAGAAGAAACCACACTTAGGCTACGTTCACACTAGCGTTGCGCCGCCCTGCGTCGGCGACGCAACGCACGAAAAAACGTGTCGCGTTTTGCGACGCGTGCGTCGTTTTTTGACCAAAATCGGACGCACAGAAAATGCAACTTGTTGCATTTTCTTGCGTCCGACGCTAGCGTCGGAAACGACGCAAGTGTCGAAAAACGCCACCCTAAAAACGCACACGTCCCCTATGTTAAACATAGGGGCGCGTCGCCGCTGCGTCGCCGGCGCAACAGCGACGCACATTGGCGGAACGCCAATGTGAACGTAGCCTTATTCTCCACCCTTTGTCTTCTTCCTGTATCAGCCACTTATCACCCACTCCCTCCTCCTACGGTGCGGTATCTGCCCCTGTAAGTATCTGTGACAGTATGTCTGCTGGGATGTCGTCTCCATCTTGTATCGCCTTTCGTCTCCTCTCTCACAATCCTTCCCTGTTTGGCGGAGCAGTCTCCCGCTCTCCCGCACGTCTCTGATGAAAGCTCGTCGCCCTGGGGTGTACTGAATAGTGAACACACCAATCATCTTCAAGGATTGTTTCATACAGGATAGGATTAGATACACGGCTCAGCAATCAGTATCACCCAGGATAGGATTAGATACATACCACTGCAGACAGTATCACACAGGATAGGATTAGATACACATCTCAGTGGACAGTATCACACAGGATAGGCTTAGATACGTGGCTCAACAGTCAGTATCACACAGGATAGGATTAGATACACAGCTCAGCGGACAGTATCACACAGGATGGGCTTAGATACATATCTCAGTGGGCAGTATCACAGGATAGGCTTAGATACATACCTCTGCAGTCAGTATCATACAGGATAGGCTCAGATACACGGCTCCGCAGACAAGATCACGCAGGATACGATTAGATACACAGATCAGCAGACTGTATCACACAGGAGAGGATTAGGCACCCGGCTCAGCAGTCAGTATTACACAGGATAGAAATAATACATACAGTGGGTATGGAATTTATTCAAACTCCTTTAAATTTTTCATTGCAGCCATTTGGTAAATTCAAAAAAGTTAATTTTTTTCACATGAATGTAAACTGATAGGACTTGATTTGGAAAGGCACACACCTGTCTATATAAGACCTCACCGCTCACAGTGCATGTCAGACCAAATCAGAATCTTGAGGTCAAAGGAACTGGCCAAGGAGCTTAGGCTACGTTCAGACTAGCGTTGTGCTAGTGTGCGTCGGGCGACGCAGCGGCGACGCACGCGTCATGCGCCCCTATGTTTAACATGGGGGACGCATGCGTTTTTGTTTGTTGCGTTTTGCGACAAATGCGTCTTTTTTGCCGCAAGCGTCGGACCAAGAAAACACAACAAGTTGCATTTTTCTTGCGTCCGATTTTTGGCAAAAAACGACGCACGCGTCGCAAAACGCAGCGTTTTTGCCGCGTTTTTGCGTGCGTTGTGACGCAGCGGCGCACAACGCTAGTCTGAACGTAGCCTTAGAGACAGAATTGAGGCAAGACACAGATCTGGCCAAGGTTACAAAAGAATTTCTGCAGTACTCAAGGTTCCTAAGAGCGCAGTGGCCTCCATAATCCTTAAATGGAAGAAGTTTGGGACCACCAGAAGTCTTCCTAGACCTGGCCGTCCATGCCAAACTGAGCAATTGTGGGAGAAGAGCCTTGGTGAGAGAGATAAAGAAGAACTGTCACTGTGGCTGAGCTCTAGAGATGCAGTAGGGAGATGGGAGAGAGTTCCACAAAGTCAACTATAATTGCAGCCCTCCACCAGTTTGGCCTTTATGGCAGAATGACGGAAGCCTCTCCTCAGTGTAAGCAGAGGCGTAGCTAGAGCTTTTGCCGCCCGGGGCTGGTCCCGAGCTTGGCGCCCCCCCCCCCCCCCCCAGCAGGAATAAGACCTCAGATGTAGAACTTTAATTGTTTCGCCGGTGAATGTTACCATCACATGATCGGGACTGCAAAAAAAAACAAGTTCTGCTTACCTGACCGCGCTCCTGCTCTCTCCACGCAGCTGAAACGTGCACTCGCCGGCGACTGACAATGATGTCAGACGCCGGCGACATGCACACTGGGACTGACGTCAGCTGCCAGCCTCAGATTGGCTGGCGGCTGTTAACTATTGACGTGCGGGCGCGGGCCCACACGTCAATAGCGTTAAACAGCTGCAGCGCCGGCCGCGGCCCGGTGACCCACCCCCAGGGCCGGCTCCAGGTTTTTGAGGGCCCCGGGCAAAAGAGTCTCAGTGGGTCTCCCGCTTTAACACATACCACGATTCATGATGCCCAGATACGGCAGAGAAATCTAGGTATAGTACAATGCCAGATTTCACTTCTTACATGAGTGACAGCTATTGTAAATTCTACAGTGTATATATACAGGAGGAGTGGTACTGTGCAGTGTATATATACAGGGCAGTGGTACAGTGCAGTGTATATATACAGGGCAGTGGTACTGTGCAGTGTATACAGGAGGAGCGGTACTGTGCAGTGTATATATACAGGACAGGAGGAGAGGTACTGTGCAGTGTATATATACAGGAGGAGTGGTACTGTGCAGTGTATATATACAGGAGGAGTGGTACTGTGCAGTGTATATATACAGGAGGAGTGGTACTGTGCAGTGTATATATACAGGAGGAGTGGTGCAGTGCAGTGTATATATACAGGGCAGTGGTACTGTGTAGTGTATATATACAGGGCAGTGGTACGGTGCAGTGTATATATACAGGGCAGTGGTACGGTGCAGTGTATATATACAGGGCAGTGGTACTGTGCAGTGTATATATACAGGGCAGTGGTACTATGCAGTGTATATATACAGGGCAGTGGTACTGTGCAGTGTATATATACAGGGCAGTGGTACTGTGCAGTGTATATATACAGGACAGGAGGAGTGGTACTGTGCAGTGTATATATACAGGAGGAGTGGTACAGTGCAGTGTATATATACAGGGCAGTGGCACTGTGCAGTGTATATATACAGGAGGAGAGGTACTGTGCAGTGTATATATACAGGGCAGTGGTACTGTGCAGTATATATATACAGGAGGAGTGGTACTGTGCAGTATATATATACAGGAGGAGTGGTACTGTGCAGTATATATATACAGGAGGAGTGGTACTGTGCAGTGTATATATACAGGAGGAGTGGTACTGTGCAGTGTACATATATACAGGACAGGAGGAGTGGTACTGTGCAGTGTATATATATACAGGAGGAGTGGTACTGTGCAGTGTATATATACAGGACAGGAGGAGTGGTACTGTGCAGTGTATATATACAGGGCAGTGGCACTGTGCAGTGTATATATACAGGAGGAGAGGTACTGTGCAGTGTATATATACAGGGCATTGGTACTGTGCAGTGTATATATTTCAGCAGCCGCCCAGGCCCCCAGCACTTGTCCTGTATATATATTATATATACTGTCATACAGGCTGTACAGATACAGTATATACATATACAGGACAGGTGCTTGGGAACCTGGGCGGCTGCTGAAGTATATAATATACAGTATATCAGCTGTGGCCGCCCCAGGTCACCCAGACTGTCAGAATACAGGGATACATCGCACTCACTCAGGGCGGCAAGGCTAACCAAGGAGCTCCTCCAGAATCTGCCTGTCCTGATGTAAGTTCAGCAGTCAGCGAGGGGCGGGCGGGAGAGCAGAGCAGGAGAACTCTCCGCCCACAAACAATGTCACACTGGCTGCCTTGTTAACCCCGATGTGCCTGCACTGACTGAAAAGATGCTTGTGCCAGCAGGGCTAGATGCCCGCCCCCTGCATTGTGCCGCCCGGGGCGGCCGGCCCCCCCCCCCGCACCCTCTTTCCTACGCCACTGAGTGTAAGACATATGAAAGCCTACATAGTTTGCTAAAAAAAAACACGAAGTATTCCCAGACTGTGAGAAATTAGATTCTCTGGTCTGATGAGATGAAGATGGACCTTTTTGGTGATAATTCAAAGGAGTATGTGTGGAGAAAACCAGGCACTGTTCATCACCTGCCCAATACAATCCCAACAGTGAAACATGGTGGTGGCAGCATCATGCTATGGGGGTGTTTTTCAGCTACAGGGACAGAACTACTGGTTGTCATTGAAGGAAACATAAATGCGGCCAAGTACAGAGATATCCTGGATGAAAATCTCTTCCAGGGTGCTCTGCACCTCAGACTTGGCCGAAGGTTCACCTTCCAACAAGACAATGATTCTAAGCACACAGCTAAAATAACAAAGGAGTGGCTTCAGAACAGCTCTGTGACCATTCTTGACTGGCCCAGCCCGAGCCCTGACCTAAACCCAACTGAGCATCTCTGGAAAAACCTGAAAATGGCTGTCCACCAAAGTTCACCATCCAACCTGACGGAACTGGAGAGGAATAAAACAGCCTAAATACCCATTAAGTGAAGGTGAAAAAGATGTGCACAACAAGGAAAAATTAAACAAATAATTTTAAGGGGCTAGTTCCCGCCCTAGGAAGTAATAAAAAATAATGAATGATTTACTTCCTTGTGCTACAAATGGTGCTATACAGGATATTTAACTCTCACATAAATAGATAACAGATATTCCCTAAAATAGCTGCATGGTGCTAAGTAGTCTGCTGATATCTCAGTACTACTTAGCACCATGCAGATATATTACCAGATACAAAAAATGTATATAATATATACACCGTGTGCAGAATTATTAGGCAAGTTGTATTTTGATCACGATACTTTTTATACATGTTGTCCTACTCCAAGCTGTTCAGGCTTGAGAGCCAACTACCAATACAGTAAATCCGTTGATGTGCATCTCTATAATGAGGAGGGGTGTTGTCTAATGACATCAGAACCCTATATAAGGTGTGCTTATTTATTAGGCAACTTCCTTTCCTTTGGCAAAATGGGTCAGAAGAGAGATTTGACGGGCTCTGAAAAGTCCAAAATTGTTAGATGTCTTGTAGAGGGATGCAGCAGTCTTGAAATTGCCAAACTTTTGAAGCGTGATCACCGAACAATCAAGCGTTTCATGGCAAATAGCCAACAGGGTCACAAGAAGTGTGTTGGGCAAAAAAGGCGCACAATAACTGCCCATGAATTGAGGAAAATCAAGCGTGAAGCTGCCAACATGCCATTTGCCACCAGTTTTGCCATATTTCAGAGCTGCAATAATACTGGAGTAACAAAAAGCACAAGGTGTGCGATACTCAGGGACATGGCCAAGGTAAGGAAGGCTGAAAAACGACCACCTTTGTACAAGAAACATAAGACAAAACATCAAGACTGGGCCAAGAAATATCTTAAGACTGACTTTTCAAAGGTTTTATGGACTGATGAAATGAGAGTGACTCTTGATGGGCCAGATGGATGAGCCAGAGGCTGGATCAGTAAAGGGCAGAGAGCTCCACTCCGACTCAGACGCCAGCAAGGTGGAGGTGGGGTACTGGTATGGGCTGGTATCATCAAAGATGAACTTGTGGGACCTTTTCGGGTTGAGGATGAAGTGAAGCTCAACTCCCAGACCTACTGCCAGTTTCTGGAAGACAACTTCTTCAAGCAGTGGTACAGGAAGAAGTCGGTATCTGTTCTGATAAGGTAATTCAGTACCACAATGGACATAGAGGTCAGAGCACATACAGTGACCTGACAATAACCCAAAAACATAGAACGAGCTCTGAGACGTGGGAACTCTGCTGACCGCAATCCCTAATCCTCTCCAACCACACTAGAGACAGCCGTGGATTGCGCCTAACGCTCCCTATGCAACTCGGCACAGCCTGAGAAACTAGCTAGCCTGAAGATAGAAAATAAGCCTACCTTGCCTCAGAGAAATACCCCAAAGGAAAAGGCAGCCCCCACATATAATGACTGTGAGTTAAGATGAAAAGACAAACATAGAGATGAAATAGATTTAGCAAAGTGAGGCCCGACTTTCTGAACAGAGCAAGGATAGGAAAGGTAACTTTGCGGTCAACACAAAACCCTACAAAAACCACGCAAAGGGGGCAAAAAGACCCTCCGTACCGAACCAACGGCACGGAGGTACACCCTCTGCGTCCCAGAGCTTCCAGCAAGCAGGAAAAAACAAATAGACAAGCTGGACAGAAAAATACAGCAAACAAAATAGCAAAGCAAAACTTAGCTATGCAGAGCAGCAGGCCACAGGAACGATCCAGGAGGAAACAGGTCCAATACTAGAACATTGACTGGAGGCCCGGATCAAAGCACTAGGTGGAGTTAAATAGAGCAGCACCTAACGACTTCACCACATCACCTGAGGAAGGAAACTCAGAAGCCGCAGTACCACTTTCCTCCACCAACGGAAGCTCACAGAGAGAATCAGCCGAAGTACCACTTGTGACCACAGGAGGGAGCTCTGCCACAGAATTCACAACAGTACCCCCCCCCCTTGAGGAGGGGTCACCGAACCCTCACCAGAGCCCCCAGGACGACCAGGATGAGCCATATGAAAGGCACGAACAAGATCGGGGGCATGGACATCAGAGGCAAAGACCCAGGAATTATCTTCCTGAGCATAACCCTTCCACTTAACCAGATACTGGAGTTTCCGTCTTGAAACACGAGAATCCAAAATCTTCTCCACAATATACTCCAACTCCCCCTCCACCAAAACCGGGGCAGGAGGATCAACAGATGGAACCATAGGTGCCACGTATCTCCGCAACAATGACCTATGGAATACGTTATGTATGGAAAAAGAATCTGGAAGGGTCAGACGAAAAGACACAAGATTAAGAACCTCAGAAATCCTATACGGACCAATGAAACGAGGTTTAAACTTAGGAGAGGAAACCTTCATAGGAATATGACGAGAAGATAACCAAACCAAATCCCCAACACGAAGTCGGGGACCCACACAGCGTCTGCGATTAGCGAAAAATTGAGCCTTCTCCTGGGACAAGGTCAAATTGTCCACTACATGAGTCCAAATCTGCTGCAACCTGTCCACCACAGTTTCCACACCAGGACAGTCCGAAGACTCAACCTGCCCTGAAGAGAAACGAGGATGGAACCCAGAGTTGCAGAAAAACGGCGAAACCAAGGTAGCCGAGCTGGCCCGATTATTAAGGGCGAACTCAGCCAAAGGCAAAAAGGACACCCAGTCATCCTGATCAGCAGAAACAAAGCACCTCAGATATGTTTCCAAGGTCTGATTGGTTCGTTCGGTCTGGCCATTAGTCTGAGGATGGAAAGCCGAGGAAAAAGACAAGTCAATGCCCATCCTACCACAAAAGGCTCGCCAAAACCTCGAAACAAACTGGGAACCTCTGTCAGAAACGATATTCTCTGGAATGCCATGTAAACGAACCACATGCTGGAAGAACAATGGCACCAAATCAGAGGAGGAAGGTAATTTAGACAAGGGTACCAAATGGACCATCTTAGAGAAGCGATCACAGACCACTCAAATGACTGACATCTTTTGAGAGACGGGAAGATCTGAAATAAAATCCATAGAGATATGTGTCCAAGGCCTCTTCGGGACCGGCAAGGGCAAAAGCAACCCACTGGCACGAGAACAGCAGGGCTTAGCCCGAGCACAAATCCCACAGGACTGCACAAAAGAACGCACATCCCGCGACAGAGATGGCCACCAAAAGGATCTAGCCACTAACTCTCTGGTACCAAAGATTCCAGGATGACCAGCCAACACCGAACAATGAACCTCAGAGATAACTTTATTCGTCCACCTATCAGGGACAAACAGTTTCTCCGCTGGGCAACGATCAGGTTTATTAGCCTGAAATTTTTGCAGCACCCGCCGCAAATCAGGAGAGATGGCAGACACAATTACTCCCTCTTTGAGGATACCCGCCGGCTCAGATAAACCTGGAGAGTCGGGCACAAAACTCCTAGACAGAGCATCCGCCTTCACATTTTTAGAGCCCGGAAGGTACGAAATCACAAAGTCAAAACGGGCAAAAAACAGCGACCAACGAGCCTGTCTAGGATTCAACCGCTTGGCAGACTCGAGATAAGTCAAGTTCTTATGATCAGTCAAGACCACCACGCGATGCTTAGCTCCTTCAAGCCAATGACGCCACTCCTCGAATGCCCACTTCATGGCCAGCAACTCTCGATTGCCCACATCATAATTTCGCTCAGCAGGCGAAAACTTCCTGGAAAAGAAGGCGCATGGTTTCATCACCGAGCAATCAGAACTTCTCTGCGACAAAACAGCCCCTGCTCCAATCTCAGAAGCATCAACCTCGACCTGGAATAGAAGCGAAACATCTGGTTGACACAACACAGGGGCAGAAGAAAAACGACGCTTCAACTCTTGAAAAGCTTCCACAGCAGCAGAAGACCAATTGATCACATCAGCACCCTTCTTGGTCAAATCGGTCAATGGTTTAGCAATACTAGAAAAATTGCAGATGAAGCGACGAAAAAAATTAGCAAAGCCCAGGAACTTTTGCAGACTTTTCAGAGATGTCGGCTGAGTCCAATCATGGATGGCTTGGACCTTAACAGGATCCATCTCGATAGTAGAAGGGGAAAAGATGAACCCCAAAAATGAAACCTTCTGCACACCAAAGAGACACTTTGATCCCTTCACAAACAAAGAATTAGCACGCAGGACCTGAAACACCGTTCTGACCTGCTTCACATGAGACTCCCAATCATCCGAGAAGATCAATATAATAATAATAATAATTTTTATTTATAAAGCGCCAACATATTCCGCAGCGCTTTACAAATTATAGAGGGGACTTGTACAGACAATAGACATTACAGCATAACAGAAATACAGTTCAAAACAGATACCAGGAGGAATGAGGGCCCTGCTCGCAAGCTTACAAACTATGAGGAAAAGGGGAGACACGAGAGGTGGATGGTAACAATTGCTTTAGTTATTCGGACCGGCCATAGTGTAAGGCTCGGGTGTTCATGTAAAGCTGCATGAACCAGTTAACTGCCTAAGTATGTAGCAGTACAGACACAGTGGGCTATTAACTGCATAAAGTGAATGAGAACATGATGCGAGGAACCTGATAGTTTTTTTTTTTTTTTTTATAAATAGGCCACACAGGGATAGTTAGGTTAATGCATTGAGGCGGTAGGCCAGTCTGAACAAATGAGTTTTTAGGGTACGCTTAAAACTGTGGGGATTCGGGATTAATCGTATTAACCTAGGTAGTGCATTCCAAAGAATCGGCGCAGCACGTGTAAAGTCTTGGAGACGGGAGTGGGAGGTTCTGATTATTGAGGATGCTAACCTGAGGTCATTAGCGGAGCGGAGGGCACGGGTAGGGTGGTAGACTGATACCAGGGAGGAGATGTAGGGTGGTGCTGAGCCATGGAGTGCTTTGTGGATGAGGGTAGTAGTTTTATACTGGATTCTGGAGTGGATGGGTAGCCAGTGTAATGACTGGCACAAGGTAGAGGCATCGGTGTAACGGTTGGTGAGGAATATGATCCTGGCAGCAGCATTCAGGACAGATTGGAGCGGGGAAAGTTTGGTAAGAGGGAGGCCGATTAGTAGAGAGTTACAATAGTCCAGACGAGAATGAATAAGTGAAACAGTAAGAGTTCTTGCAGAGTCGAAAGAAAGAAAAGGGCGAATTCTAGAAATGTTTTTGAGATGCAGGTAAGAAGAGCGAGCCAGTGATCGGATGTGGGGGGTGAATGAAAGATCAGAATCAAGGATGACCCCAAGGCAGCGGGCATGTTGCTTTGGAGTAATGGTGGAACCGCACACGGAGATGGCAATGTCAGGCAAAGGTAGGTTAGTAGAGGGAGAGAACACGAGGAGTTCAGTTTTTGACAGGTTAAGTTTCAGATAGAGGGAGGACATGATGTTAGAGACAGCGGTAAGATCAAAATGTCATCCAAGTACACAATCAGGAATTTATCCAGGTACTCTCGGAAGATGTCATGCATAAAGGACTGAAACACTGATGGAGCATTGGCAAGTCCGAATGGCATTACTAGATACTCAAAATGGCCCTCGGGCGTATTAAATGCAGTTTTCCATTCATCGCCTCGCTTAATACGCACAAGATTATACGCACCACGAAGATCTATCTTGGTGAACCAACTAGCCCCCTTAATCCGAGCAAACAAATCAGATAACAATGGCAAGGGGTACTGAAATTTAACCGTGATCTTATTTAGAAGGCGGTAATCTATACAAGGTCTCAGCGAACCATCCTTCTTGGCTACAAAAAAGAACCCTGCTCCTAATGGCGACGATGACGGGCGAATATGCCCCTTCTCCAAGGACTCCTTCACATAACTCCGCATAGCGGCGTGCTCAGGCACAGATAAATTAAACAGTCGACCTTTTGGGAATTTACTACCAGGAATCAAATCGATAGCACAATCACAATCCCTATGCGGAGGTAGGGTATCGGACTTGGGCTCATCAAATACATCCCGGTAATCAGACAAGAACTCTGGAACCTCAGAAGGGATGGATGGCGAAATAGTCAGAAATGGGACATCACCATGTACCCCCTGACAACCCCAGCTGGACACAGACATGGATTTCCAATCTAATACTGGATTATGGACTTGTAGCCATGGCAACCCCAACACGACCACATCATGCAGATTATGCAACACCAGAAAGCGAATAACCTCCTGATGTGCAGGAGCCATGCACATGGTCAGCTGGGTCCAGTACTGAGGCTTATTCTTGGCCAAAGGCGTAGCATCAATTCCTCTTAATGGAATAGGACACTGCAAGAGCTCCAAGAAAAACCCACAACGCCTAGCATACTCCAAGTCCATCAAATTCAGGGCAGCGCCTGAATCCACAAATGCCATGACAGAATATGATGACAAAGAGCAGATCAAGGTAACGGACAGAAGAAATTTTGACTGTACTGTACCAATGGTGGCAGACCTAGCGAACCGCTTAGTGCGCTTAGGACAATCAGAGATAGCATGAGTGGAATCACCACAGTAGAAACACAGCCCATTCAGACGTCTGTGTTCTTGCCGTTCAACTCTGGTCAAAGTCCTATCGCACTGCATAGGCTCAGGTTTAAGCTCAGGTAATACCGCCAAATGGTGCACAGATTTACGCTCACGCAAGCGTCGACCGATCTGAATGGCCAAAGACATAGACTCATACAGACCAGCAGGCATAGGAAATCCCACCATGACATCCTTAAGGGCTTCAGAGAGACCTTTTCTGAAAATAGCTGCGAGCGCACCTTCATTCCATTGAGTGAGTACGGACCACTTTCTAAATTTCTGACAATATACCTCTATCTCATCCTGACCCTGACACAGAGCCAGCAAATTTTTCTCTGCCTGATCCACTGAATTAGGTTCATCGTACAGCAATCCGAGCGCCAGGAAAAACGCATCGATATTACTTAATGCAGGATCTCCTGACGCAAGAGACAATGCCCAGTCCTGAGGGTCGCCACGTAAAAAAGAAATAATGATCCTAACTTGTCGAACTGGGTCACCAGAGGAGCGAGGTTTCAAAGCCAGAAATAGTTTACAATTATTTTTGAAACTCAGAAATTTAGTTCTATCTCCAAAAAACAAATCAGGAATAGGAATTCTCGGTTCTAACATAGAATTCTGAACCACAAAGTCTTGAATATTTTGTACTCTTGCCGTGAGCTGATCCACACATGAAGACAGACCTTTAATGTCCATCGCTACACCTGTGTCCTGAACCACCCAAATGTCTAGGGGAAAAAAAAGGCAAAACACAGTGCAGAGAAAAAAAAATGGTCTCAGAACTTCTTTTTTCCCTCTATTGAGAATCATTAGTACTTTTGGCCTCCAGTACTGTTCTGATAAGGTAATTCAGTACCACAATGGACATAGAGGTCAGAGCACATACAGTAACCTGACAATAACCCAAAAACATAGAACGAGCTCTGAGACGTGGGAACTCTGCTGACCGCAATCCCTAATCCTCTCCAACCACACTAGAGGCAGCCGTGGATTGCGCCTAACGCTCCCTATGCAACTCGGCACAGCCTGAGAAACTAGCTAGCCTGAAGATAGAAAATAAGCCTACCTTGCCTCAGAGAAATACCCCAAAGGAAAAGGCAGCCCCCACATATAATGACTGTGAGTTAAGATGAAAAGACAAACGTAGAGATGAAATAGATTTAGCAAAGTGAGGCCCGACTTTCTGAACAGAGCGAGGATAGGAAAGGTAACTTTGCGGTCAACACAAAACCCTACAAAAACCACGCAAAGGGGCAAAAAGACCCTCCGTACCGAACTAACGGCACGGAGGTACACCCTCTGCGTCCCAGAGCTTCCAGCAAGCAGGAAAAAACAAATAGACAAGCTGGACAGAAAAATACAGCAAACAAAATAGCAAAGCAAAACTTAGCTATGCAGAGCAGCAGGCCACAGGAACGATCCAGGAGGAAACAGGTCCAATACTAGAACATTGACTGGAGGCCCGGATCAAAGCACTAGGTGGAGTTAAATAGAGCAGCACCGAACGACTTCACCACATCACCTGAGGAAGGAAACTCAGAAGCCGCAGTACCACTTTCCTCCACCAATGGAAGCTCACAGAGAGAATCAGCCGAAGTACCACTTGTGACCACAGGAGGGAGCTCTGCCACAGAATTCACAACAGGTATCGTTCAATAAAAACATGATTTTCATGCAGGACAATGCTCCATCACATGCCTCCAACTACTCCACAGGGTGGCTGGCCAGTAAATGTATCAAAGAAGAAAAAATAATGACATGGCCCCCTTGTTCACCTGATCTGAACCCCATAGAGAACCTGTGGTCCCTCATAAAATGTGAGATCTACAGGGAGGGAAAACAGTCCACCTCTCGGAATAGTGTCTGGGAGGCTGTGGTGGCTGCTGCACGCAATGTTGGTCGAAAACAGATCAAGCAACTGACAGAATCTATGGATGGAGGTTGTTGAGTGTCATCATAAAGAAAGGTGGCTATATTGGTCACTAATTTGTTGGGGTTTTGTTTTTGCATGTCAGAAATGTTTAGTTCTTACTTTTGTACAGTAATATTGGTTTACCTGGTGAAAATAAACAAGTGAAATGGGAATATATTTGGTTTTTATTAAGTGGCCTAATAATTCTGCACAGTAATAGTTACCTGCACAAACAGATATCCTCCTAAGATAGCCAAATCTAAAAAAAAGAAAACACTCCAACTTCCAAAAATATTAAGCTTTGAGTCTTTTGGGTTGATTGAGAACATAGTTGTTGATCAATAATAAAAATAATCCTCTAAAATACAACTTGCCTAATAATTCTGCACGCAGTGTACAGTGGACATACATGTCACATAATATACAAATGGCAGCCTCATCGTATGGACAACTCTCCACTGCCATGTTATCGTTTATCAATCTCTCCTGATGAACCTGTCTATGGGGGAAACGCGTCGAGAGCTTACAAGTATGATATGAGAGTCTAAATCATCATGGCCTCAAGTCGCTTGGGTAATGTACCACAATCAGACAGATAAGTAAAATACGCTATAAGGCCTTTTTAGTCTTGGTGATACTATCTATCAACATATACAGTCATGGCCAAAAGTATTGACACCCCTGCAATTCTAATATGAAATATGTGAAATATGAATAGCAAAATGGCTTTTGAACATTAGGAAAATATTTAAGAGACGCTTTGCACAGAATTTGATATAATCAAATAGTGTGAGCCCATCAACCAATCGTCAAGGTGGTCTCATAAAACTGATGGGTCCCTGATCTCCCTGTCCAAATGTGAACACTTACCGAAGGCCAATGTCTGTATGCCTGGGTGAATGTGGACACCTCTGTTCAGCAAAGCCTACATATGGGTTGACCGGGACCAAGTGTGATGAGATGCAATTAAAAACCACATGGTGATGGGAGGAGTGCGCAGTCAGTCAGCTAACATAGAAATGACAGAAAAAAGACTCGCACATCCAAACTAGTGTGAATAGGTGCATACCAGGAGCATATGTAGGCTTTGCTGAACAGAGGTGTCCACATTCACCCAGGCATACAGACATTGGCCTTCGGTAAGTGTTCACATTTGGACAGAGAGATCAGGGACCCATCAGTTTTATGAGACCACCTTGACGATTGGTTGATGGGCTCACACTATTTGATTATATCAAATTCTGTGCAAAGCGTCTCTTAAATATTTTCCTAATGTTCAAAAGCCATTTTGCTATTCATATTTCACATATTTCATATTAGACATGTTTTTGCACGATAGAGTGCAACCTTTTTTGTATATTTATGTATGGAGGTAGCTGCTCCTGGTATGCACCTATTCACACTAGTTTGGATGTGCGAGTCTTTTTTCTGTCATTTCTATGTTAGCTGACTGACTGCGCACTCCTCCCATCACCATGTGGTTTTTAATTGCATCTCATCACACTTGGTCCCGGTCAACCCATATGTAGGCTTTGCTGAACAGAGGTGTCCACATTCACCCAGGCATACAGACATTGGCCTTCGGTAAGTGTTCACATTTGGACAGGGAGATCAGGGACCCATCAGTTTTATGAGACCACCTTGACGATTGGTTGATGGGCTCACACTATTTGATTATATCAAATTCTGTGCAAAGCGTCTCTTAAATATTTTCCTAATGTTCAAAAGCCATTTTGCTATTCATATTTCACATATGTCATATTAGACATGCTTTTGCACGATAGAGTGCAACCTTTTTTATATATTTATGTATGGAGGTAGCTGCTCCTGGTATGCACCTATTCACACTAGTTTGGATGTGCGAGTCTTTTTTCTGTCACCCTTGCAATTCTGTCAGATAATACTCATTTTCTTCCTGAAAATCATTGCAAACACAAATTATTAGCTATTATTATCTTCATTTAATTTGTCTTAAATTAAACAACACAAAAGAGAATGGAGCAAAAAGCAAAACATTGATCATTTCACACAAAACTCCCAAAATGGGCCAGAAAAAAGTATTGTATTGGCACCCTCAGCCTAACACTTGGTTGCACAACCTTTAGCCAAAATAACTGCGACCAACCGCTTCCTGTAACCATCAATGAGTTTCTTACAATGCTCTGCTGGAATTTTAGACCATTCTTCTTTGGCAAACTGCTCCTGGTCCCTGATATTTGAAGGGTGCCTTCTCCAAACTGCCATTTTTAGATCTCTCCACAGGTGTTCTATGGGATTCAGGTCTGGACTCATTGCTGGCCACCTTAGAAGTCTCCAGTGCTTTCTCTCAAACCATTTTCTAGTGCTTTTTGAAGTGTGTTTTGGGTCATTGTGTGCTGGAAGACCCATGACCTCTGAGGGAGACCCAGCTTTCTCACACTGGGCCCTACATTATGCTGCAAAATTTGTTGGTAGTCTTCAGACTTCATAATGCCATGCACACGGTCAAGCAGTCCAGTGCCAGAGGCAGCAAAGCAACCCAAAACATCAGGGAACCTCCGCCATGTTTGACTATAGGGACCGTGTTCTTTTCTTTGAATGCCTCTTTTTTTCTCCTGTAAACTCTATGTTGATGACCAGAGAACATTCTTCCAAAACGTTTTAGGCTTTTTCAGGTAAGTTTTGACAAACTCCAGCCTGGCTTTTTTGTCTCGAGGTAAGAAGTGGGGTATTCCTGGGTCTCCTACCATACAGTCCCTTTTCATTCAGACGCCGATGGATAGTACGGGTTGACACTGCTGTACCCTCGGACTGCAGGGCAGCTTGAACTTGTTTGGACGTTAGTCGAGGTTCTTTATCCAACATCCGCACAATCTTGCGTTGAAATCTCTTGTCAATTTTTCTTTTCCGTCCACATCTAGGGAGGTTAGCCACAGTGCCATGGGCTTTAAACTTCTTGATGACACTGCGCACGGTAGACACAGGAACTTTCAGGTCTTTGGAGATGGACTTGTAGCCTTGAGATTGCTCATGCTTCCTCACAATTTGGTTTCTCAAGTCCTCAGACAGTTCTTTGGTCTGCTTTCTTTTCTCCATGCTCCATGTGGTACACACAAGGACACAGGACAGAGGTTGAGTCAACTTTAATCCATGTCAACTGGCTGCAAGTGTGATTTAGTTATTGCCAACACCTGTTAGGTGCCACATGTAAGTTACAGGTGCTGTTAATTACACAAATTAGAGAAGCATCACATGATTTTTCGAACAGTGCCAATACTTTTGTCCACCCCCTTTTTTATGTTTGGTGTGGAATTATATCCAATTTGGCTTTAGGACAATTCTTTTTGTGTTTTTTCATTTAAGACAAATTAAATGAAGATAATAATACCAAATAATTTGTGTTTGCAATCATTTTCAGGAAGAAAATGAGTATTATCTGACAGAATTGCAGGGGTGTCAATACTTTTGGCCATGACTGTACTTTTGAATTTATATGGTGGTATCCTCGTGCGGTCATTATTATTTCCATTAGGGAATATCTGTTATCTATTTATGTGAGAGCTAATTATCCTGTATAACTCTGTTTGTATATTATGTGACATGTATGTCCACTGTATATATTATATATTTTTTTGTATCTGGTAATATATCTGCATGGTGTTAAGTAGTACTGAGATATCAGCAGACTATCCTGTGTCCCTGGTCCTAGGGTACTCTATCAATATATTGGTATTCATCCCCTGCATTTGTTATGAATGATCTGCAGCTGTCTGAACTATTTCTTTTCCTCACATCATTTTTTTTCGGTCCCAAAAATTTTGGGGGCTATTTACTAACGTACTGTGTACATATATCAGGCACAGGCCACCTGGCCCTGTTTTTCTGACTGTACCTTCTCATAGGGTCAGATAGGAGCGGAGGGATAGCCGACGTACGAGCGGGGATGCCAGTTCTCGTCATCTAAGGGTATGTGTCCACGTTCAGGATTGCATCAGTATTTGGTCAGGATTTTATGTCAGTATTTGTAAGCCAAAACCAGGAGTGGAACAATTAGAGGAAAAGTATAATAGAAACATATGCACCACTTCTGCATTTATCGCCCACTCCTGGTTTGGGCTTACAAATACTGACATAAAATGCTGACCAAATCCTGATGCAATCCTGAACGTGGACACATGCCCTTAGGGTGCCAACCTCCGCACCTAGGTCGGTGTTCAGGCAGATGCATATGTAGGGGTTGATCACTCATTTCTGCACATCGGCTGAGTGAGTGTGGTGGTCAGAGCACAATTTTATGTTACCACGATGATGTGTTTATAGTATTGAGAAGAAGTTCTAATAAGTACCCAGGGCTATAGGGCCAGATTTATCAGCCAGAAAAATAGTATACTGGCAAGACAGGTAGCCCAAGGAAGTAAATAATTATTTTTTATTACTTCCTAGGGCGGGAACTAGCCCCTTAAAATTACTTTTTAATTTTTCCTTAATTTTTCCTTGTTGTGCACACCTTCTTTACCTTCACTTAATGGGTATTTAGGTTGTTTTATTCCAAACTTAATAAAAGTTATATTTTAGAAAGGGCTTTTGTTAGTAAGCAGTTGTTTTGGACCCTTTAGTATATCAAATACATGTAAGACCGGAACTGGAGAGGATCTGCAAGGAAGAATGGCAGAGGATCCCCAAATCCAGGTGTGAAAAACTTGTTGCATCATTCACAAGAAGACTCATGGCTGCTCAAAGGGTGCTTCTACTCAATACTGAGCAAAGGGTCTGAATACTTATGACCATGTGATAGTTCAGTTATTCTTTTTTAATAAATTTGCAAAAATTACTACAATTTTGTTTTTATCAGTCAAGATGGGGTGCAGAGTGTACATTAATGAGAAAAAAATGAACTATTTTGAATTTACCAAATGGCTGCAATGAAACAAAGAGTGAAAATGTTAAAGGGGTCTGAATACTTTCCGTACCCACTGTAGTTCAGCAGACAGTATCAAACAGGATAGGATTAGATACACAGCTCAGCGGACAGTATCACACAGGATAGAATTAGATACACGGCTCAGCAGTCAGTATGACACAGGATAGAATTAGATACACGGCTCAGCAGTCAGTATGACACAGGATAAGATTAGATACACAGCTCAGAAGACAATATCACACAGGAGAGGATTAGATGCACGGCTCAGCACACAGTATCACACAGGATAGCATTAGATACAGTTAGGTCCATATATATTTGGACAGAGACAACATTTTTCTAATTTTGGTTATAGACATTACCACAATGAATTTTAAACAAAACAATTCAGATGCGGTTGAAGTTCAGACTTTCAGCTTTCATTTGAGGGTATCCACATTAAAATTGGATGAAGGGTTTAGGATTTTCAGCTCCTTAACATGTGCCACCCTGTTTTTAAAGGGACCAAAAGTAATTGGACAGATTAAATAATTTTAAATAAGATGTTAATTTCTAGTACTTGGTTGAAAACCCTTTGTTGGCAATGACTGCCTGAAGTCTTGAACTCATGGACATCACCAGACGCCGTGTTTCCTCCTTTTTGATGCTCTGCCAGGCCTTCACTGCGGTGGTTTTCAGGTGCTGTTTGTTTGTGGGCCTTTCTGTCTGAAGTTTAGTCTTTAACAAGTGAAATGCATGCTCAATTCGGTTGAGATCAGGTGACTGACTTGGCCATTCAAGAATATTCCACTTCTTTGCTTTAATAAACTCCTGGGTTGCTTTTGCTTTATGTTTTGGGTCATTGTCCATCTGTAGTATGAAACGACGACCAATTAGTTTTGCTGCATTTGGCTGGATCTGAGCACACAGGATGGCGGCTCTGAATACCTCAGAATTCATTCGGCTGCTTCTGTCCTGTGTCACATCATCAATAAACACTAGTGACCCAGTGCCACTGGCAGCCATGCATGCCCAAGCCATCACACTGCCTCCGCCGTGTTTTACAGATGATGTGGTATGCTTTGGATCATGAGCTGTACCACGCCTTCACCATACTTTTCTCTTTCCATCATTCTGGTAGAGGTTGATCTTGGTTTCATCGGTCCAAAGAATGTTCTTCCAGAACTGTGCTGGCTTTTTTAGATGTTTTTTAGCAAAGTCCAGTCTAGCCTTTTTATTCTTGATGCTTATGAGTGGCTTGCACCGTGCAGTGAACCCTCTGTATTTACTTTCATGCAGTCTTCTCTTTATGGTAGATTTGGATATTGATACGCCTACCTCCTGGGGAGTGTTGATCACTTGTTAGGCTGTTGTGAAGGGGTTTCTCTTCACCATGGAGATTATTCTTCGATCATCCACCACTGTTGTCTTCTGTGGGCGCCCAGGTCTTTTTGCATTGATGAGTTCACCAGTGCTTTCTTTCTTTCTCGGGATGTACCAAACTGTGGATTTTGCCACTCCTAATATTGTAGCAATTTCTCGGATGTTTTTTTTCTGTTTTCGCAGCTTAAGGATGGCTTGTGTCACCTGCATGGAGAGCTCCTTTGACCGCATGTTTACTTCACAGCAAAACCTTCCAAATGCAAGCAGCACACCTCAAATCAACTCCAGGCCTTTTATCTGCTTAATTGAGAATGACATAACGAAGGCATTGCCCACACCTATCCATGAAATAGCCTTTGAGTCAATTGTCCAATTACTTTTGGTCCCTTTAAAAACAGGGTGGCACATGTTACGGAGCTGAAACTCCTAAACCCTTCATCCAATTTTAATTAATGTGGATACCCTCAAATGAAAGCTGAAAGTCTGAACTTCAACTGCATCTGAATTGTTTTGTTTAACCCCTTTCTGCCATCTGACGTACTATTGCGTCCATGTGGGGTGGGCCCTACTTCCCAAGGACGCAATAGTACGTCATGCCCTTTAATGCGACACTGCGACTTAAGTCGCAGTGATCGCATTAAAATTCCGACGCCATCTTACCTGCAGGAAGATGGTGTCGGCATCCTAGGGCCTGTCGCCGCCCCCCCGGCCTCCCGATCGCTGTGATTGGCTGCTCAATTCTGAGCAGCCAATCGCAGCCTTTCTCATTGTTTCAGCCAATCAATTTGGCTGAAACAGTGAGGTCCCAGCCTAGGATCGAGTACCGATGTACTCGATCCTAGGCCAGTGCCTGGCAATGCCAGGCATGTGCCCAAACCCCCCCGGGATTGGCGCGATCGCGATAGATCGATCGCGCCAATCGCAGGGCACAGCGGCGGTGTTACCGCTCTGTGCCCTGCCCCTATCTGCGCACTCTGCAGCCCCGGGCCATGGCTCCAGATCTCCTGCCATGGCTCCGGAGCATTCAACTCTGATTGGCGCGATCGACGATCACATCGATCGCGCCAATCGCAGGACACAGCGACGGTGTTACCGCCGCTGCTGTGTCCTGCCTACCTGCGCGCTCTGCAGCCCCGTGTTCCCAGTCTGATTGGCGCGATCGATGTGATCGTCGATCGCGCCAATCACAGGGCACAGCAGCGGTGTGACCGCGCTGTGCCCTGCCGGTGCCCTGCCGGTGACCTGCCGGTCACCTGCCTGTCACCTGCTGGTGACCTGCCGGTGACCTGCCTATGATCGGAGCTGTGAGCTCCGATCATAGGCTGGTGCATAGCAACACCAGCGTCACCAGGGCCTTCTTTGATTGGTGGGATCGATGTGATCATCGATCCCACCAATCACAGGTCACAGCAGCGGTGTGACCGCTCTGTGACCTGTCTCACCTGCCCCTGACCTGTGTAACTGCTCTGAAGGAATCCTCACACTTGGTGAGGATTCCTTCAGAGCGGTCACGCTTTGAGATCCCCTCCTGTGCTGAGAATTGTGGTGCCACAGTAGCCTGTGACACCACAATTCTAGCTAAAGAAAGAAGAGAGAAGAAAGAAGAGAGACTACAAACCGTAAGTGTTGATACCCTGATCCCGGCCCGATCTCTATTCATCCCCCCTTCTCCCGTCCCCCCTTCTCCCATCCCCCCTTCTTCCATCCCCCCTTCTCCCATCCCCCCTTCTCCAATCCCCCCTCCTTGCGCCGTATCCGTGCCCAAATTTAGCAGCCGCCGAGCGTTGATTGGTGACGCAGTTCACCTATCAACACTCGTGCTCGCTTTTTTTTTCCCCATCCCCGTGCGCTCCCCCAGCCGCCGCGTCTAATCTGTGCCTTCCCTTTTCTTTTTTTTTTTTCTTTCCCCATCTCCGTGCGCTCCTCCAGCCGCTGCGTCTAATCCGTGCCTTTTCTTTTTTTTTTCCCCCATCCCCTTGCGCTCCCCCAGCTGCCGCGTCTAATCTGTGCCTTCCCTTTTCTTTTTTTTTTCTTTCCCCATCTCCGTGCGCTCCTCCAGCCGCTGCGTCTAATCCGTGCCTTTTCTTTTTTTTTTCCCCCATCCCCTTGCGCTCCCCCAGCCGCCGCGTCTAATCTGTGCCTTCCCTTTTTTTCTTTCCCCATCTCCGTGCGCTCCTCCAGCCTCTGCGTCTAATCCGTGCCTTTTCTTTTTTTTTTCCCCCATCCCCTTGCGCTCCCCCAGCCGCCGCATCTAATCTGTGCCTTCCCTTTTCTTTTTTTCTCTTTCCCCATCTCCGTGCACTCCTCCAGCCGCTGCGTCTAATCCGTGCCTTTTCTTTCTTTTTTTTCCCCCATCCCCTTGCGCTCCCCCAGCCGCCGCATCTAATCTGTGCCTTCCCTTTTCTTTTTTTTTCTTTCCCCATCTCCGTGCGCTCCTCCAGCCGCTGCGTCTAATCCGTGCCTTTTCTTTTTTTTTTCCCCCATCCCCTTGCGCTCCCCCAGCTGCCGCGTCTAATCTGTGCCTTCCCTTTTCTTTTTTTTTTCTTTCCCCATCTCCGTGCGCTCCTCCAGCCGCTGCGTCTAATCCGTGCCTTTTCTTTTTTTTTTCCCCCATCCCCTTGCGCTCCCCCAGCCGCCGCGTCTAATCTGTGCCTTCCCTTTTCTTTTTTTTTTCTTTCCCCATCTCCGTGCGCTCCTCCAGCCTCTGCGTCTAATCCGTGCCTTTTCTTTTTTTTTTCCCCCATCCCCTTGCGCTCCCCCAGCCGCCGCATCTAATCTGTGCCTTTCCTTTTCTTTTTTTCTCTTTCCCCATCTCCGTGCGCTCCTCCAGCCGCTGCGTCTAATCCGTGCCTTTTCTTTCTTTTTTTTCCCCCATCCCCTTGCGCTCCCCCAGCCGCCGCATCTAATCTGTGCCTTCCCTTTTCTTTTTTTTTCTTTCCCCATCTCCGTGCGCTCCTCCAGCCGCTGCGTCTAATCCGTGCCTTTTCTTTTTTTTTTTCCCCCATCCCCTTGCGCTCCCCCAGCCGCCGCGTCTAATCTGTGCCTTCCCTTTTCACATCCCCGTTCGCACACCCAGCAGCCACCGAACTCTGATAAGTGAACCGTGTCACTTAGAGCTCTCGTGCCTGGCGCTTTTTCCACATCCCCGTTCGGACACCCAGCAGGCGCCGAAATTTGACGCGGTTCACTTATCAGAGCTAGGGCCTGCTGTTTTAGACTTTTCCTTTCACAGGTATTTTTTTCTCCCCTTTACTTTTTCTTTTCCTTTAGCTTTTTCTTTTAAGAATAGTTTGCACCAAACACTATCCCCCCACACGTACACATAGTTCCCAATAAATTACACCCAAGCACCATACTCATAAAAAAAATGTCCCGCTCGTCCCGTTCGTCCCAACAGCGCTATTCAGCGGAGGAGGCATATGCTTTCCTTGCCTCCGACACTGATAGCGAGGGAGAGGATCCCACTTTTCATTATTTTTCTGATTCTTCCTCATCCTCTTCCTCCTCCTCATCTTCCTCCTCCGGCCCTGCGGAACCGCCACGCAGACGCCGCAGGACAGAAGTGCCCATCATTCATGAAGATGAAGATGAGGCAGGGCCCACTCCTGAAGATGAACCAGCGCGCCCCTCTTCGGACCCCGTATGGACCTCGCCCCCCGAAAATTACGAGCCACTGATTCCTGATTTTGTGGCAGAATCAGGAATCAGTTTTGACACCACCGGCCTCACAGAAATAGACTTTTTCAAAGTCTTTTTCTCTGAGGATTTTGTTAACCTCATGGTGGAGCAAACTAATTTGTATGCTCGTCAATTTTTGGAGCAAAACACCAGTTCATCATATTCTAACTGGTCTCCTGTAGACGCAGTTGAAATGATGCAGTTTTGGGGCCTGATGCTTCATATGGGGCTCCTGAAGAAGCCAGAAGTTCGGCAATATTGGAGTGTTGATATTTTATTCAACACTCCAGTGTTCCGAATGGTCATGGTCCGAACGCGTTTTGAGGCCATCCATAAATTCCTGCATTATTCCGATAATGCACAGTGTCCCGCACGAGATGACCCCAACTTTGACCGTCTGTTCAAAGTTCGGCCTGTCATCGAACACTTCAACAAAAAGTTCGGTGAAGTGTACGTGCCCAAAAGGGACATCTGCGTGGATGAGTCCTTGGTTCATTTTAAGGGGCGGCTCAGATTCCGTCAATACCTGCCCAGCAAGAGGGCCAGGTACGGAATCAAACTCTACAAGCTGTGTGAGAGTACCTCAGGGTACACCTACAGCTTTAGAGTCTACGAGGGGAAGGACAGCAGGATTGAACCGCCTGAGTGTCCCCCTGTCCTGGGAGTGAGTGGAAAATAGTGTGGGATTTGGTGCACCCACTGCTGGATAAAGGTTATCACCTCTATACTGATAACTTTTATACCAGCATCCCACTCTACAAATCCCTCTCTGCGCGAGGTACCGCAGCCTGCGGTACTGTCCACAAAAATCAGAGAGGCCTCCCAAAGACGCTACTTGGGCAGATGCTCAGAAAAGGTGAGAGCAGAGCCCAATGTAGCGACCACCTGCTGGTGGTCAAGTACAAGGACAAGAGGGATGTCCTTCTCTTGACCACCATACACGGTGATGGCAGTGCCCTCAGCACTGTACGGGGTACCTCTACACAGGTCTGCAAACCGGACTGTGTACTGGGGTACAACAAAAGCATGGGGGCGTTGATCTCTCCGATCAGCTCCTCCAACCGTACAGTGCTTTGAGGAAGGCCAAGGTGTGGTACAAAAAGCTGTCCGTGTACATCGTACAAATGGCAATGCTCAACGCTTTCCTGCTGTCACAATGTGCACGCCACAGCGATACGTCGTACCTTCAGTTCCAGGAGGTAGTGGTTAAGGCCCTGTTATTTGGCACGAGGGAAGGAGCGGGCCCCAGTACTTCCGGAACTGAAGGTGCTCGTATCGTACCAGGTCAGCATTTCCCGGGGGAGGTCCCGCAAACTGCAAAAAGAGGTAGGTCGCAAAAAAGGTGCCGAGTGTGTTACAAAAGGGGAATACGCAAGGACACCACTTATCAATGCGACACCTGCCCCGAAAAACCTGGCCTGTGTATGAAGGATTGCTTCAGATTGTACCACACCTCCATGCACTACTAATTTACTTTACAGGAAACAGTAGATTAGTTCCAAAAAGGGGGCACATCTATGTAAGTTCATTGGGGGTCTAGTTTACAAAATGTCACTTGTGGTTTTTTTTTTTACTGTTTGGGCACATCAGGGGCTGTGCAAACGGAACATGATGTCCGCGTACCATTCCATCAAAGTCTGCTTTTCAAAGCGTCATTACTTCCCTTCCGAGCCCCGAAGTGTACCCAAACAGTAGTTTTCTCCCACATGTGGGGTATCAGCGTACTCAGGACAAATTGGACAACAACTTTTGGGGTCCAATTTCTCCTGTTACACTTGGGAAAATTAAAAATTGGGGACTAAATGATCATTTTTGTAGGAAAAAATAGGATATTTTATTTTCACGCCCGGGCGTTATAAATTTAAGTGAAACACTTGGGGGTTCAAAATTCTCACCACACACCTAGATAAGTTCCCAATTAGGTCTAGTTTCCAAAATGGGGTCACTTGTGGGGGATTTCTACTGTTCAGGCACATCAGGGGCTGTGCAAACGGAACATGATGTCCGCGTACCATTCCATCAAAGTCTGCTTTTCAAAGCGTCACTACTTCCCTTCCGAACCCCGAAGTGTACCCAAACAGTAGTTTTCTCCCACATGTGGGGTATCAGCGTACTCAGGACAAATTGGACAACAACTTTTGGGGTCCAATTTCTCCTGTTACACTTGGGAAAATTAAAAATTGGGGACTAAATGATCATTTTTGTAGGAAAAAATAGGATATTTTATTTTCACGCCCGGGCGTTATAAATTTAAGTGAAACACTTGGGGGTTCAAAATTCTCACCACACACCTAGATAAGTTCCCAGTTAGGTCTAGTTTCCAAAATGGGGTCACTTGTGGGGGATTTCTACTGTTCAGGCACATCAGGGGCTCTGCAAACGGAACATGATGTCCGCGTACCATTCCATCAAAGTCTGCTTTTCAAAGCGTCACTACTTCCCTTCCGAACCCCGAAGTGTACCCAAACAGTAGTTTTCTCCCACATGTGGGGTATCAGCGTACTCAGGACAAATTGGACAACAATATTTGGGGTCCAACTTCTCCTGTTACACTTGGGAAAATTAAAAATTGGGGACTAAATGATCATTTTTGTGGGAAAAAATAGGGTTGTTTTTTTTCACGCCCAGGCGTTATAAACTTTCGTGACGCACTTGGGGGATAAAAGTGCTCACGACACATCTAGATAAGTTCCTTAGGGGGTCTAGTTTCCAAAATGGGGTCACTTGTGGGGGTTTTCCACTGTTTAGGCACATCAGGGGCTCGCCAAACGTGACATGGCGTCCGATCTCAATTCCAGCCAATTTTAGATTGAAAATGTCAAACGGTGCTCCTTTCCTTCTGAGCCCTGCCATGCGCCCAAACAGTGGTTCCCCCCCACATATGGGGTATTAGCGTACTCAGGACAAATTGGACAACAACTTTTGGGGTCCAATTTCTCCTTTTACCCTTGAGAAAATAAAAAATTGGGGACTAAACGATCATGTTTGTGGAAAAAATAGGATTTTTTATTTTCACGCCCAGGCATTATAAACTTTCGTGAAGCACGTGGGGGATAAAAGTGCTCACGACAAATCTAGATAAGTTCCTTAGGGGGTCTAGTTTCCAAAATGGGGTCACTTGTGGGGGTTTTCCACTGTTTAGGCACATCAGGGGCTCGCCAAACGTGACATGGCGTCCGATCTCAATTCCAGCCAATTTTAGATTGAAAATGTCAAACGGCGCTCCTTTCCTTCTGAGCCCTGCCATGCGCCCAAACAGTGGTTCCCCCCCACATATGGGGTATCAGCGTACTCAGGACAAATTGGACAACAACTTTTGGGGTCCAATTTCTCCTTTTACCCTTGAGAAAATAAAAAATTGGGGACTAAACGATCACATTTGTGGAAAAAATAGGATTTTTTATTTTCACGCCCAGGCATTATAAACTTTCGTGAAGCACTTGGGGGATAAAAGTGCTCACGACACATCTAGATAAGTTCCTTAGGGGGTCTAGTTTCCAAAATGGGGTCACTTGTGGGGGTTTTCCACTGTTTAGGCACATCAGGGGCTCGCCAAACGTGACATGGCGTCCGATCTCAATTCCAGCCAATTTTAGATTGAAAATGTCAAACGGTACTCCTTTCCTTCTGAGCCCTGCCATGCGCCCAAACAGTGGTTACCCCCCAAATATGGGGTATCAGCGTACTCAGGACAAATTGGACAACAACTTTTGGGGTCCAATTTCTCCTTTTACCCTTGAGAAAATAAAAAATTGGGGACTAAACGATCACGTTTGTGGAAAAAATAGGATTTTTTATTTTCACACCCAGGCATTATAAACTTTCGTGAAGCACTTGGGGGATAAAAGTGCTCACGACACATCTAGATAAGTTCCTTAGGGGGTCTAGTTTCCAAAATGGGGTCACTTGTGGGGGTTTTCCACTGTTTAGGCACATCAGGGGCTCGCCAAACGTGACATGGCGTCCGATCTCAATTCCAGCCAATTTTAGATTGAAAATGTCAAACGGCGCTCCTTTCCTTCTGAGCCCTGCCATGCGCCCAAACAGTGGTTCCCCCCCACATATGGGGTATCAGCGTACTCAGGACAAATTGGACAACAACTTTTGGGGTCCAATTTCTCCTTTTACCCTTGAGAAAATAAAAAATTGGGGACTAAACGATCACATTTGTGGAAAAAATAGGATTTTTTATTTTCACGCCCAGGCATTATAAACTTTCGTGAAGCACTTGGGGGATAAAAGTGCTCACGACACATCTAGATAAGTTCCTTAGGGGGTCTAGTTTCCAAAATGGGGTCACTTGTGGGGGTTTTCCACTGTTTAGGCACATCAGGGGCTCGCCAAACGTGACATGGCGTCCGATCTCAATTCCAGCCAATTTTAGATTGAAAATGTCAAACGGTACTCCTTTCCTTCTGAGCCCTGCCATGCGCCCAAACAGTGGTTCCCCCCCAGATATGGGGTATCAGCGTACTCAGGACAAATTGGACAACAACTTTTGGGGTCCAATTTCTCCTTTTACCCTTGAGAAAATAAAAAATTGGGGACTAAACGATCACGTTTGTGGAAAAAATAGGATTTTTTATTTTCACGCCCAGGCATTATAAACTTTCGTGAAGCACTTGGGGGATAAAAGTGCTCACGACACATCTAGATAAGTTCCTTAGGGGGTCTAGTTTCCAAAATGGGGTCACTTGTGGGGGTTTTCCACTGTTTACGCACATCAGGGGCTCACCAAACGTGACATGGCGTCCGATCTCAATTCCAGCCAATTTTAGATTGAAAATGTCAAACGGCGCTCCTTTCCTTCTGAGCCCTGCCATGCGCCCAAACAGTGGTTCCCCCGCATATATGGGGTATCAGCGTACTCAGGACAAATTGGACAACAACTTTTGGGGTCCAATTTCTCCTTTTACCCTTGAGAAAATAAAAAATTGGGGACTAAATGATCACGTTTGTGGAAAAAATAGGATTTTTTATTTTCACGCTCAGGCATTATAAACTTTCGTGAAGCACTTGGGGGATAAAAGTGCTCACGACACATCTAGATAAGTTCCTTAGGGGGTCTAGTTTCCAAAATGGGGTCACTTGTGGGGGTTTTCCACTGTTTAGGCACATCAGGGGCTCGCCAAACGTGACATGGCGTCCGATCTCAATTCCAGCCAATTTTAGATTGAAAATGTCAAACGGTACTCCTTTCCTTCTGAGCCCTGCCATGCGCCCAAACAGTGGTTCCCCCCCACATATGGGGTATCAGCGTACTCAGGACAAATTGGACAACAACTTTTGGGGTCCAATTTCTCCTTTTACCCTTGAGAAAATAAAAAATTGGGGACTAAACGATCACGTTTGTGGAAAAAATAGGATTTTTTATTTTCACGCCCAGGCATTATAAACTTTCGTGAAGCACTTGGGGGATAAAAGTGCTCACGACACATCTAGATAAGTTCCTTAGGGGGTCTAGTTTCCAAAATGGGGTCACTTGTGGGGGTTTTCCACTGTTTAGGCACATCAGGGGCTCGCCAAACGTGACATGGCGTCCGATCTCAATTCCAGCCAATTTTAGATTGAAAATGTCAAACGGTACTCCTTTCCTTCTGAGCCCTGCCATGCGCCCAAACAGTGGTTCCCCCCCACATATGGGGTATCAGCGTACTCAGGACAAATTGGACAACAACTTTTGGGGTCCAATTTCTCCTTTTACCCTTGAGAAAATAAAAAATTGGGGACTAAACGATCACGTTTGTGGAAAAAATAGGATTTTTTATTTTCACGCCCAGGCATTATAAACTTTCGTGAAGCACTTGGGGGATAAAAGTGCTCACGACACATCTAGATAAGTTCCTTAGGGGGTCTAGTTTCCAAAATGGGGTCACTTGTGGGGGTTTTCCACTGTTTAGGCACATCAGGGGCTCGCCAAACGTGACATGGCGTCCGATCTCAATTCCAGCCAATTTTAGATTGAAAATGTCAAACGGTACTCCTTTCCTTCTGAGCCCTGCCATGCGCCCAAACAGTGGTTCCCCCCCAGATATGGGGTATCAGCGTACTCAGGACAAATTGGACAACAACTTTTGGGGTCCAATTTCTCCTTTTACCCTTGAGAAAATAAAAAATTGGGGACTAAACGATCACGTTTGTGGAAAAAATAGGATTTTTTATTTTCACGCCCAGGCATTATAAACTTTCGTGAAGCACTTGGGGGATAAAAGTGCTCACGACACATCTAGATAAGTTCCTTAGGGGGTCTAGTTTCCAAAATGGGGTCACTTGTGGGGGTTTTCCACTGTTTACGCACATCAGGGGCTCACCAAACGTGACATGGCGTCCGATCTCAATTCCAGCCAATTTTAGATTGAAAATGTCAAACGGCGCTCCTTTCCTTCTGAGCCCTGCCATGCGCCCAAACAGTGGTTCCCCCGCATATATGGGGTATCAGCGTACTCAGGACAAATTGGACAACAACTTTTGGGGTCCAATTTCTCCTTTTACCCTTGAGAAAATAAAAAATTGGGGACTAAATGATCACGTTTGTGGAAAAAATAGGATTTTTTATTTTCACGCTCAGGCATTATAAACTTTCGTGAAGCACTTGGGGGATAAAAGTGCTCACGACACATCTAGATAAGTTCCTTAGGGGGTCTAGTTTCCAAAATGGGGTCACTTGTGGGGGTTTTCCACTGTTTAGGCACATCAGGGGCTCGCCAAACGTGACATGGCGTCCGATCTCAATTCCAGCCAATTTTAGATTGAAAATGTCAAACGGTACTCCTTTCCTTCTGAGCCCTGCCATGCGCCCAAACAGTGGTTCCCCCCCACATATGGGGTATCAGCGTACTCAGGACAAATTGGACAACAACTTTTGGGGTCCAATTTCTCCTTTTACCCTTGAGAAAATAAAAAATTGGGGACTAAACGATCACGTTTGTGGAAAAAATAGGATTTTTTATTTTCACGCCCAGGCATTATAAACTTTCGTGAAGCACTTGGGGGATAAAAGTGCTCACGACACATCTAGATAAGTTCCTTAGGGGGTCTAGTTTCCAAAATGGGGTCACTTGTGGGGGTTTTCCACTGTTTAGGCACATCAGGGGCTCGCCAAACGTGACATGGCGTCCGATCTCAATTCCAGCCAATTTTAGATTGAAAATGTCAAACGGTACTCCTTTCCTTCTGAGCCCTGCCATGCGCCCAAACAGTGGTTCCCCCCCACATATGGGATATCAGCGTACCCAGGACAAATTGGACAACAACTTTTGGGGTCCAATTTCTCCTTTTACCCTTGAGAAAATAAAAAATTGGGGACTAAACGATCATGTTTGTGGAAAAAATAGGATTTTTTATTTTCACGCCCGAGCATTATAAACTTTCGTGAAGCACTTGGGGGATAAAAGTGCTCATGACACATCTAGATAAGTTCCTTAGGGGGTCTAGTTTCCAAAATGGGGTCACTTGTGGGGGTTTTCCACTGTTTAGGCACATCAGGGGCTCGCCAAACGTGACATGGCGTCCGATCTCAATTCCAGCCAATTTTAGATTGAAAATGTCAAACGGCGCTCCTTTCCTTCTGAGCCCTGCCATGCGCCCAAACAGTGGTTCCCCCCCACATATGGGGTATCAGCGTACTCAGGACAAATTGGACAACAACTTTTGGGGTCCAATTTCTCCTTTTACCCTTGAGAAAATAAAAAATTGGGGACTAAACGATCATGTTTGTGGAAAAAATAGGATTTTTTATTTTCATGCCCGGGCATTATAAACTTTCGTGAAGCACTTGGGGGATAAAAGTGCTCATGACACATCTAGATAAGTTCCTTAGGGGGTCTAGTTTCCAAAATGGGGTCACTTGTAGGGGTTTTCCACTGTTTAGGCACATCAGGGGCTCGCCAAACGTGACATGGCGTCCGATCTCAATTCCAGCCAATTTTAGATTGAAAATGTCAAACGGCGCTCCTTTCCTTCTGAGCCCTGCCATGCGCCCAAACAGTGGTTCCCCCCCACATATGGGGTATCAGCGTACTCAGGACAAATTGGACAACAACTTTTGGGGTCCAATTTCTCCTTTTACCCTTGAGAAAATAAAAAATTGGGGACTAAACGATCATGTTTGTGGAAAAAATAGGATTTTTTATTTTCATGCCCGGGCATTATAAACTTTCGTGAAGCACTTGGGGGATAAAAGTGCTCATGACATCTAGATAAGTTCCTTAGGGGGTCTAGTTTCCAAAATGGGGTCACTTGTGGGGGGTTTCCACTGTTTAGGCACATCAGGGGCTCGCCAAACGCGACATGGCGTCCGATCTCAATTCCAGCCAATTTTAGATTGAAAATGTCAAACGGCGCTCCTTTTCTTCTGAGCCCTGCCGTGCGCCCAAAAAGTGGTTCCCCCTCACATGTGGGGTATCAGCGTACTCATGACAAATTGGACAACAACTTTTGAGGTCCATTTCATCTTTTTACCCTTGGGAAATTAAAAAAATTATTGCTGAAAGATCATTTTTGTGACTAAAAAGTAAAATGTTAATTTTTTCCTTCCATGTTGCTTCTGCTGCTGTGAAACACCTGAAGGGTTAATCAACTTCTTGAATTTGGTTTTGCGCACCTTGAGGGGTGCAGTTTTTAGAATGGTGTCACTTTTGGGTATTTTCTGCCATATAGACCCCTCAAAATGACTTCAAATGTGAGGTGGTCCCTAAAAAAAATGGTTTTCTAAATTTTGTTGTAAAAATTAGAAATTGCTGGTCAAATTTTAACCCTTATAACTTTGTAGAAAAAAAAAATGTTGTCTCCAAAATTGTGCTGATGTAAAGTAGACATGTGGGAAATGTTATTCATTAACTATATTGTGTCACATATCTCTCTGGCTTAACAGAATAAAAATTCAAAGTTGGAAAATTGCGAAATTTTCAAAATTTTCGCCAAATTTCCGTTTTTTTCACAAATAAACGCAAGTTATATCGAAGAAATTTTATCACTATCATGAAGTACAATATGTTACAAGAAAACAATGTCAGAATCACCGGGATCCGTTGAAGCGTTCCAGAGTTATAACCTCATAAAGGGAGAGTGGTCAGAATTGTAAAAATTGGCCCGGTCCATAACGTGCAAACCACCCTTGGGGGTAAAGGGGTTAAAATTCATTGTGGTAATGTCTATAACCAAAATTAGAAAAATGTTGTCTCTGTCCAAATATATATATGGACCTAACTGTACATGGCTCAGAAGACAATATCACACAGGTTTAGGTTAAGATGCACGGCTCAGCAGAGAATATCACACAGGAGAGGATTAGATACACGGCTCAGCAGTTAGTATGACAGGATAACATTAGATACATGGCTCAGCAGACAGTATCACACAGGATAGCATTAGATACTGTACATGGCTCAGCAGACAGTATCACACAGGATAGGATTAGATACACGGCTCAGCAGTCAGTATCACACAGGAGAGGATTAGATACACGGCTCAGCAGACAGTATCATACAGGATAGGATTAGATACACTGCTCAGCAGACAGTATCACACAGGATATGATTAGATACATAGTTCAGCAGACAGTACCACAGGATAGGATTAGATACAGATCCGACAGTATCACTCGTGACAGGATTAGATACATGGCTCAGCAGACAGTGTCACACGTGATGGATTAGATACACGGCTCAGCAGTCAGTATCACACTTGACCGGATTAGATACACTGAAAGGTGGTATCACACGTGATAGGATTAGATACACAGTCCATCAGACAGTATAACACTTGACAGGATTAGACACACAGCATAGCAAACAGTATCACACAGGATAGGATTAGAAACACGATTCAGCAGACAGTATCACATAGGAGAGGATTAGATACACAACTCAGCAGTCAGTATAACAGAATAGGATTAGATACACGGCTCAGCAGTGAGTATCACACAGGATAGGATTAGATACAGATCCTACAGTATCACAAGTGACAGGATTAGATACATGGCTCAGCAGACAGTGTCATACATGATGGATTACAAACACGGCTCAGCAGTCAGTATCGCACATGACAGGATTAGATACATGGCTCAGCAGACAGTGTCACACGTGACAGGATTAAATACAGGGGTGTAACTACAACAGGTGCAGGGGTTGCATTCGCACCCGGGCCCTGAAGCCTAGGGGGCCCTAAAAGTCCCTTTGGCCTATAGAAAAAGACTACTGCTATTAAAGATAATATTTGGGGGCCCCGTTGGCGCTTTCACATCAGGGCCCATGAGTTTCAAGTTATGCCACTGATTAGATACACTGACAGACGGTATCATGATGGCGATCAATAGTCCCTGCTGTTCGTGCTGATACCAACCTGTGCCAGTGGGTTTCGTGTCGCTGCCACTCCCTTCATGATCAGTGAGATCGCTCGTGGGAACGGCGTCTGATCGTCCTGCAGAGTCCATCCCAAATGCCACCTGCAGTTCATAAGACAGTTATACCGGGGCTACAACCCCGACATTTAGCCCTCGGGTCTCCCCAACCTACAGATCCTCCTCAGTATGGCGCCCCAGTAGGACCAGCATCGGCCCAGTCTCCTCTCACTGTTTGGCCCATGTGATGCCCGGCAGGATTTACCTTTGCGATGACATCCAGCGTCACTTTGCTCATCACCTCGTGGATGGAGATCTCACATTTGCCAGCCGCCTTTTCTGACAATCTCTCCATCAGCTCCTCCGCCTTCTCATTAAAGGTCCCCATCAGTCCCATCAAGTATCTGCAGATTTGGAAGATGGAAGGCGACTATAATGTAACTAGGGAAGATCGACGTCATCAATATGGCCGATTTTCATCTAGAGGTCTGATTGTACAGCGCCCCCTGTATGTTTCCCTCCATATTGCATCTGGTTATCCGGCATGGTTAGAGCACATTGCCTGATAATCCAGAAACATCCGACACCAGATTAATCACATATCGCCTCCGACAAACAGTCCTCTTTTTTACATGGGACTGCCTGTTTCTGTGAGGCTACTGTTAACCTACATTCTGCTGAACGCGGGGTCCATGATTCTCCTCTGCTTGTGCCAGTGGTCATAGTCGCAATCAGTCAGCAATCCGGATCCCAGAAACCTGGAGAGAAAAAGGATAAAACAAAGCGGAAATTTCATAAGGGAGCTTCATCACAAGATGGCGCCATCCATCGTCCATAGAAAATACTAGTTCACCAACCTTACACCGAAGAGGCTGAACGCCCGCCGATAGGTGTTGTCCTTTGTGTATTTTGGTGACATCAGAATTTCCTGCGCACCATTATAATAAAAAAAATGGATCAAGAAATGTTTTTATATCCAGGATTAGAAAATCTGATCTGTTCCAAAAACAGCGCCACCCTTATATACTGGCTGTGTTGGGTATTGCAACTCAGTCAAATTAATAAAACTGATCTTCAATGCAACCCATGGACAGGGGTGGCGCTGTTTATGGAGGAAAGCAGACATGTTTTGTTATTTTATTCCTGGGCAATCCCTTTATTGACCCATCATTGTTCGTCCAGTACCTTTACTCCATTAGGACTAGTCAGAAGAATCATCACATTGTGCAAGGCATTTATCCTGACGATGGCGCCATATCTCTGAGCCCTGGCAAGTAAGTACAATGATAAACCATTAATTGGCTCAATATCCTAGTGGACATATAACCTATATTTCCACGGACTCTCAGAATTGCCATCTCTGCTCCTCGGGGGCTGGGTTTGTGGACAGGGGCAGGGCAATTTTCCCAGAACAGTCAGTGATCACATAGCTGTATTGGGGAGGGGGGCTTGTTTTTATTTGATTATTTATTTGATTTTTATTTAATGAAAAACATGTTGTATCTTTTAATGGACCAAAATAATGTACTGCATAATATATAATAAAAAATAATAAATTGAGGTGTAAAGGAAAAAAAAAAAACAATCCCACCATAATTTGGGGTTTTGTTTTTTAATGGCATCCAAATGACCTATTATTTTATTCTATGCGTTATTATTTTCAAAAAAAGCTAACAAAACATAATCCATCCATGGATCCAAAAAGTAAAAAAACCAAAACCCAGTAGTAACCAAAGAAAAAATCCCTGTTATATGAATGAAAGTATCAAATACTTTAGTGGATAGATATTAAAAGCACCAGAAAAAAAATATAGCACTGGCAAGTTAATAGAGGACAAAAGTAATATAAGGGAAATTGGGTGACAATTTTTATGAAAAAATAATGGCCCTACCTGTCCACAGAGGTGAGCACCCAACAGGCAACGGAAGAAAAGGCACCCGCTCAGAGTTGTCCGACCTTAGGAACCTCTGTAGACCCTAAATAGATACTAACAATAATAATTTCCTGTAGCAAATAGGAAAATATGCAACAAAAATATGACAGAAAAAATGAATTTATAATCGACCCTATCTGAGAATATATACAGCTATATGAAAAAGTTTGGGCATCCCTATTAATCTTAAGCTTAATGTTTTATAAAAATTGTTTTTTTTGCAACAGCTATTTCAGTTTCATATATCTAATAACTGTTGGACACAATAATGTTTCTGCCTTGAAATGAGGTTTATTGTACTAACAGAAAATGTGCAATCTGCATTCAAACAAAATTTGACAGGTGCATAAGTATGGGCACCCTTATCATTTTCTTGTTTTAAATACTCCTACCTACTTTTTACTGACTTACTAAAGCACTTTTTTTTTTGTTTTCTAACCTCATTGAGCTTTGAACTTCATAGCCAGGTGTATGCAATCATGAGAAAAGCTACTTAAAGTGGCCACTTGCAAGTTGTTCTCCTGTTTGTATCTCCTCTGAAGAGTGGCATCATGGGTTCCTCAAAACAGCTGTCTAATGATCTGAAAACAAAGATTATACAACATGGTTGTTCAGGGGAAGGATACAAAAAGCTGTCTCAGAGATTTAACCTGTCAATTTCCACTGTGAGGAACATAGTAAGGAAATGGAAGAACACAGGTACAGTTCTTGTTAAGGCCAGAAGTGGCAGGCCAAGAAAAACATCAGAAAGGCAGAGAAGAAGAATGGTGAGATTAGTCAAGGACAATCCTCAGACCACCTCCAGAGAGCTGCAGCATCAACTTGCTGCAGATGGTGTCACTGTGCATCGGTCAACTATACAACGCACTTTGCACAAGGAGAAGCTGTATGGGAGAGTGATGCCAAAGAAGCCGTTTCTGCAAGCACGCCACAAACAGAATCGGCTGAGGTATGCAAAAGCACATTTGGAGAAGCCAATTTCTTTTTGGAAGAAGGTCCTGTGGACTGATGAAACCAAGATTGAGTTGTTTGGTCTAGGGTTGAGCGAAACGGGTCGTTCATTTTCAAAAGTCGCCGACTTTTGGCAAAGTCGGGTTTCATGAAACCCGATACGACCCCTGTGCGGGTCGGCCATGCGGTACGCGACTTTCGCGCCAAAGTCGCGTTTCAATGACGCGAAAAGCGCCATTTCTCAGCCAATGAAGGTAAACGCAGAGTGTGGGCAGCGTGATGACATAGGTCCTGGTCCCCACCATCTTAGAGAAGGGCATTGCAGTGATTGGCTTGCTGTCTGCGGCGTCACAGGGGCTATAAAGGGGCGTTCCCGCCGACCGCCATGTTACTGCTGCTGATCTGAGCTTAGGGAGAGGTTGCTGCCGCTTCGTCAGAAGCAGGAATAGCGTTAGGCAGGGTCCATTAACCACCAAACCGCTTGTGCTGTAGCGATTTCCACTGCCCAACACCACCTTTGGTGTGCAGGGACAGTGGAAGCTACATTTTTTTTTTTTTTCCCCTCAGCGCTGTAGCTCATTGGGCTGCCCTAGAAGGCTCCCTGATAGCTGCATTGCTGTGTGTACGCCGCTGTGCAAACCAACTGCTTTTTTCAAAGCACAAATCCTCTTGTTCCTTCCTTTCTGCACAGCTATCTTTTTTGTTTGTCCACACTTTTTATTTAATTTGTGCATCAGTCCACTCCTTATTGCTGCCTGCCATACCTGGCTGAGATTACTGCAGGGAGATAGTAATTGTTGGACACTCCCTGTTTTTTTTTTGTTTTGTTTTGTTTTTTTGTGGGAGATTAAGATTGACATTTCTGCTAGAGTGCCATCCCTGTGTGTGCCATCTCTCACTCAGTGGGCCATAGAAAGCCTATTTATTTTTTTGCTTGATTTGGGTTATAAAATCTACCTGAAAAAATCACTACATCAATCAGTGGGAGAAAAATATTGGCCTCAGGGCTTGTGTGCCACTCCTGACTCCTGTGTGCATCATCACTCACTCAGTGGGCCATAGAAAGCCCATTTTTTTTTTTTTTTGCTTTATTTGGGTTCTAAATTCAACCTGAAAAAATCAATAAATCAATCAGTGGGAGATTAATATTGGCCTTTGGGCTTGTGTGCCAGTCCTAAGCGTGCCATCTCTCTCTCTCAGATAGTGGGCCATAGAAAGCCTATTTATTATTTTTTTTATTGGGTTTATAAATTTTCCCTGGAACAAAAAAAAAAAAAGTGGGAGATTAATATTGGCCTCTGGGCTTGTGTGCCAGTCCTGAGCGTGCCATCTCTCTCACAAATAGTGGGCCATAGAAAGCCTATTTATTTTTTTGCTTGATTTGGGTTCTAAAATCTACCTGAAAAAATCACTACATCAATCAGTGGGAGAAAAATATTGGCCTCAGGGCTTGTGTGCCACTCCTGACTCCTGTGTGCATCATCACTCACTCAGTGGGCCATAGAAAGCCCTTTTTTTTTTTTTTTTGCTTTATTTGGGTTCTAAATTCTACCTGAAAAAATCAATAAATCAATCAGTGGGAGATTAATATTGGCCTTTGGGCTTGTGTGCCAGTCCTAAGCGTGCCATCTCTCTCTCTCAGATAGTGGGCCATAGAAAGCCTATTTATTATTTTTTTTATTGGGTTTATAAATTTTCCCTAGAACAAAAAAAAAAAAGTGGGAGATTAATATTGGCCTCTGGGCTTGTGTGCCAGTCCTGAGCGTGCCATCTCTCTCACAAATAGTGGGCCATAGAAAGCCTATTTATGTTTTTGGTTGATTTGGGTTCTAAATTCTACCTGAAAAAATCAATAAATCAATCAGTGGGAGATAAATATTGGCCTCTGGGCTTGTGTGCCACTCCTGACTCCTGTGTGCGTCATCTCTCACTCAGTGGGCCATAGAAAGCCTTTTTTTGTTTTATTTGTTTTCTAAATTCTCCCTGAAAAAAATCATTTTATTTTATTTGGTTTCTAAATTCTTCCTGAAAAAATCATTTTATTCTATTATTTATTTTTCCTAAAGTCTCCCTGAAAAAAAAAAAAAAACAAATCAGTGGGAGATTAATATTGCCCTTTCTGCTTGTGTGCCAGTCTTGACTCCTGGGTGTGCCATCTCTCTCTCTCTCTCTCCAATTGTGGGCCATAGAAAGCCTATTATTTTTTTAGCTTGATTTGGGTTCCAAAATCTACCTGAAAAAATCACTACATCAATCAGTGGGAGATAAATATTGGCCTCTGGGCTTGTGTGCCACTCCTGACTCCTGTGTGCGTCATCTCTCACTCAGTGGGCCATAGAAAGCCTTTTTTTGTTTTATTTGTTTTCTAAATTCTCCCTGAAAAAATCATTTTATTTTATTTGGTTTCTAAATTCTTCCTGAAAAAATCATTTTATTCTATTTTTTTTTTTCCTAAAGTCTCCCTGAAAAAACAAAAAAAACAAATCAGTGGGAGATTAATATTTACATTTGTGCTTCAGTGACAGTCCTGCGTGTGTGGCATCTCTCTCATTTGTTGCCACCAACAACAGAGTGTGTAACATTGTGCCTGATTTTCGTTGTGGTCTCACTCACCTGTAAAGGGGTAGCTAAATCATACTGAAGTTATAGCTCACCGTGTAATTTGTGTGACAGCAACAAATACCGTTAGTTTGTTTACGTTTTTAAAACAATGAGGAAGTCTGGTGGAAGAGGTCGTGGCCGGGGGCGTTCATTGTCAGCTGGTAATGAGGGTAGTGGTAGTGGTGGAGCATCAGCTGGTCGTGGGAAAAAAAATATTGCACCTAAGTCTGGAGCTGTGGAGCCAGGTTCGTCGTCTGGCTACACAAGGCCTCGAACGCTCCCTTTTCTGGGAGTAGGAAAACCGCTTTTAAAGCCGGAGCAGCAAGAGCAAGTTTTGGCTTATCTTGCTGACTCAGCCTCTAGCTCTTTTGCCTCCTCTCGTGAAACTGGTAAATGTCAAAGCAGCGCGTCGTTAGTGGATGTTCACGGTCAGGGACAAGTCGCTTCCTTGTCCTCTTCAGCAAAAACAACAACAGAGAAGAATGCAGCAGGCGACACAACGGGTTACTCCATGGAGCTCTTTACACATACCGTCCCTGGCTTAGAAAGTGAAGCAGTTAACAGTCCATGCCCATTACAAGTTGAATCTGACATGGAGTGCACTGATGCACAGCCACAGCCAGACTACTATGCTGGTCCTTTGACTCAGACCACAACATTGCCCTCGCAGGGTAATGATCAAGAATCAGACCCTGATGAGACTATGTTGCCCCATCACGAACGCTATACCACCGACCGACACGGTGACACAGACGAAGTTGCACACGAGCTACAAGAAGAGGTAATAGATGACCCAGTTCTTGACCCCGATTGGCAGCCATTAGGGGAACAGGGTGCAGGCGGCAGCAGTTCTGAAGCGGAGGAGGAGGGGCCGCAGCAGGCATCAACATCGCAACAGGTTCCATCTGCCGGGCCCGTATCTTGCCCAAAACGCGTGGCAAAGCCAAAACCTGTTGGAGGACAGTGTGGCCATCCGGTTAAAGCTCAGTCTGCAATGCCTGAAAAGGTATCCGATGCTAGAAAGAGTGCAGTCTGGCATTTTTTTAAACAACATCCAATTGATCAGCGCAAAGTCATCTGTCAAAAATGTTCAACTACCTTAAGCAGAGGACAGAATCTGAAAAATCTCAATACAAGTTGCATGCATAGACATTTAACCACCATGCATTTGCAAGCCTGGACTAACTACCAAACGTCCCTTAAGGTTGTAGCACCCTCGGTCAATGAAGCTAGTCAGCAACGCAACATCCCTTCCGGCAGTGTAGGGCCACCATTTTCCGCACCACCTGCAGTATCTGTGCAGGTTTCTTTGCCAGGCCAAAGCAGTCAGGGTCAGGGAATCACCAGTTTCGTAGTAGGAAACACTGCATCTAGGGCACCGGCGGCAACAATACCATCTCCCACCGTCTCTCAGTCTGCCATGTCCACCGGCACCCCCGCTAGTTCCACGATCTCCAGCTCTCCAGTCCAGCTCACCCTACATGAGACTATGGTTAGAAAAAGGAAGTACTTAGCCTCGCATCTGCGTACACAGGGTTTGAACGCCCACATAGCTAGACTAATCTCGTTAGAGATGATGCCCTACCGGTTAGTTCAAAGCGAAGCTTTCAAAGCCCTGATGGACTACGCTGTACCACGCTACGAGCTACCCAGTCGACACTTTTTTTCCAGAAAAGCCATCCCAGCCCTCCACCAGCATGTTAAAGAGCGCATCGTCCATGCACTCAGGCAATCTGTGAGCACAAAGGTGCACCTGACAACAGATGCATGGACCAGTAGGCATGGCCAGGGACGTTACATGTCCATCACGGCACACTGGGTGAATGTTGTGGATGCAGGGTCCACAGGGGACAGCAAGTTTGGTACAGTTCTGCCTAGCCCACGGTCTAGGAAACAGTTGGCTGTAGCCGTTCGCACCCCCTCCTCCTCCTCTTCGTCCTCCTGCAGAAGCGAGAGCTCGTCCACAGACCGCAGTCGCACAACCACTCCATCCGCAGCTGCCACTGTTGCACACCTGGTCTCCCATTATGGGGCAGCTACTGGCAAACGTCAGCAGGCTGTATTGGCTATGAAGTGTTTGGGCGACAACAGACACACCGCGGAAGTTCTGTCCGAGTTCTTGCAGAAAGAAACGCAGTCGTGGCTGGGCACTGTAGATCTTGAGGCAGGCAAGGTAGTGAGTGATAACGGAAGGAATTTCATGGCTGCCATCTCCCTTTCCCAACTGAAACACATTCCTTGCCTGGCTCACACCTTAAACCTGGTGGTGCAGTGCTTCCTGAAAAGTTATCCGGGGTTATCCGACCTGCTCCTCAAAGTGCGTGGACTTTGCTCACATATCCGCCGTTCGCCCGTACACTCCAGCCGTATGCAGACCTATCAGCGTTCTTTGAACCTTCCCCAGCATCGCCTAATCATAGACGTTGCAACAAGGTGGAACTCAACACTGCACATGCTTCAGAGACTGTGCGAACAGAGGCGGGCTGTTATGTTTTTGTGGGAGGATACACATACACGGGCAGGCAGTAGGATGGCAGACATGGAGTTGTCAGGTGTGCAGTGGTCGAAGATTCAAGACGTGTCAAGTCCTTCAGTGTTTTAAGGAATGCACACGGCTGGTTAGTGCAGACAACACCATAATAAGCATGAGCATCCCCCTAATGCGTCTGCTGATGCAAAGTTTGACGCACATAAAGGATCAGGCGTCTGCAGCTGAGGAAGAGGAAAGCCTTGATGACAGTCAGCCATTGTCTGGCCAGGGCAGTGTACAGGACGAGTTAGCGGGCGAAGAGGAGGAGGAGGACGAGGAGGATGATGGGGATGATTATATTTTTAATGAGGAAGCTTTTCCGGGGCCACTGGAAATTGGTGGCGCGGCAAGGCCGGGTTCTGGTTTTTGGAGGGACACAAGTGACGTGGATTTGCCTGAAACTGCCCCTCAACCAAGCACAACCGCAGATTTGAGAACTGGAACTTTGGCCCACATGGCGGATTATGCCTTACGTATCCTCAAAAGGGACACACGCATAACTAAAATGATGAACGATGACGATTACTGGTTGGCCTGCCTCCTTGATCCTCGCTATAAAGGCAAATTGCAAAATATAATGCCACATGAGAACTTGGAACTAATATTAGCAACCAAACAATCAACTCTTGTTGACCGTTTGCTTCTGGCATTCCCTGCACACAGCGCCCGTGATCGTTCTCACACGAGCTGCAGGGGCCAGCAGACCAGAGGAGTTAGAGGGGCAGAAATCAGAAGTGGCGTTGGCCAGAGGGGTTTTCTGACCAGGTTGTGGAGTGATTTTGCTATGACCGCAGACAGGACAGGTACTGCAGCATCAATTCAAAGTGACAGGAGACAACATTTGTCCAGTATGGTTACAAACTATTTTTCATCCCTTATCGATGTTCTCCCTCAACCGTCATTCCCATTTGATTACTGGGCATCAAAATTAGACACCTGGCCAGAATTGGCAGAATATGCATTGCAGGAGCTTGCTTGCCCGGCAGCTAGTGTCCTATCAGAAAGAGTATTCAGTGCTGCAGGTTCAATACTAACAGAAAAAAGGACTCGTCTGGCTACCCAAAATGTAGATGATCTAACCTTCATTAAAATGAACCACAACTGGATTTCGAAATCTTTTGCCCCACCTTGCCCGGCTGACACCTAGCTTTCCTATGAAAAGGTCTTGCCTGTGGACTATTCTGAATGCCTTTTCCAATCTCGTAATTTTCTGCACCTGATTGTCCAGCATACGACATGTTTACACCTCACTAAATGGCCAAACTCCCTACACGGGGCCGTGGTATCGACACTTGGCGACAGCACCCGTGAGAGTGCAGTTTGTCTGAAGAGGTGGGTGAGCCCGCTTTTGGTCGACGGCACTGCCACTGGGTCCCTCCTAGTACAATAAAGTGTCTCTGGCGGTGGTGGTGCGCACCCAACGTCAGACACACCGTTGTAATATGAGGGGCCCTGGGCCTGTACCGCCGGCCACAAGACAGTTTCCCCCCACCCCAGCTCAAACAGTGCTCTACCACTTGCAAAATTATCTCACAGCTCCACCAATGTTTAGTCTATGCGCTGACATCCTTCAATGCCTGCCACTGACAATACCATTGTATTGACATTTTTGTTATGTTAGGCCTTCGAAGCCTGTCTGCGGTCACTCCTTCCACTATGCCTCCACTGACCACACCACTGCTGCCCGTGTACCCCTGGAACCAATTTAAAATTGTCTACAGCCATGTGTTATTATTTTAGGCCTTCGATGCCTGTCTGCGGTCACTCCTTCCACTAGGCCTCCACTGACCACACCACTGCTGCCCGTGTACCCCTGGAACCAATTTAAAATTGCCTACAGCCATGTGTTATTATTTTAGGCCTTCGATGCCTGTCTGCGGTCACTCCTTCCACTAGGCCTCCACTGACCACACCACTGCTGCCCGTGTACCCCTGGAACCAATTTAAAATTGCCTACAGCCATGTGTTATTATTTTAGGCCTTCGATGCCTGTCTGCGGTCACTCCTTCCACTAGGCCTCCACTGACCACACCACTGCTGCCCGTGTACCCCTGGAACCAATTTAAAATTGCCTACAGCCATGTGTTATTATTTTAGGCCTTCGATGCCTGTCTGCGGTCACTCCTTACAATATGCCTCCACTGACCACACCACTGCTGCCCGTGTACCCCTGGAACCAATTTAAAATTGCCTACAGCCAGCCCAATTTTTTTATTTTAGGCCTTCGATGCCTGTCTGCGGTGACTCCTTCCACTAGGCCTCCACTGACCACACCACTGCTGCCCGTGTACCCCTGGAACCAATTTAAAATTGCCTACAGCCATGTGTTATTATTTTAGGCCTTCGATGCCTGTCTGCGGTCACTCCTTCCACTAGGCCTCCACTGACCACACCACTGCTGCCCGTGTACCCCTGGAACCAATTTAAAATTGCCTACAGCCATGTGTTATTATTTTAGGCCTTCGATGCCTGTCTGCGGTCACTCCTTCCACTAGGCCTCCACTGACCACACCACTGCTGCCCGTGTACCCCTGGAACCAATTTAAAATTGCCTACAGCCATGTGTTATTATTTTAGGCCTTCGATGCCTGTCTGCGGTCACTCCTTCCACTAGGCCTCCACTGACCACACCACTGCTGCCCGTGTACCCCTGGAACCAATTTAAAATTGCCTACAGCCATGTGTTATTATTTTAGGCCTTCGATGCCTGTCTGCGGTCACTCCTTCCACTAGGCCTCCACTGACCACACCACTGCTGCCCGTGTACCCCTGGAACCAATTTAAAATTGCCTACAGCCATGTGTTATTATTTTAGGCCTTCGATGCCTGTCTGCGGTCACTCCTTCCACTAGGCCTCCACTGACCACACCACTGCTGCCCGTGTACCCCTGGAACCAATTTAAAATTGCCTACAGCCATGTGTTATTATTTTAGGCCTTCGATGCCTGTCTGCGGTCACTCCTTCCACTAGGCCTCCACTGACCACACCACTGCTGCCCGTGTTCCCCTGGAACCAATTTAAAATTGCCAACAGCAATGTGTTATTATGTTAGGGCTTCGATGCCTGTTTGCGGTCACTCCTTCCAATAGTTCTCCACTGACCAGACCAATGCTGGCCGTGTACCCCTGGAACCCAGCTGAAAGTGCATGTAGCCTCCTTTTTTTCTTTGTTTTATATTTAGAAAGCCCAGATGAACTACGCTGTGCAACGGTTCAAGCTACCCAGTCGACATTTCTTTTGCGAGAAAAGCCATCCCAGCCCTCCACCGGCATGAAAAAGTCTGCATTGTCATAGCACTCAGGCAATCAAACAGTAGAAAGGTGCACCTGACAAGAGACGCATGGACCAGTAGGCATGTCCACAAAAAGTTACGTGTCCATTACGGCGCACTGGGTTAATGTGTTGGATGCATGGTCCACAGGGGACAGCCTACAAAGTCTGTCTGCAGTCCCTAATTCCAATTTTCCTCCGCTGACCACACCACTGCTGCCCGTGTACCCCTGGAACCAATTTTACAGTGTCTACAGCCTAATTTTGTTATGTTAGGCCTACTACGCCTGTCTGCGGTCCCTCCTTCCAATACTCGTCCACTGACCACACCACTGCTGCCCGTGGACCCCTGGAACCTATTTTTAATTGCATAGAGCATCCTTTTTTTTAATAATAGGCGTACAAAGTCTGTCTGTGGTCCACTATTGAAATTGTCCCCCACTGCCCAGAGCACTGCTGCTTGTGTACCCCTGTAACTTTTTTAAGCTGCAGTGAGCCACATTTTTGGGTTAAGTCCTACTACCTGTGTCTGTCTGCGCCACTCAATTCAGCTGTGTTCCTTTGAAAAAAGCTGAGCGTCAATAGTCTTGTTTTCAGCCTCTAGGAATTTTAAAACTGCATTGGGGGTACAACTTTGGTAGGGCCTACTAACGGTGTCTGCCTCCCCAAGGTGTGCCCCAGGTTTCCTCGCCATTGCTTCGATCTTAATGCTCTCGTTTAGTAGTTGTTGGAAACTACACTGCATTAGGCCTACAAATTGGGTATGGGGTGTAGAGAGATGGTGTGTTCCACTCCAAGGTGTTCCCCAGGTTTCCTCGCCATTGCTTCGATCTTAATGCTCTCGTTTAGTAGTTGTTGGAAACTACACTGCATTAGGCCTACAAATTGGGTATGGGGTGTAGAGAGATGGTGTGTTCCACTCCAAGGTGTTCTCCAGGTTGCCTTTCCTGAGCTTCGATCTTCCGGCTCTCGTTTAGTAGTTGTTTGAAACTACTCTGCATTAGGCCTACAAATTGGGTATGGGGTGTAGAGAGATGGTGTGTTCCACTCCAAGGTGTTCTCCAGGTTGCCTTTCCTGAGCTTCGATCTTCCGGCTCTCGTTTAGTAGTTGTTGGAAACTACACTGCATTAGGCCTACAAATTGGGTATGGGGTGTAGAGAGATGGTGTGTTCCACTCCAAGGTGTTCTCCAGGTTGCCTTTCCTGAGCTTCGATCTTCCGGCTCTCATTTAGTAGTTCTTGGAAACTACACTGCATTAGGCCTACACATTTGGTATGGGGTGTAGAGACGGTGTGTTCCACTCCAAGGTGTTCTCCAGGTTGCCTTTCCTGAGCTTCGATCTTCCGGCTCTCGTTTAGTAGTTCTTGGAAACTACACTGCATTAGGCCTACAAATTGGGTATGGGGTGTAGAGAGATGGTGTGTTCCACTCCAAGGTGTTCTCCAAGTTGCCTTTCCTGAGCTTCGATCTTCCGGCTCTCGTTTAGTAGTTGTTGGAAACTACACTGCATTAGGCCTACAAATTGGGTATAGGGTGTAGAGAGATGGTGTGTTCCACTCCAAGGTGTTCTCCAGGTTGCCTTTCCTGAGCTTCGATCTTCCGGCTCTCGTTTAGTAGTTGTTGGAAACTACACTGCATTAGGCCTACAAATTGGGTATGGGGTGTAGAGAGATGGTGTGTTCCACTCCAAGGTGTTCTCCAGGTTGCCTTTCCTGAGCTTCGATCTTCCGGCTCTCATTTAGTAGTTCTTGGAAACTACACTGCATTAGGCCTACACATTTGGTATGGGGTGTAGAGACGGTGTGTTCCACTCCAAGGTGTTCTCCAGGTTGCCTTTCCTGAGCTTCGATCTTCTGGCTCTCGTTTAGTAGTTCTTGGAAACTACACTGCATTAGGCCTACAAATTGGGTATGGGGTGTAGAGAGATGGTGTGTTCCACTCCAAGGTGTTCTCCAAGTTGCCTTTCCTGAGCTTCGATCTTCCGGCTCTCGTTTAGTAGTTGTTGGAAACTACACTGCATTAGGCCTACAAATTGGGTATAGGGTGTAGAGAGATGGTGTGTTCCACTCCAAGGTGTTCTCCAGGTTGCCTTTCCTGAGCTTCGATCTTCCGGCTCTCGTTTAGTAGTTCTTGGAAACTACACTGCATTAGGCCTACAAATTGGGTATGGGGTGTAGAGAGATGGTGTGTTCCACTCCAAGGTGTTCTCCAGGTTGCCTTTCCTGAGCTTCGATCTTCCGGCTCTCGTTTAGTAGTTGTTGGAAACTACACTGCATTAGGCCTACAAATTGGGTATGGGGTGTAGAGAGATGGTGTGTTCCACTCCAAGGTGTTCTCCAGGTTGCCTTTCCTGAGCTTCGATCTTCCGGCTCTCGTTTAGTAGTTCTTGGAAACTACACTGCATTAGGCCTACAAATTGGGTATGGGGTGTAGAGAGATGGTGTGTTCCACTCCAAGGTGTTCCCCAGGTTTCCTCGCCAATGCTTCGATCTTCATGCTCTCGTTTAGTAGTTCTTGGAAACTACACTGCATTAGGCCTACAAATTGGGTATGGGGTGTAGAGAGATGGTGTGTTCCACTCCAAGGTGTTCTCCAGGTTGCCTTTCCTGAGCTTCGATCTTCCGGCTCTCGTTTAGTAGTTGTTGGAAACTACGCTGCATTAGGCCTACAAATTGGGTATGGGGTGTAGAGAGATGGTGTGTTACACTCCAAGGTGTTCTCCAGGTTGCCTTTCCTGAACTTCTATCTTCAGGCTCTCATTAAATTGTGGTTAAACGGAACAACTGCATTTGGCGTACTAGTTGGTTTGGGGCCTACTATCGGTGTCTGCCACTCCTTGCTGTTCTCCTGGTTTCCTGTCCTGAAATTCCATTTTCAGGCTCTCGTTAAGTAGTTGTTAATGTTAGACTGCATTTGGCCTACTAGTTGGGTTGGGGCCTACTATCGGTGTCTGCCACTCCTTGCTGTTCTCCTCCACTGAACAAAGCTGTGCCGCCTGTTTACTATGGTTGCCAATTTTGAACTGCATTTCGACTACTTACTGATTTGGGCCTACTCTCTGTGTCAGCCTCTCATTCCAGTTGTCCTCCACTGCAATGCCCCCTGGTTAGTCCTGTGTTACCAATTTTGAACTGCATTTAGCCCACTTTATTCTTTGGGCCTATATCTGTGTTTCCTCCTCATCCTGCCCATTGCCCAGCCAGTGATAGATGAGTCTGCTGGTACATTGACCCATAACGCAAAATTCCCCGTGCACGCTACACAGCAAGATTGTGACCCTGCTGAAAGTCAGGTTCCTCTTCCCGCATACCATACCACCTTACACGGGGACAAAGAGGAAGGTGCAGATGAAAGTGCAGGTTCCTTCATCAGGTGGGGGGAGGAATACTAGTTGGCGACGTCACTGGCACAGGGCTTCTCATAGTACGCAAAAGTGTTGCTGCCGGTGGGAGGCGCTCCCGCCATGCAAACACACCGCTGTACTTTGAGGGGCCCTGTGCCAGTGCCAATGCCAACGAGTGGGCCCCCCCTGCTTGCTCAGGATCACAGCACTTGCAAAATTGAAATACTTACCTCTCCCTGCTCCACTGCCGTGACGTGGTCCAGATTTACTGGGCGCACTAATTACTTGAACCAGCCCTACCCCCCACAACTTTAGCCAAATGACCCCCAATTTCAAATGCCTTCCAATTATTATAAGTTAAATTACGATTGACAAGCTTCTTTAACAAGAATGGATGTTTTTGCCATTAAAATGGGCAGTGTAGGTGTTTTCCTGGCCTCCACTCACTGCCGACTATGCTCCCCCATTGACTTGCATTGGGTTTCGTGTTTCGGGCGATACCCGACTTTTCGCGATAATCGGCCGATTCCACTCGACTCGACTTCTAAGATAGTCGGGTTTCGCGAAACACGGCTCGACTCTAAAAAGGTCAAGGTCGCTCAACCCTAGTTTGGTCATACAAAAAGACGTTATGCATGGCGGCCAAAAAACACAGCATTCTAAGAAAAACACTTGCTACCCACAGTAAAAGTTGGTGGAGGTTCCATCATGTTTTGGGGCTGTGTGGCCAATGCAGGCACCGGGAATCTTGTTAAGGTTGAGGGACGCATGGATTCCTCTCAGTATCAGCAGATTCTTGACAATAGTGTTCATGAATCAGTGACAAAGTTGAAGTTACGCAGGGGATGAATCTTTCAGCAAGACAATGATCCGAAACACCGCTCCAAATCTACTCAGGCATTCATGCAGAGGAACAATTAATGGCCATCCCAGTCCCCAGACCTGAATATCATTGAACATCTGTGGGATCATTTGAAGAGGGCTGTCCATGCTTGGCGACCATCTAACTTAACTGAACTGGAATTGTTTTGTAAAGAGGAATGATCAAAAATACCTTCATCCAGGATCCGGGAACTCATTAAAAGCTACAGGAAGCGACTAGAGGCTGTTATTTTTGCAAAATGAGGATCTACTAAATAGTAATGTCACTTTTCTGGTGGGGTGCCCATACTTATGCACCTGTCAAATTTTGTTTGAATGCAGAGTGCACATTTTCTGTTAGTACAATAAACCTCATTTCAAGGCAGAAACATTACTGTGTCCAACAGTTATTAGATATATGAAAACTGAAAATAGCTGTTGCAAAAAAAACAATTTTTATAAAACAATAAGCTTAAGATTAATAGGGGTGCCCAAACTTTTTCATATAACTGTAATGATAAGTGAACAAGCACATGGATAGCGGCAACGATAAACCTAGTGACCAGAAAAAAAACTGCACTGGTCATAGTAAGGCTATGTTCACATGTTGTGTTTTTGCTGTGTTTTTTTTCTGCATGCAAAACCTGCCCTCCTGGCAATAAAGGGAGCAGCTTACAAAAAACAGGTTTCGCTGCGTTTTTATCAGGTACATTTGTCTCTTGTGTGTGTTGGTAAAGTTTAGTGCATAAAAAAACCATGATGCGACTTCCTAAGGTTTTTGCACCAAAAAGGCAGCAAAACCTGATACCCGCGTTTCTTGCTGAATTTTTGCACTTACTCATTGCTTTCTATGGGTGTACAAAATGCTTCAGAAATGCTGAAAGAAGTGACTTGCTGCAGTTTTCCTATTTAAGGCCGGTTTCACACGTCTGTTTATTTCCGGTACCGGAGATATCCGTTTCCGTGTGTGTAATACTTGGGGAAGAGCCGGGCAAAGCACCAGAATTGGCGCACCTAATAGATGCGCCTTTTCTGGGCAGCCGCGGGCTGCTGTTTTTAGGCTGGGGGGCCAATACCAGCACGGACACGCGGTCCGTGGAAACACACTGACATGTGTACAGACCCATTCATTTGGATGGGTGTACATGTCTCTGCTACATGTGAAAACTATCACCACACGTACCGGAGACATGGACGTGTGAAAGAGGCCTTAGTCTGGAAAAAAAAAATGTGTGCGCGCTGGAGATTTCTGAAATCTCATAGACTGCGCTGGTACTTTAAAATGCAGCTTAAAATTTGCGTTAAAAATCCAGGAAAAACGGAACGTGTAAACATAGCCTAAATGTAGATGCACAAAATAAAGACAACGTGACAAAAATACAAAGTACACACCACATTCGCAACAGATCAAAGAAAAGTGCCCAATATTGCTAGGGAGCTAAAAAGATGGAGTACTGTACTACCCTTCAAGGATTGTCCAGGATCATGGCCTTTTTTGGTGTTTTTAATGTATATCCATCAGTTTTATTTATACAAGGCCACGTTCACACCTTCAGTATTCGGTCAGTATTTGTAATGTGTAGTGGGTGATAATACAGAAGTGGTGCATATGTTCCTATTATACTTTTCCTCTGATTGTTCCACTCCTGGTTTTGGCTATAAATACTGATGTAAAATACTGACCAAATACTGATCGTGTGAACGAGGCCTAATAGTGATGGTTTTCTTTTGTCAGTCTACCTTAAAAAAAATATATATATATATATATATATATATATATATATATATATATACATTTAAAAAATAATTTTGAAATACTTGTATAATCAGATTAGTTGTGTTCTGTAACGGGGACCTGCATTTCTTATTAATACCATTTTGGGGGAACCAAATTACCGTACATATCTGTTAATATTTTTCTATTTTTTTCTACTTGATAAGTAGGAAAAGGTGAAAAATTTACACTTTTATAGTTTGTGATTTAAATTTTTTTTAATGTAAAAAAGTTTTTTTCATCATAGGACTCAAATCTGCGATCCTTCGATCCCTGGTACAATATGTCTAAATAGTTCTGCATGGGCGTGTAATCGAACTCCCCCTGACTGGCCACTCAGCCGCGTTTCCTATTACTGGCTGCATCTAAAGAGTTAAACTGTTGTGATTACAGTTAGCTCCAATCACGGCTTCAGCTAATGCGCCGCCTCCATGCGACTACGTCTGACTTCCCATGGTGCCAGGACGGGGTTAAGCATTGTATAATAAAACTTTTTTAAACTTCCCAACATAATTTGTGCTGGCATTTACAAGATCTCTGCTTCCTGGCAGTGAACAAAAAAAGAATTGTTTTCATCCAGAGTAAAAATTTGTACAGACCAACCTCTAATATTGCTCGATTTTACACCATCCCCAGCAAAATAACCTGATACATTTTGCCTGCACTGCCACATTGTAGCAAACTATCAGGACAGATGCATGGATTGTAGGAATGTGATAAAAGTGTTAAGCTATGTGCACACGTTGCGGATTAGGCTTAGGAATTTCTGGTGCGAATTCTGCCTCTCATGGTAGAAAACGCACCTGCGGATTTGTCGCTTTTTTTGTGCGGTTCTGCAGCGTTTTTTGTTTGTTTTTGCTGCGGTTTTCTTGCGGATTTGCTGCGGTTTTTTATAATGGAATGGGTACAAAAACGCTGCAGATTCACAAAAAAGAAGTGACATGCTACTTCTTTCAAACCGCAGCGTTTCCGCAGCGGATTTTCCACAAAGTGTGCACAGCTTTTTTTTTCTCATTGATTTACATTGTACTGTAAATCAATTGCAGATCTGCAGCGTTTATGCACCGCAAAAAATGCTGCGGATCCGCAGAGAATCCGCAACGTGTGCACATACCCTTAACCCCTTTACCCCCAAGGGTGGTTTGCACGTCAATGACCAGGCCAATTTTTACAATTCTGACCACTGTCCCTTTATGAGGTTATAACTCCGAAACGCTTCAACGGATCCTGGTGATTCTGACATTGTTTTCTCGTGACATATTGTACTTCATGATAGTGGTAAAATTTCTTTGATAGTACCTGCGTTTATTTGTGAAAAAAACGGAAATTTGGCGAAAATTTTGAAAATTTCGCAATTTTCAAACTTTGAATTTTTATGCAATTAAATCACAGAGATATGTCACACAAAATACTTAATAAGTAACATTTCCCACATGTCTCCTTTACATCAGCATAATTTTGGAACCAATTTTTTTTTTTGTTAGGGAGTTATAAGGGTTAAAAGTTGACCAGCAATTTCTCATTTTTACAACACCATTTTTTTTTAGGGACCACGTCTCATTAGAAGTCATTTTGAGGGGTCTATATGATAGAAAATGCCCAAGTGTGACACCATTCTAAAAACTGCACCCCTCAAGGTGCTCAAAACCACATTCAAGAAGTTTATTAACCCTTCAGGTGTTTAATAGGAATTTTTGGAATGTTTAAATAAAAATGAACATTTAACTTTTTTACACAAAAAATTTACTTCAGCTCCAATTTGTTTTATTTTACCAAGGGTAACAGGAGAAATTGGACCCAAAAAGTTGTTGTCCAATTTGTCCTGAGTACGCTGATACCCCATATGTGGCAGTAAACCACTGTTTGGGCGCATGGGAGAGCTCGGAAGGGAAGGAGCGCTATTTGACTTTTCAATGCAAAATTGACAGGAATTGAGATGGGACGCCATGTTGCGTTTGGAGAGCCACTGATGTGCCTAAACATTGAAACCCCCCACAAGTGACACCATTTTGGAAAGTAGACCCCCTAAGGAACTTATCTGGATGTGTGGTGAGCACTTTGACCCACCAAGTGCTTCACAGAAGTTTATAATGCAGAACCGAAAAAATAAAAAATCATATTTTTTCACAAAAATTATATTTTTGCCCCCAATTTTTTATTTTTCCAAGGGTAAGAGAAGAAATTGGACCTCAAAAGTTGTTGTCCAATTTGTCCTGAGTACGCTGATACCCCATATGTGGCAGTAAACCACTGTTTGGGCGCATGGGAGAGCTCGGAAGGGAAGGAGCGCAGTTTGACTTTTCAATGCAAAATTGACAGAAATTGAGATGGGACGCCATGTTGCGTTTGGAGAGCCACTGATGTGCCTAAACATTGAAACCCCCCACAAGTGACACCATTTTGGAAAGTAGACCCCCTAAGGAACTTATCTAGAGGTGTGGTGAGCACTTTGACCCACCAAGTGCTTCACAGAAGTTTATAATGCAGAGCCATAAAAATAAAACAAAATTTTTTTCCCACAAAAATTATTTTTTAGCCCCCAGTTTTGTATTTTCCCTAGGGTAACAGGAGAAATTGGACCCCAAAAGTTGTTGTCCAATTTGTCCTGAGTACGCTGATACCCCATATGTGGGGGGGAACCACCGTTTGGGCGCATGGGAGGGCTCGGAAGGGAAGGAGCGCCATTTGGAATGCAGACTTAGATGGAATGGTCTGCAGGCGTCACATTGCGTTTGCAGAGCCCCTAATGTACCTAAACAGTAGAAACCCCCCACAAGTGACACCATTTTGGAAAGTAGACCCCCTAAGGAACTCATCTTGATGTGTTGTGAGAGCTTTGAACCCCCAAGTATTTCACTACAGTTTATAACGCAGAGCCATGCAAATAAAAAATATTTTTTTTTCCACAAAAATTATATTTTAGCCCCCAGTTTTGTATTTTTCCAAGGTTAGCAGGAGAAATTGGACCCTAAATGTTGTTGTCCAATTTGTCCTGAGTACGCTGATACCCGATATGTGGGGGGGAACCACCGTTTGGGCGCATGGGAGGGCTCGGAAGGGAAGGAGCATCATTTGGAATGCAGACTTAGATGGATTGGTCTGCAGGCGTCACATTGCGTTTGCAGAGCCCCTAATGTACCTAAACAGTAGAAACCCCCCACAAGTGACCCCATATTGGAAACTAGACCCCTCAATGAACTTATCTAGATGTGTTGTGAGAACTTTGAACCCCCAAGTGTTTCACTACAGTTTATAACGCAGAGCCGTGAAAATAAAAAATCTTTTTGTTTTCCCACAAAAATTATTTTTTAGCCCCCAGTTTTGTATTTTCCCAAGGGTAACAGGAGAAATTGGTCCACAAAAGTTGTTGTCCAATTTGTCCTGAGTACGCTGATACCCCATATGTTGGGGTAAACCCCTTTTTGGGCACACAGGAGAGCTCGGAAGGGAAGGAGCACTGTTTTACTTTTTCAACGCAGAATTGGCTGGAATTGAGATCGGACGCCATGTCGTGTTTGGAGAGCCCCTGATGTGCCGAAACAGTGGAAACCCCCCCAATTATAACTGAAACCCTAATCTAAACACACCCCTAACCCTAATTCCAACGGTTACCCTAACCACACCTCTAACCCTGACACACCCCTAACCCTAATCCCAACCCTATTCCCAACTGTAAATGTAATCTAAACCCTAACCCTAACTTTAGCCCCAACCCTAACTGTAGCCCCAACCCTAACCCTAGCCCTAACCCTAGCCCTAACCCTAGCCCTAACCCTAACCCTAGCCCTAACCCTAGCCCTAACCCTAGCCCTAACCCTAGCCCTAACCCTAACCCTAGCCCTAACCCTAGCCCTAACCCTAGCCCTAACCCTAGCCCTAACCCTAGCCCTAACCCTAACCCTAGCCCTAGCCCTAACCCTAGCCCTAACCCTAGCCCTAGCCCTAACCCTAGCCCTAACCCTAGCCCTAACCCTAGCCCTAGCCCTAACCCTAGCCCTAATGGGAAAATGGAAATAAATACATTTTTTTTTATTTTTCCCTAACTAAGGGGGTGATGAAGGGGGGTTTGATTTACTTTTATAGCGAGTTTTTTAGCGGATTTTTATGATTGGCAGCCGTCACACACTGAAAGACCCTTTTTATTGCAAAAAATATTTTTTGCAATACCACATTTTGAGAGCTATAATTTTTCCATATTTTGGTCCACAGAGTCATGTGAGGTCTTGTTTTTTGCGGGACGAGTTGACGTTTTTATTGAAAACATTTTTGGGCATGTGACATTTTTTGATCGCTTTTTATTCCGATTTTTGTGAGGAAGAATGACCAAAAGCCAGCTATTCATGAATTTCTATTGGGGGAGGCGTTTATACCGTTCCGCGTTTGGTAAAATTGATAAATCAGTTTTATTCTTCGGGTCAGTACGATTACAGCGATACCTCATTTATATCATTTTTTTATGGTTTGGCGCTTTTATACGATAAAAACTATTTTACAGAAAAAATAATTATTTTTGCATCGCTTTATTCTCAGGACTATAACTTTTTTATTTTTTTGCTGATGATGCTGTATGGCGGCTCTTTTTTTGTGGGACAATATGACGCTTTCAGCGGTACCATGGTTATTTATATCTGTCCTTTTGATCGCGTGTTATTCCACTTTTTGTTCGGCGGTATGATAATAAAGCGTTGTTTTTTGCCTCGTTTTTTTTTTTTTTTTCTTACGGTGTTTACTGAAGGGGTTAACTAGTGGGACAGTTTTATAGGTCGGGTCGTTACGGACACGGCGATACTAAATATGTGTACTTTTATTGGTTTTTTTTTTTTATTTAGATGAAGAAATGTATTTATGGGAATAATATTTTTTTTTTTTTTTCATTATTTTGGAATATTTTTTTTAATTTTTTTTACACATTTGGAAAATTTTTTTTTTACTTTTTTACTTTGTCCCAGGGGGGGACATCACAGATCAGTGATCTGACAGTTTGCACAGCACTCTGTCAGATCACTGATCTGACATGCAGCGCTGCAGGCTTCACAGTGCCTGCTCTGAGCAGGCTCTGTGAAGCCACCTCCCTCCCTGCAGGACCCGGATCCGCGGCCATCTTGGATCCGGGGCTGGAGGGAGCAGGGAGGGAGGTGAGACCCTCGCAGCAACGCGATCACATCGCGTTGCTCCGGGGGTCTCAGGGAAGCCCGCAGGGAGCCCCCTCCCTGCGCGGTGCTTCCCTGCACCGCCGGCACATCGCGATCATCTTTGATCGCGGTGTGCCAGGGGTTAATGTGCCGGGGGCGGTCCGTGACCGCTCCTGGCACATAGTGCCGGATGTCAGCTGCGATAAGCAGCTGACACCCGGCCGCGATCGGCCGTGCTCCCCCCGTGAGCGCGGCCGATCGGCTATGACGTACTATCCCGTCCAGGGTCAGATAAGCCCAGGGCACCTCGACGGGATAGTACGTCTAAGGTCACAGAGGGGTTAATATGCCATCCACAATAAGGGACCGGACTCACCAGCGCAGGAACAGTTCATGCACCAGGCTATCATCCTTCATTGATCTCATCAGAGTGGGTAAACTACCCAGAAGAAAACTGCAAGAAAAAAAATCGTTAAAATTATCTACAGGGTAGATAATAAATGTATAATTGCTGGGTACGGAGACCGTCACTGATCTCCAGCACAGGGGTCTCAAAGATCCCCTGTGTGAATAAAGAGGTACTGAGCATGTGCGTCCCCCAATCTTTTAGACATTAAAAGGAGCAGTGGTCGCACATGCTCACTTCTACCCGGATCTCGTGCTCAGTAGGGTTCCTACACTACAAAGTAAGGGAGAAGAAAGAGCCCTAGGTTATTCCATTTTGTACAGGAAAGCTTGTGCCCTCACCTCTCTCTGGGGGGTCATGGGATGTGGCCGTACTTCATGTGGACGTACTGGATGTAAGCGCAGTAAAGTAGGAAGAAGACCGCAGCCAGGCCCAGCAGCAGCAGGAGGGCCCCTGAGATCAGAGACCACAGGGTCATGGCGAGGGGCCACAGGCTGCAGCACAAGGGAAAATACTCAAGATATAATGAGGAGGGGACGGCTCTGTAGGAGCAGGAAGAGGCTGATTTTTTAGGGGAAAAGGAGGGATGGTCGAGCTCACTGTATATAGGGCTGAAGTCCTCGCGCAGTAAAAGCAGCAATAATCCAGCTAATCCCCCGATTATACCCGAAAGTTAGAAAGCTCAATTCCATGTCACAAAATAGCCGTCTGCGCTGCTAATAATACATCCCCTAATGTTCTCCTACGTAACGAGGCATCATAAAATGCGGAGCTCCTTCCACAAAGATCTGACGATGGGTCGCATTTTCACTATTGCATACATGTATTGTACTTTTTTTTAGTTTTTGTATTTAGGTGCAATTTGTGACAGAGTTCATATCCATAAAATGTATTTTTCCATGGTCAAACATAATAACATCTAGTGCATAAATAATACAACCACACTATACTGAAATAATGCCGCCACAAAATGCATAAATACAACCACACTATACTGAAATAATGCCGCCACAAAATAATAATAATAATCTTTATTTATATAGCGCCAACATGTTCCGCAGCGCTTTACAGTTTAACAGTTTCAAACACAACAGTCATAGGTAACAACGTTAACAATACAATTATTAAAGCGAAATAAGACGACCCTGCTCGTGAGAGCTTACAATCTACAATGAGGTGGGGAGATACAAAGTACAGGTGTGTATTTACAATGATGTATTTACAATCATGGTCCAGCCATCTTCAGGGGTTGGGGAATAGATGGGGATAGTGAATGGGCTACACACACACACAAACATAACATGACTTTGATTAGTTAACATGGTAGGCCGCTCTGAACAAATGTGTTTTGAGCGAGCGCCTAAAACTATGCAAATTGTGGATGGTCCTAATATCTTGGGGTAGAGCATTCCAGAGGATTGGCGCAGCGCAGGAGAAGTCTTTGAGTAAGGAGTGGGAGGTACGGATTAGTGCCGAGGTTAGTCGAAAGTCGTTTGCAGAGCGCAGCGGTCGGCTAGGCCGATAGACAGAAATGAGGGAGGAGATGTAAGGGGGTGCCGCACTGTGGAGAGCTTTGTGGGTGAGAACAAGTACTTTGAATTGTGTCCTGTAATGAATGGGTAGCCAGTGTAATGTCTGGCAAAGAGCGGACGCATCTGAGTAACGATTAGCCAAATGGACAACCCTGGCTGCCGCATTAAGGATGGACTGGAGAGGGGAAAGTTGAGTGAGGGGAAGGCCAATTAATAGAGCATTGCAGTAGTCCAGGCGGGAGTGGATCAGGGCAACAGTGAGGGTTTTTGTTGTCTCTATGGTGAGAAAAGGGCGGATTCTATAGATGTTCTTTAGGTGTAAGCGGCACGAGCGGGCAAGAGATTGTATGTGGGAGGTGAAGGAGAGATCGGAGTCAAACATAACACCCAGACAGCGCGCCTGCTGCCGGGGTGTTATTATGGTGCCACCCACGGAGAGGGAAATGTCAGATTTAGGGAGGTTAGTAGAAGGCGGGAGCAGAAGAAGTTCAGTTTTAGAGAGGTTGAGTTTCAGATAGAGAGCAGACATGATGTTGGAGACTGCGGACAGACAGTCACTGGTGTTCTGTAGTACAGCGGGGGTAAGGTCAGGGGATGATGTGTATAGTTGTGTGTCATCAGCATAAAGATGGTATTGAAAGTCAAATCTGCTGATGGTCTGTCCAATTGGGGCCATGTAGAGGGAGAAGAGAAGGGGGCCAAGGACTGAGCCCTGAGGTACCCCGACAGCGAGAGGAAGAGGAGATTAAGTGGAGCCAGAGAACAGAACACTGAAGGAGCGGTCAGAAAGGTAGGAGGAGAACCAGGAGAGAGCAGTGTCCTTAATGCCAAGTGCATAAATACAACCACACTATACTGAAATAACTTATCTAAAAAAAGGAGGGTTATTCCAGACACCAAGTCACTTTTTTCTGTGGTTCATTTCAACCCAAATCCTCAGAAATAGCCTCGTCAGATCTCTTCTGGGTGGTGCACTCATAAAGAACATGTATTATATCGGGAAAAGTAACAAGAAAACAGCACGCACCCGATCCTTCTTTCAAGATGTAGTTTTAATCCATAAAATTGGTTACAATGATATTTGTGGAGGTGCAGGAGTCAGGGGAGTTTGTCATAAATAGTGAGACCTGCCGGACCTGTCCTGACACCTCCACAAATATCAATGTAACCAATTTTATGGATTAAAACTACATCTTGAAAGAAGGATCGGGTGCGTGCTGGTTTTTTTTTGTTACTTTTTCTGATACTATACTGAAATAATGCTGCCACAAAATGCGTAAATTCAACCATACTATGCTGAAATGATACCATCATACAGTGCTCAAATAATACCTCAACACAGTACTGCAATAGAAATAGCACCATACAGTGTATAAAGGGAACATCTCCAACCACAGCAGCATGAATGACAGCCTGGTGCCACAATTAGGCCGGGATCACACATACGCGAGATACGGCCGAGTCTCGCAGGTGAAATCCCTCCTCTAGCGCCGGCACTTGGGAGCGGAGCGTGCAGCTCCATGTGTTGCTGTGCGGCTGCACGCTCCGCTCCAGAGTGCTGGCGCCAGAGCTGGGTTTTCACCTGCGAGATTCGGCCGTATCTCGCATATGTGTGATCCTGGCCTTAATCACAGGCAGGTTTATTCTTCTCTAACACTCCAACATTTCAGAGTAGATATAGTTATAAGATCCGGCCAGGAGTCTTAGGCAGAGATGAGATTAGTCTAGTACTGTCCCCAGATGGCTTTTCCCAGCGCTGCTCCAGGTGACAGATCTGTTACTATGGGAGAGAGCTGTCAATCAAACTGAAGCAGCGCTGGCAGTTGCCGGCTGGGACCATATACAGAGACGAGACAAGTCTGCTATAAGCAAGAGATGTTTATGTGGAGATCCTGCTCTGCTGTTTAGGTAAAGTTGTAAATACAGGTGCACATAAATAGTCCAGTCAAAATACGGTTTGACCCGGAACAAATTCCAAGAAAGCGTTTTATGATTTTTTTTATTACTGTTATATGTGGGGAACAACATATTAAACGTTTTCCAAAAATTGATCACCACAAAGGTCCTAACTATGACGCCATAAGACGATGACAGTCATCGCACTAAAAATAACGAATATTTCCCTATTTTAAAGCTGTAGCTTTAGGTTACAGAAGAGTTTGCATTTTGTATACTATATATTTTCATATAACAATTTTTATACAAAGTTTTATACTAACTGCATGGACAGTCTAGGTCATAACGTCATCAATGACGTCATGACATATATGTACATTTCTAGAAATTATTGAATTAATACACAGTGCATTTTAAGACCTACTTCATCACTGAATAAGCGTGTCAGGTCAATAGTCACTATTTTCATCATCAGACACTGCTTCCTCACTCATATTGTCACAATGCCCTTCTTGACATGGTCCGCATACCCCTGAACAGGTAAGTCCGTGTCTTTTGCAAGTGCACCGAAGTGTACTACAACCACGAGAACAATTGCAGTGAATTATTTTCAGAAGTGTTTCTGGCGGGGGTGAAGTATCCATCATCACTGGAACTAGACTGTTGTTCTGCAATTCCCATCCCCATTCAGTAGTATCCATGGCCTCACCATTGTCCATCCAAAGCATCACATGGAGGTAACTCCAAAGGGCTTGATACTTCATTGCAGAGGAGGTCGGTGGCAGTCGTTCAGGTGTAACAAAGATTTTGGCTGAACCAACTTTTTTGCAGAGAGTAAAATACCTCATTGCAAACAGATTGTCTCCTGGTTTGCCCCCGAACAATGCCAACATCGCTTTACACCCAGCGTCTTCAATCTCAGCTCTGTTTTAGTTAGGTGTGGAAAAGATTTTAGCACAGCTATTTAAGACCGAGTCTCCCTTCAAAACCTTGTGTAGACCGAGTTTTTTTCCAGTTCCAAAAACCGCGGAAGTGGTATCGCAACCCGTGAATGCATGAAGGAACAGAAGACTGCCGCAGACATGGTTTCCCAGGAACTTCTTCATAACCTTAATGTCATATATTATTGCAGGACTCCCTTTATCCAAGTAGAAATAAAGCTTGCTGCCATCGCTGGTTGACGCATGATGAAGTAACACCACCAAAAGATCTGTATCTTCGCCAATGAGACTAGTACCTTTGTTGGATGACATTGACACTGCTGCCTTAACAATCTCCACATCTGCATCCCCCTCTGATTGTATTACATGGCAACCTCTGTCATTCATGAACTGTGAAATGAGATTGATAAGAGACTGCTTGTTCTCCACATTCGAAAGGAAGTCCTCCTTTTTCCCGACAAATTTTGTTCCTTCAGCAGTGATCACTTTGTTACTTGTTCGTTTTTTGCGCCGTCGCTGATGGGTAATGTCCTTAGTGTTTGGTCCTCCAATGTAACCATCAAATACTATCGTAACCTTACCATAGTGCTTTAGTGTGAAAGATGCTTAGTCTTCAGCAATTGAACAATATGTCTTTCCTTCTGACCACTTCAGTAGATGGAGAAGAGAACCTCCGTCAAGAACATAATGTTCCACTTCTGGTACATCCTTGAGTACTGCGTCATCTGAACTCTGTTCTTTTATAGCAGCCTTCAGTTGTGCCTTGTTTGGTTTGCGTAAGAGATGTTTTGCCTCAAAGAGGGATGGTGGGTATGGTGAAAGTTCATAGGCCATCACCTCATCAAGGGAAAGATCAGCAGTTTGAGACACCATAAGAAACCTTTGGAACAAAAGAGCGGGGCCTATTGTTTTGGCCTTAGCAACGTCAATAGCCTCACTGGATGCCAGGGTCTTGGCTTTCATGACCGCTTGTACTTAACTGAAAACAGTGATTGACCCTCCATTGTTGCCACTGTTTATCTGCCAATGGTGAACAGGTTATGGACATTCACATCCTTATTTGCACTCACCGATCGTGCAAAATTATCCTCTCTTTATTAAGGCTTCATGATAAAACAGCAGGATATGGCAGGGAGAACCTGTGGATCCTAATGACGACGGCCGTTTCGCTCACAAGAGCTTCTACGGGTCCCGTATGAGACCCGTAGAAGCTCTTGTGAGCGAAACGGCCGTCGTCATTAGGATCCACAGGATCTCCCTGCCATATCCTGCTGTTTTATCATGAAGCCTTAATAAAGAGAGGATAATTTTGCACGATCGGTGAGTGCTCGTTTTTCTACCAGTTTTACATTTCTAAGTATTGTTTTTTTCCAACGAGCACCTGGATTTCGTTGTGGCTTGTCTTACGCCATTTGGGTCTGCAGAAGGTGAACAAGGGGTATACAGAAGGGCTGATTGTGCGATACATCTTTTCTTCTTTTTTCTTTTGATTGACATCCTTATTTGCATTGACACCGGTGATAATTTTGCGAAGAGAGACTTCATCAGAGAAAGGTGAAAAGGTCTTGAGTTTATCTGCAATTTTCTCCAGGTCTTCAAGATCTCTTCTTGCCCTTGACGTTCTTGCCTCCTTGTGTTGTTCACTAGTGACAAAGCTCTGGCGAGTGAAACCCTACATTGCATCACTGTAGGATGAGGACACTGGCACAGACAGAGTCCACAAGGCCCTCTGATGTTCGGACATTCCACTTCCTCTGGTGAGTCCTCCTGCAGTTTTTAGGGAGCACATCAGAGCTTGCTCAATAACTAGGTCGCAACCCAGGCTTGCCCAGTACTGATCAGTCCACCTTACAACATGCAAGCCATTCATAAATCTATGGAAGACTGATGGCATCTCATCTTCCAGAGTGGTAATAGACTGGAGGTAAAGGTAGACGGCCTTCACATAGTTCCCATGCCCAGCAGCTACAAGAATGGGCAAACATTCGGCTACAGCATGAAGGTGCATCAGCTAGGATCCTGTACGATCGGCCTTGATAAGCTCCCTTGCAATTCCAACCATCTGTTGGTAATTCAGCCATAGTTTACTGAGGCGAGAGTGAGTGGATAATCCGTTTCTTTTGGTGGACAAGAGGTGGACAATTTCACTAAGGCTAGGGTCACATTGCGTTAGTGCAATCCGTTTAGCGCTAAGCGCTAGCGGATTGCGCTTAAGCAATGTCTTTTTCAGGGTCGCGTTAAACGTCCCCGCTCTCGCAGATCCCCGATCTCTGCGAGAGCGGGGAACGGACCTCAGGCGCGCCTCGGACGCTGCTTGCAAAAGAACGGCACATCGCTAGCGCGTGCCAAAAATGACACGCGCTAGCAATGCGCTTTAACATTGCGGGCAATGGGAGCGCTAACAGACGCGTTGCACGGCGTTAATTTCGCCGTGCAACGCTGTCCGCTAGCGCTCACACTAAAACGCAATGTGAACCTAGCCTTAGGCAGGTAGAAGTGATGACCGAATTCAAGTCACTCTTCCCTGTCAGTGTCCAAGCATACAACTGCTCAAGTTCTTGCAACAGGTCTGCAAAACCGGGATGGTTGCAAAGTACTTTGTCTGCAACTTGCTGAGTAAGACACTGATCAAGGAGAAGATGGCCACGAACTGCACGCTGAACTGCCTTTCCAGTCATGATGTGTTGCACAGCATTGTCACCATAAATTGTTCCCAAGATCTCTTTGATTCCACTCCCATCCATCAACGTTCCTATGGCACCCATAAGATTCATCAATGTGTGGAAGCTCCCGAGCATCGGGACAACATCTCGTACCGGGCTCTCTTTGTGTTTGATTTCTGACGCTTTCCAGTAGAGTGGCTGATCGAATGCAACAACTGCAGCGGATCGGTGTTTATCAGCAAAGTTGTACAGATACTCAAGAGTAGTTTGGCCGCAGTCTCTATGTTGGCTCTCTCCTGGGCTTTTTCATCTATTTCCTGACTACGGGAAAAGTCCTTCAGGATTATTCTTGTCTTTTCACGGAACATTACAATGTTAGGCAACCCTTCGCACTCTGCTATGAATAGCGAATCGCCATACCTCTCCTCCAGCCTATACCTCAGCCATTTATTACTATAGGCAGCACTCTCTCCTTCTACAAGATACTCCGTCATTTTCTTTGCAAGATCTGTGACAGTCAGTTGCTCTTCATCGTTGTCCTCAAGAAATGCACACATTCTCAAGAACGCTTGCTCTTGGTCCATGTTCATCAGCCTCCCTATCTTCCGCGGTTTCTTTGTAGTAGATCCACCACCATGACGCATAGGAATTCCGCAATTTGTCCAAAAGTTAATGTCACATGAATGATAATACAGCCTGCAGCATGTAAGTCCTTTCCAAAGTACGCGATTCTCCCGTGAATGGTGATTGCCCAGTCATCATTACGCTGTTTGCAATGTGATATGATGGACCTTACAAATCAATCCGTTTTAACAAAGCTATAGTCATCGAAATCACTAGTAGATCTTGTCTTCACCACTTCATGTCCACAGAACAAACACTACATCGTGCTATCATAGGATCCAGCAGACACCCGTGTACCTCTCTTGGCAGGTGAATGATGAATGGAAGTAGCTTTCTTATGCAAGTCTATTTGCTTCTTGTTTATGTAGTTCATACGACTTCTCTTGTGCACCACTGCTCCAGCAGCTACCACAGTGCTAATGCCCCTCTCAATACTGGCTTTATTGATCCTATCAGCTCCTTTCGCACCAATCACCACTTTTTCTCCATCATCTTCTACTTCATGGCTGCCTAAGGGGCAAGTTTCTTAACTTTCCATCATTCTCAGCTCTGTAAAAGAAGATAAATAAATTGTTAAATAATAAATATAATAGTAGTAATTGTAAAAGAAATATGATAGACACTGAAAGGCGAGTCGCATTTAACATTTTACAGCTTTGACGGCCATATTCTTTGATGTCACATTTGGACCCCTTGTGGTAACCCTATCTTGGTAAACTTTTAGTATGTTTTTGCCTACATGTAATACTACCAAAAAAAAACAATAAAACGCTTTCTTGGAATTTGTTCAGAGTAAAGTATTTTTTTTTCATATTTTGACTGGACTAAAATGGGTTTGCATTTTTTTTATTTGTCTACGCATTTCAAAGTAAAACCACATGCTCTTGAGGAGAAGTCCAGTGCCGCACCCTTCTCGCTATATCTCTGAATCAGGAGTGGACACTGACTACTTGGGGCCCCTGTGCAAGACATGATTCTAGGCCCCCCGCCTTTTATGGGGGCAAAGCTACATCTGTGTTTTTTGCCGTATAATTTAAAAAAAAAATGCTTTAACACTAGAATTACTGATGGAGTCATTTTGACTCCTTTCGTTTTTTTATTTCTCTTCTGTGACTACATTTTTCAGAATTCCGGCTTGAAACTCGGTGACTTTTCCTCAAATATGATGTGAAAAAAGATTTTGTGAGAATAAATAATTTTGGTAAAAAATTTGCGCGTTTTTTTCAAAATTTACCAAGAACTACTGAAGGGAGTCATTTTGACTCCCTACTATATTTTGAGGTCCTTTTGTCACTAAATGTTGCTATAAAGTTTTGTGCATAATTTTTTCACTCTGTCTTATTTACCCTGATGTTCATATAGATGTAGTTCAATTTACATGTCAACTTTTCACATTTTCCTTGTGTTTTACCTGCTTGTATTACTGTGTAATGCTGAACAAACTAGCTTGTTTACTCTAGGCTCTTATCTTATGCTAATGAAGGGTGGTGTTTTTCTAAAGTCCTAGCAGGAGACAGTATTCTGGATAGTAACTTTACTTTCAGTTCAGCTGAAGAGACAAAGAGAACAGACGCAGACATACGAGCTCTGAAGACTCATACAGGTATGAATTGTTATGAAATAGTTTAGCTGTCTGTCAACTGATTCAGCCCACCTACTTTTGAAGGTGGCAGAACAGTTATTATTTCTTTTAGTTTTCATTTCATTTCTATTTTTCAGCAGGGAACTATATAGAATTATGGAATTTGTGAGGAATATGGAGAGAAGACGTTTGATAAAGCCTCAGGATATTCTGGCTACTTTGCAATCCATACCGGAGGATGAATCGGAATCCGAATTGCAGGAACATGTATTTGATTCTGACAGTGATGAAGATTTCATTCCTCAGAACATATCAAGTGAATCTGAAGACTCAGAAGGAACAAATCCAGAAGGTAAGTAGTTATGTGTATTTATTTGTTCTTCCACACACTGAGTTAGGGCCTGTGCACACTAGCAGAATTCTGGCTGAATAGCCATCTGGATATTCTTGCCGCAATACAGGCCGTACCTGCCCGCTCATGCCTGAAGCTCCGCTCCGAACCCCGGGCTGGAGCCGCTGTCAGGGACAGAGCAGCGCTTGCTTACGCGCGAGCACGGCTCCGTCCCAGACAGCGGCTCCAGCCCGGGGTTCGGAGCGGAGCTTCAGGTATGAAACTCCGCTCTGTACCTGTGCGGGCAGGTACGGGCCGGATTGTGGTGAGAATATCCGGTCGGATATTCCGCCGCTAATCCAGCCAGTGTGCACGGACCCTTACAAAACCGAAATTCTAAATATTCATCAACTTTTTTCCAGATATTCCAAGCACATCAACTGGGGATCGGGCTCATGCAGTTATGTTGCCTCGTGACCATCCTCCTGGTCGTGGACAGAAAAAATCAGCAAAACGTCCCAGAAATGAAAGAACAACAGATAACGATGGCGGCGAAGGTAATGCAACAACAAACACCAGAGAAGGCGAATCTGAAGGAATACTAGTTTCAGTGGATGGTATTCAATGGAAACCTGTTGAAATTGGACAACACTTGCCTGGTAGGCGTGACAGCCAAAATATTCTTCGAGAAGCACCTGGCCCTACAGGATACGCCAGAAGAAATATCATTATCGATAGTCCTTTGAGCGCATGGCGTTTATTTTTTGATTCATATATATTGACACATATAAAGAACTGTACGCTTGCAGAAGCATGCAGGAACAATAATTTACAGTTTACTCTATCTGATGAGGAGCTAGATGCATTCATTGCGATATTCTATGCTCGTGGAATATCTGGCACGAACCGTCACTCGATTAGCAGTATTTGGTGTAATGACTGGGGAATACCGTTTTGGAAAGCGACAATGTCTAGGGACCGCTTTGTTGAAATTATGAGGTTTCTCAGATTTGATGAAAAATAGATCTGTCGGCAATTGTAAGACTTGTGGTAAGTCTTTGTGTGGGCAATGTACTGCCATAAATCAAAGGCAATGCCTAAAATGCGAAACACCAAATGTTTAGAAGGTGAATTCTGCGCCATATTTTCATTTTTATGCTCCTCCACCTACATTTTCTCTGCTTTTTGTTCTTCAGTTGTTGTTTATATGTGTGCACTTGAATAAAAAAAAATGTTTGAAAAACGTCTATTATAATTAGGGTATGTGCACACGATGCAGATTTAGTGCAGAATTGGTGCAGAACTGCAGCAGATTTTTCTGCTGCAGAAACGCTGCAGAACTGCACTGTGATTTACAGTACAATGTAAATCAATGTGAAAAGAAAAAAGCTGTGCACATGGTGCAGAAAAATCTGCGCGGAAACGCTGCAGATTTCAAAGAAGTGCACGTCGCTTCTTTTGTGCAGTTCTGCAGCGTTTCTGCAGCAGATTTTTCTGCACCATGTGCACAGCTTTTTTCTTTTCACATTGATTTACATTGTACTGCACAGAAACTGCACAGAAACTGCACAGAAACTGCACAGAAACTGCGCAGAAACTGCATAGAAACTGCATAGAAACTGCACAGAAACTGCACAGAAACTGCACAGAAACTGCATAGAAACTGCACAGAAACTGCACAGAAACTGCATAGAAACTGCGCAGAAACTGCACAGAAACTGCACAGAAACTGCGCAGAAACTGCATAGAAACTGCATAGAAACTGCACAGAAACTGCAGAGAAACTGCATAGAAACTGCACAGAAACTGCACAGAAACTGCATAGAAACTGCACAGAAACTGCACAGAAACTGCATAGAAACTGCGCAGAAACTGCATAGAAACTGCGCAGAAACTGCATAGAAACTGCACAGAAACTGCACAGAAACTGCACAGAAACTGCAGAGAAACTGCGCAGAAACTGCATAGAAACTGCACAGAAACTGCACAGAAACTGCACAGAAACTGCACAGAAACTACATAGAAACTGCAGAGAAACTGCACAGAAACTGCGCAGAAACTGCATAGAAACTGCGCAGAAACTGCATAGAAACTGCATAGAAACTGCAGAGAAACTGCATAGAAACTGCACAGAAACTGCACAGAAACTGCAGAGAAACTGCACAGAAACTGCAGAGAAACTGCGCAGAAACTGCGCAGAAACTGCACAGAAACTGCACAGAAACTGCGCAGAAACTGCATAGAAACTGCACAGAAACTGCACAGAAACTGCGCAGAAACTGCGCAGAAACTGCATAGAAACTGCACAGAAACTGCACAGAAACTGCACAGAAACTGCATAGAAACTGCAGAGAAACTGCGCAGAAACTGCGCAGAACTGCACAGAAACTGCATAGAAACTGCACAGAAACTGCAGAGAAAGGGTATGTTCACACGTTCAGGATTTCCATCCTTTTTTTTTCCTGACTGTTTTTTAAAAAACTGCAGCTCTTGGCAGAAAACGCAGGTCCTTTTTTTGGTCCTTTTTTGGTCCGTTTTTGATGCGTTTTTTGATGCGTTTTTTGATGCGTTTTTTTGATGCAGTTTTCTAGCCAGAGTCTGTGTGTTTTCTAGGAATTTTTTTAGGGTTAAAATGGCTGAAAATACCCTAACCCTACCCCTAACCCTAACCCTACCCCTAACCCTACCCCTAACCCTACCCCTAACCCTACCCCTAACCCTAACCCTACCCCTAACCCTAACCCTAACCCTAACCCTACCCCTAACCCTACCCCTAACCCTAACCCTACCCCTAACCCTAACCCTACCCCTAACCCTAACCCTACCCCTAACCCTACCCCTAACCCTACCCCTAACCCTACCCCTAACCCTAACCCTACCCCTAACCCTAACCCTACCCCTAACCCTACCCCTAACCCTAACCCTACCCCTAACCCTAACCCTACCCCTAACCCTAACCCTACCCCTAACCCTACCCCTAACCCTACCCCTAACCCTAACCCTACCCCTAACCCTACCCCTAACCCTAACCCTACCCCTAACCCTAACCCTACCCCTAACCCTACCCCTACCCCTATTCTAACCTTAGTGAAAAAAAAAAAAAAAAAATTCTTTATTTTTTTATTGTCCCTACCTATGGGGGTGACAAAGGGGGGGGGGTGTCATTTACTATTTTTTTATTTTGATCACTGAGATAGGTTATATCTCAGTGATCAAAATGCACTTTGGAACGAATCTGCCGGCCGGCAGATTCGGCGGGCGCACTGCGCATGCGCCCGCCATTTTGCAAGATGGCGGCGCCCAGGGAGAAGACGGCCGGACGGACACCGGGACGCCGGGTGAGTATAAGGGGGGGAGATTAGGGCACGGGGGGGGCATCAGAGCACTGGGGGGGGGCATCGGAGCACTGGGGGGGCATCGGAGCACGGGGGGGCGGGATCGGAACACGGGGGGGGCAGCCACACTCCGCCCACGCACTTCCGCCCGCTCCCCCGCACTTCCTGCTGCAGCGGTTCTGCACATCAAATCGCAGTAAAACCCGCAGATATATTTTTGATCTGCGGGTTTTACTGCGGTTTGGACCTCACAATGGAGGTCTATGGGTGCAGAACCGCTGCGGCTCCGGAAAAAGAATTGACATGCTCCTTCTTTTTTCCGGGAGCTATTCAGCGCGTCTTTTTTTTAACAATTTCCGGACCATGTGCACAGTGTGTCCTGTTTTCCATAGGGTACAGTGTACTGTACCCTGCATGGAAAACAGCTGCGGAACCGCAGCGGCAAAACCGCCGCGGTTCCGCGGTAAAAAACACACTGTGTGAACATGGCCAAACTGCAGAGAAACTGCATAGAAACTGCATAGAAACTGCACAGAAACTGCAGAGAAACTGCATAGAAACTGCACAGAAACTGCACAGAAACTGCACAGAAACTGCAGAGAAACTGCGCAGAAACTGCGCAGAAACTGCGCAGAAACTGCGTAGAAACTGCACAGAAACTGCGCAGAAACTGCACAGAAACTGCGCAGAAACTGCGCAGAAACTGCACAGAAACTGCACAGAAACTGCACAGAAACTGCATAGAAACTGCAGAGAAACTGCGCAGAAACTGCGCAGAACTGCACAGAAACTGCATAGAAACTGCATAGAAACTGCAGAGAAACTGCGCAGAAACTGCACAGAAACTGCACAGAAACTGCACAGAAACTGCATAGAAACTGCAGAGAAACTGCACAGAAACTGCATAGAAACTGCAGAGAAACTGCGCAGAAACTGCATAGAAACTGCACAGAAACTGCGCAGAAACTGCGCAGAAACTGCGCAGAAACTGCGCAGAAACTGCAGAGAAACTGCACAGAAACTGCACAGAAACTGCGCAGAAACTGCATAGAAACTGCATAGAAACTGCGCAGAAACTGCGCAGAAACTGCGCAGAAACTGCGCAGAAACTGCACAGAAACTGCACAGAAACTGCAGAGAAACTGCGCAGAAACTGCGCAGAAACTGCGCAGAAACTGCATAGAAACTGCATAGAAACTGCATAGAAACTGCACAGAAACTGCACAGAAACTGCACAGAAACTGCACAGAAACTGCAGAGAAACTGCGCAGAAACTGCGCAGAAACTGCACAGAAACTGCACAGAAACTGCACAGAAACTGCATAGAAACTGCAGAGAAACTGCGCAGAAACTGCGCAGAAACTGCGCAGAAACTGCGCAGAAACTGCATAGAAACTGCACAGAAACTGCGCAGAAACTGCGCAGAAACTGCGCAGAAACTGCGCAGAAACTGCATAGAAACTGCACAGAAACTGCACAGAAACTGCACAGAAACTGCATAGAAACTGCAGAGAAACTGCGCAGAAACTGCGCAGAACTGCACAGAAACTGCACAGAAACTGCATAGAAACTGCATAGAAACTGCAGAGAAACTGCGCAGAAACTGCGCAGAAACTGCATAGAAACTGCACAGAAACTGCACAGAAACTGCACAGAAACTGCATAGAAACTGCAGAGAAACTGCGCAGAAACTGCATAGAAACTGCACAGAAACTGCACAGAAACTGCGCAGAAACTGCGCAGAAACTGCGCAGAAACTGCATAGAAACTGCGCAGAAACTGCGCAGAAACTGCAGAGAAACTGCACAGAAACTGCGCAGAAACTGCGCAGAAACTGCATAGAAACTGCACAGAAACTGCACAGAAACTGCACAGAAACTGCAGAGAAACTGCACAGAAACTGCGCAGAAACTGCGCAGAAACTGCGCAGAAACTGCACAGAAACTGCACAGAAACTGCAGAGAAACTGCAGAGAAACTGCGCAGAAACTGCGCAGAAACTGCGCAGAAACTGCATAGAAACTGCATAGAAACTGCATAGAAACTGCACAGAAACTGCACAGAAACTGCACAGAAACTGCAGAGAAACTGCGCAGAAACTGCGCAGAAACTGCACAGAAACTGCACAGAAACTGCACAGAAACTGCACAGAAACTGCACAGAAACTGCAGAGAAACTGCAGAGAAACTGCATAGAAACTGCATAGAAACTGCGCAGAAACTGCACAGAAACTGCGCAGAAACTGCATAGAAACTGCGCAGAAACTGCATAGAAACTGCATAGAAACTGCATAGAAACTGCGCAGAAACTGCGCAGAAACTGCGCAGAAACTGCACAGAAACTGCACAGAAACTGCACAGAAACTGCACAGAAACTGCATAGAAACTGCGCAGAAACTGCAGAGAAACTGCATAGAAACTGCACAGAAGCTGCGCAGAAACTGCGCAGAAACTGCGCAGAAACTGCGCAGAAACTGCAGAGAAACTGCGCAGAAACTGCGCAGAAACTGCGCAGAAACTGCATAGAAACTGCATAGAAACTGCATAGAAACTGCACAGAAACTGCACAGAAACTGCACAGAAACTGCAGAGAAACTGCACAGAAACTGCGCAGAAACTGCATAGAAACTGCACAGAAACTGCACAGAAACTGCACAGAAACTGCAGAGAAACTGCGCAGAAACTGCGCAGAAACTGCGCAGAAACTGCATAGAAACTGCACAGAAACTGCACAGAAACTGCACAGAAACTGCACAGAAACTGCACAGAAACTGCAGAGAAACTGCGCAGAAACTGCACAGAAACTGCACAGAAACTGCACAGAAACTGCACAGAAACTGCAGAGAAACTGCAGAGAAACTGCACAGAAACTGCACAGAAACTGCATAGAAACTGCGCAGAAACTGCACAGAAACTGCGCAGAAACTGCATAGAAACTGTGCAGAAACTGCGCAGAAACTGCATAGAAACTGCATAGAAACTGCATAGAAACTGCGCAGAAACTGCGCAGAAACTGCGCAGAAACTGCACAGAAACTGCACAGAAACTGCACAGAAACTGCACAGAAACTGCATAGAAACTGCATAGAAACTGCGCAGAAACTGCATAGAAACTGCACAGAAACTGCACAGAAACTGCACAGAAACTGCACAGAAACTGCATAGAAACTGCGCAGAAACTGCATAGAAACTGCATAGAAACTGCACAGAAACTGCATCAAATCTGCAGATGCATATTTAGTGCAGAAAATTCTGCACCACATTTCCTACGTGTGCACATAGCCTTATTGTTATTTTCTGTAGAAAAATAAGAAAAGCAGAAAAAAAACAAAAGCATTACTGTTGGATCTCACAATAATAATAGATTACAAAAAATATAATTATTAATAAATAACCACAAATGAAACTCTAAAAATAAACGAAAACAAGCAAGGAGTCAAAATGACTCCTTTCAGTAGTTCTAGGTGGGGTCACGAGTCCAGTAGTCCTAGTGTTAATAAATGTTGATTGTTTTAATATTATGGTTCGCTTCTGTTTGACTACTTTTTAGTAAGTCTTTTCTGTGGTTATGTATTGTTGAAGTGCCATTGGTTATACTTAGGGATTTTTTTAATTACATAAATATGAGGGTATAAGAAGAGATCCAGCAAGGTAATAAAATAATAATTTTATTTAATCCATTTGAAGCCACAATGTAAAGACAAAAGCAGAAATGCTGTATAGGCGATGCCAAGCAAAGCGTGGGAAGAGTGGTGAAAATAAAGGATAAAGACAAAAAATGACCAATAAATAATAGTACAGCGAGCCCCTTAAAATAACAACCTACAATACATTACGGTAATTAATTCACTCAAAAGACCCGTATTAAAGTGGCAAGAGTACAGGCAATTCTAATAATGAGGCGAAAGGATGAATACCATAGTATGTCCTCTAATAGCATAATCAAGATGAGGCTGGATCAGAGAATAAATGCTTACATCAGTAATGCTATATGATCAGCCAGGTACAGAGCTATTCAAGGGACACCAATTAAATAGTTATCTGTATAATGGAAAATTCCCATAGGAGGTCAGTTCGGGCGTCCCCTCACCCCTCAGGGGGCCATGAGGAAGCCAACGCAAACCGCGCGTTGGGGCAGCGTGTGTGGCACCTAGTGACCAGGCAGTGAATTGTAGGATTCATGTCACCGTTATCTGTCTTATTACTTTTGTGACGTTTTTGATCGGATCATGTACAGACTAAACTGTCTTCATCGATGTGATCTCATGAATCTACTATAACACTATTTTTGAAATGGTAGCACTGTTACTTTACGTAGAAACTGATTCCAATACTAGGCTCTCCCTGATCACACTATATCTGTGCTACACCACATTTTTTCTTGTGCACAGCTCTGCTATTGATAGGGTATTTTACTAATGTATTACCTTGTATGTATTTAATTATCTATTAAAGATTTCTTTCTCTATTTTGGATTATATGCCCCATTCCTTTTGTACGCAATATGGGGGATGTGCTGGTATTTCAGTGCTGTATGATTTTATTATTTAAGCATTGCATTATTTCAGTGGTGTGTGGTGGTATTATTTAAGCACTGCATGGTGGCATTACTGCACTGTGTAGCAGTTTTATTAAAGTGGCGGCTTTACTTCATTACTGTAAGATATCAGGGAACCTGTCACACAATTCATGTTACCCAAGCCAGAACGGGCAGCATAAATCAGAGCCTGGATGACCGATTCCAGCCAGTTACATTCTCTCTGAAACACTGGCATTTCAAAGCCGGGCGGACATATACAGGTGCCTAACACAAAATTAGAATATCATTAAAAAGTTCATTCATTTGAGTTTTCATTGGCTGTGAGCCATAATCATCAACATTAACAGAAATAAACACTTGAAATATATCACTCTGTTTGTAATGACTCTATATAATATGAGTTTCACTTTTTGAATTAAAGAACTGAAATAAATTAACTCTTTGATGATATTCTAATTTTGTTAGAAGCACCTGTAGCTGGAGGTGGAGTGGGCCATTGCAGGGCGGTAATAATGAGGGCAATCGGGCCTGTTGCTTCGGGTCTGAGGTTCTGGGGAACTGTGGCCAGATTTTCATCATATGCGGTGTGCTGCCTACAGGAGAAAATGGCAGTGGAGCCGCAGGAATCCGTCCTTTGCTTCCTGTTCGGTGCTTTCTCTGACCCCGGCACACAATTGTTCTGGGGGAAAAAATAACCAACACTCACCTGTTCATCTGTTCTTCACCATCACAGCTTCTTTGTTCCTAGCTGGCAGCTAAATAACACAGTTGGGCATCGTGTGGCGTACCTTCATCTGTTTTCTCAATTCATTTTTTACTTAAAACAGTATTTTTTCCCACTATTGTTGTTTTTAATGTTTATTTGTTTCAATGTTTGTCTATGTAACAACATTTGCATCTGTTCAATTCAGGTTTTCACTACGAAATGAGGAAGAATTCCAAATAATTCCACATGCAGCCGAAGTACTTACATGATAGGTAGGTGATGCTTGAATTTAAGAAGCTTCAATCAATCTGAACCACAATGGTGATAAAGCAAAAAGTGTCAAGAGTCAATAATAAAATAACCTGTGTTTTAGTCCACATTCACACAGTCAGTATTGGGTCAGTATTTTACATCAGTATTTGTAGCCAAAACCATGAGAGGAACAATAAGGCCGGTTTCACACGTCAGTGGCTCCGGTACGTGAGGTGACAGTTTCCTCACATACCGGAGACACTGACTCACGTAGACACATTAAAATCAATGTGTCTCTGCACATATCAGCGTGTTTTCACGGACCGTGTGTCCGTTTGGAAAACACGGAGACATGTCAGTGTTCGTGGGAGCGCACGGATCACACGGACCCATTAAAGTCAATGGGTCCGTGTAAAACACGTACCGCACACGGATGTTGTCCGTGTGCAGTCCGTGTGCCGTGCAGGAGACAGCGCTACTGTAAGCGCTCTCCCCCCCGCGTGTGGTGCTGAAGCCCCATTCATTTCTTCTCTCCAGCAGCGTTTGCTGGAAAGAAAGAAAGAATGAATAATCTTTTTTTAAAATTTATTTTTGTTTTTAAAATAAAGTTACCGGTAATCTTACCCAGCTCCCTCGGCGCTTACATCTTTTCAGCATCGCTGCTTGTCCTGTATGAGCGGTCACATGGTGCCGCACATTACAGTGATGAATATGCAGCTTTAGTTCTCGGAGATTTATTTTTTCTTGTCGAAGCTGAATGATTTACATCTGTTAGCCAGCATAAGTACATGTGGGGATTCCCTAGCAACCAGGCAACCCCCACATGTACCTATGCTGGCTAACAGATGTAAATCATTCAGCTACGGCAATAATCTTTATTTTTTATATATAGTGCTAACATATTCCGCAGCGCTTTACAGTTTTGCACACATTATCATCACTGTCCCCAATGGGGCTCACAATCTAGAATCCCTATCAGTATGTCTTTGGAATGTGGGAGGAAACCCACGCAAACACGGAGAGAACATACAAACTATTTGCAGATGTTGTCCTGGGTGGGATTAGAACCCAGGAACCCATTGCTGCAAGGCTGCTGTGCTAACCACTGCGCCACCATGCTGCCCATGCAATAAAAACTAAATCTCCGAGAAATAAAAAATACTCGGAGGACACCCGAGCATGCTCGAGAAATCTCGATTAACGAGTATATTCGCTCATCACTAGTCAGTATTTTACATCAGCCAAAACCAGGAGAGGAGCAATCAGAGGGAAAGTATAATAAAAAGATGACACCACTTCTGTATTATCACACACTCCTGGTTTTGGCTTACAGATATGGATGTAAAATACTGACCAAATACTGACGGTGTAAATGTGGCCTTAGGCCAGTGTTTTTCAACCAGTGTGCCGCGGCACACTAGTGTGCCGCGACACATGGTCGGGTGTGCCGCGGGGGAACGGGAGTCAGCTGTTCTCTGTGCCGACTGTCAAGCTGACAGCCGGCACAGAGAAGCTGCAGCGCGCCGGCTCCCGGAGATCAATTGTACTCGCAGACATCTACCAGCTGCGAGTACAATTGAGGCTCTGACCGCTGGGTCAGAGCGACGCCAGCAGCGTGATCAAGTCATGTGATCACGCTGCTGACGTCACTATCCGGCGCGCAGGAGACAGAAGACACTTGGTGGTAAGTGCTCCTGTGCTGTGGAGCTGAAGACACCGAAGATTCAGCGTGGGGTGGGTTTATGGGGAGTATGTGGGGGGATTTATTAAGTGTGTGGGGGGATTTATTAAGTGTGTTGGGGGATTTATTCAGTGTGTGGGGGGGATTTATTCAGTGTGGGGGGGGATTTATTCAGTGCGTGGGGGGGATTTATTCAGTGTGTGGGGGGATTTATTCTGTGGGGGGGATTTATTCAGTGTGTGGGGGGGATTTATTCAGTGAGTGGGGGGATTTATTCAGTGAGTGGGGGGGATTTATTCAGTGTGTGGGGGGATTGATTCAGTGTGTGGGGGGGATTTATTCAGTGTGTGGGGGGATTTATTCAGTGTGTGTGGGGGATTTATTCAGTGTGTGGTATTTATTCAGTGTGTACGTGGGGGGGGGGCTGGAATTTATTTAGCATGTGTGGGGCAGGGTGCATTTATTCTGTGTGGAAGGGGATGGATTTATTCTATCGGAAGGGCAGTGGATATATTCTGTGGGGGTGAGTGGGGAGATGGGGGTGGACACAGTAGCGAGGGGAAAAATGTGTGCTGACAGTACTGGGAGCAACGGTGATGGGATGTGTGAGGACAGTATGGGGAGTCGGGGGAATGTGTGAGGGGGGAATGTGTGAGGAGGAAATATGGAGAGAGCAAAGGGGTATGTTAGCAGGGGGGGGATGTACAGGAGGAGGCTATTAGAAATGTGTGCAGACAGTATGGGGGGATGAAAGTGTGAGTGGACACATAATAGATACTGAGTAGTGTGAGGGTAACAGCCAGGAGGAGACAGTATGCCAAGTAGGAGGAGTGTAATGAAGGGGCACAGTAGAGAGACTGGGCTCTCTATGAGGGACACCGTATGAGAAGGCAGTGTGAAGTATAGAAAAGAGAGAGAGGGTAGTGTGGATGGCATGTACCATAAGAGGGACAGTGAGGGTCATATTATGTGCTGGGAATAAAGTGAGGGGCAATTATTTACTCAGGGGCTCAGCCTAGGGCAGATATTGTTATTCCGGAGCATTATAATAACACTGCTATCTTTAAGGGTGTTGTGTCGGGATGTGCTGCAGAAGACAGGAGAAGATGGAAGTCTGCAGAAACGAGCTCTGCCGGTGGATGAGAAGAGTCATCATGGCATCTGGACAAGGTGAAGATGAAAAGAAAGAGGCGACTCCACAAACAACGTCATCTATCAGGTACCTGGATGTAAATGTGTTTTTTTTGTGATACTAATTCTCATTTTTATTTGTTAGGAACATTAAAGGTGATGTCCAAGGTTGTGATGAGTCTGCAGTCATACTATGTGACTGCAGACTTCTGAATTCTCACAGTGCGAACTGCTATCATAATTCTCTGATGTTGGTGATTTACATACATGCGGTCACGTGCTGACTAGACATGTGTGGCCTCATTCAATGAAAATGAATTGACTGAGGCCGGACACGTCTAGTTAGAATGTGGCCAGAAGTATCCAAATCACATACTTGTGCTGTCATGACCGTCCACTCTGGCCACCGGCAAGAGAGAATCCTGAAAGTGTGCAGTGCTTGGGCTGTGAGAATTCAGAAGCCTGCAGTCACATAGAATGACTGCAGACTTTCATCTCAAACCTGGACGCACCATTTTGTGCCATTTTGGTTGGTGGTGTACCTCGGGATTTTTTAAGTATAAAAAGTGTGCCGCGGCTCAAAAAAGGTTGAAAATCACTGCCTAAGGCTATGTGCTCACCATCAGGAAGTAGCAGCATTTGGCTGCAGCGTATTTTCACTGTGTCTAAAATGCTGCGTTCTAATCACACGGGTAAATCCGCCTGTGATCACAGAACAACATGGATTTACCGCATCCAATACATTCTATTGTGACATCAGAAATTGACATGCTGCAGCACAGGTTTACGAGCATAAGTTTCAGGAGCAAATAAATAGAAGCACAGAGGGTGTGCGATTTCTATAAATCCATCCACAGTGCTTGCATCGTGGAACGCAGCAGTTTGGATGCAGTGCTTCACCCCTGGACGAAGCTTTCCATAGTGAAACGCGCGTCGGTTGTGGTGGGTCCCTGGTACGTTGCACTGCTGGTAAATTCATTTTGGACATTATTTTATGTCTTATGATGCCTGTATACTTTTGTTATTCCTTTTGTTCCCTCTAATATGGTCTCATTTTGGACATCTTATTTAACTGAACTATCCACTTAGGATTTTGCTTATATTACATTTTGTGGTTATATATACCTGATTTTCAATAGATTTATCACTAACTTATTACTTTAATATTAGTACTAGTTCAAACTCATTACTATGAGTACTAAACATGAGTCCTTTTGATCATTTACTACAGTTTTATTTATAAGTAGCCGAGTGACCAGTATTGCAGGGCCTCACATGCCACTTTTGTCCAGGTATTCCCACCCTCCTTTCCTGTACTAGTATTCCCCAATTTAACTTTTTTCGTTGTTTTTATAATTATTATAATCTCTTTATATATTTACCTTGCAATGTTTTCATTTCCTGTTCTGTACAGATTTCACCTATCCCAGAATTCCAAGCGGAGGAAGTTCACCGACCGCTATATTGGGACACCCTAGTGATAGATGTCTCAATATGGAAACTGCTGCTGGTACCAACCTATTGTGCGGTACCACCAGTGGAACACCGTCGCACCACACACACACCCACACACACACACTCAGGCTGCCGTCACACTAGCAGTATTTGGTCAGTATTTTACATCAGTATTTGTAGCCAAAACCAGGACTGGAAGCAATTAGAGGAAAAGTATAATAGAAACATGTGCACCACTTCTGTATTTATCACCCACTCCTGGTTTTGGCTTACAAATACTGAGGTAAAATACTGACCAAATACTGCTAGTGTGACGGCAGCCTCACACTCACAACCTCACACACTCAGGCTGCCGTCACACTAGCAGTATTTGGTCAGTATTTTACATCAGTATTTGTAGCCAAAACCAGGAGTGGAACAATTAGAGGAAAAGTATAACAGAAACATATGCACCACTTCTGCATTTATCACCCACTCCTGGTTTTGGCTACAAATACTGATGTAAAATACTGACCAAATACTGCTAGTGTGACGGCAGCCTCACCCTCACGCAGCCTCTTGCGCGTTACCATCAGCCGAACACCGTCGCAAACACGTCTCCGCCAGGATCAGCTGATTCACTGACTGCCGCCATCTTTGTACAGAAGGAGTGCATGCGCAGTGTTAGTGTGACTGACGCTATCTGTCTGCACAAAGATGGTGGAGGTCTGATTTACTGTGCCTGTGCGAATTATGCGCAGGTGCAATGAATCATTCGGCTGATCCTGGCGGCAGATGCGTGACTTATCTACAGGCAGAGGAAGCCGGTCACATTAAAGGGGTTTTCCCGCGAACAAAAGTTAATTTTAAAAATTGACGGTGTCTGACCGTATATGGAAAATACCACATCTCCTGGGCAGGGGAGGAAGCAAAAGATAATACTGACATTACAGTAGGGGATCACAGTGGATTCATTTTGTGAGGTAAAATATTTCACTTACTGTTTTTTAAAAATATTTTACCTCACAAAATGTATCCTCTGCAATCTCCCGCTGTAATTTCAGTATTGTCTTTTGCTTCCTCCCCAGCCCAGGAGCTGTGGTATGCTCCGTTCATGGTCAGACACAGACAATTTTTAAAATGAACTTTTGTTTGTGGGAAAACCCCTTTAAAAAGCAAATATCGACGCCAACATGGCTCCTCATAAAATGTACGCCAATGACAATGAAAGGAAAGCAGCAAAGGCACAACGTCAAAGACAACAAAGGGCAAATGAGACTCTTGAAGAGCAACAGCATCGCTGGGACAAAAACAAGGCATATAAACGTAGGTGTCAAGCACATGAGTCCCCTGATGCAAAAGTCATTAGATTATCACAGGATGCCATTAGACAACAACAGCGCCGCATGCCTGCCCCCATCGTGACATTACCGGGCCTCCATCTAGTAATAAAATATTCATTTTAACCTTTCTAAAAACAAAGCTTGTCATTTTCTTCATCTTTTATTTTATATTTGCTTTTTTTGGTGTAAATACTTAGAATCAAAGATATTGGTGTTGTCACATAACCTAAGAAGGTAAATTTTTATTTGTAGTACCTAATAAATGCCACCAGATGGCACTACCACATCACGGTCAATCAGCATATTGCCTCAAAAGGACAGAAGTATTTTAGGAGTGAAATATTAACTGGCCAACCAAAAAAAATTGATAGATTTCGTATGGTCTGTTCACACAGCTGAGGTTTGTTACACTGTATCAGTCCAGGAATGGACGGACATTGACTGCCTGTGTCAGACGGACTATTGTTTGTAGTAGGAATACAGTATGTGCAATAGAAATATCCCCCTGGAGTGCGTGCATTGGAAACACTCCTTATGTTTTTATTTTCCTGAGATTACAATATTTTTGTGATTGTTTTGGTGGGGATATGTGCAATAGGAGTATGGAATCTGACCATTAATGTACAAATAACCCCTTGGGGTGAACGTATTTAAAGCACCTCCAATTTTTTTGCCTAGGATTCCAGTAACTAACCTTGAATACATGCTACTGGGCTCTTGTATATAATATAGGGGAAATAGAGAGCTTGAGATCTAGGGATACCCGAAAGTGCTATCAATAGTTGATTTGGAGATATCCCTTCTGGGCTTATACGTTATAGCCACATTTACAACTAATTCATGCTAAAAAAAAACCTATATATATACAGTATATATATTGGGAATATTTGCAATATCTGCCTATACTATACCCTTGGATCTCTTTCATTTATCATTTATTATCGTGTGTCTGTTTTGTGTTGGCTCCATGTACCCTCTATGATATATTGCACGGACCATATGGTATATCAGAAGTAGGATACCACGTTGACCTGATTACTTACATATGGTACTTTATCGATAAGTCTTTTTTCAACCTATATCTCTGTATAGGGTTGTCTAGGGAGAGGGAGGGATAGCCGCCGCTGCGCAGGATTGAGGGTGCCAACCTCCGCTGGTAGGCTGGGAGAATATAGTAACATAATGGGGATTTGTTCTTCCCCTCTTTCCTCCACTCATATTATTTAATACAGACTTTTTATTAGGAGTTATTCATAATTTGGTGCTATTCGGTGAGTAGAATTGTAAAATATAGTATGGTCTGTTCACACAGCTGAGGTTTGTTACACTGTATCAGTCCAGGAAATTCTCTGTGGACTAAATGGAGCAGCACATAACTGAGTCCTCATGCTTTTGATACATTGCAGCAAACTTTCAGCTGTGCTAGTAGGTGTCTGTTAGGAGGGGGAGTTCAGCTTCTGGATACTGACAGCTAGCGGAGATCTTTAAAGATCAGATAAAGTATATTACAAAGAACATTTAAAGTTGCAGAACTTTTTTAAATTATGCATTAGTTAAGCTTTTTCACCTATTCCTATGGGATTTTTCATGTGCAGGCTGCCTGATGCCTGATATTTTATTGCTTTTTTTTTATTGATATATTTTTTTATTGATATATTTTTTTTAATTTATATATTTTTTTATTGATATTTATAGTTTATGTAAACTATTTATGTTAATATTAATATATTTACTATTTAATATATTTATTAATATTTATATTATTGGCAGAGAAAAACCTTGTCACATACATCACAGAGGGATGAAAATACCATAGGTTTGTGATAATAAAAGTGTGCCAATATTTGCCTGTCCTGTGTGTTTTTCAGGACCCTGGAATGTTCCTGCTGCATCTTTGCCATTGCTGTTTCTGCATATAGCCACTAGGTGGCAGCATAGAGTTGCCTGTACCCAGGGATGTAAAGTTTGCAGTGAGGTCAGGTGAGGGATGAGTTTTATCAGACCCTCCTCAGTGGGTGTCCACAGTCCCATTAACCCACCCCATTAAACCAAACAGGGGCAGGCATTCCTTTCCTAATGAACTCATTTACAGTAAGAGGGCAGAGGTGACAATTGCCCAGAAGAGCACCACAATGAAAGGACAAATCATCTTTCCTACAGCTGCCCTCACTCTCTTAGCTTTATATCTGAAGTTCTCCTTCCATGGAGGATATTACTACGAGCCATTCCTTTTTTCCCAACGCAGCCGGCAAATGAGGCGAGAAATTATGGAGAGACACAAGGATTTGGTATTTTTGCATCAGACCCTATTGGAAACTAAAGGGATCGGCCCAAAGGAGGCCATGAGATTCATGGAGGAGGCCGTGGAGGTTCCTCAGAGACTCACCTGTCAGGATCTTGCCCATATTACAGGACTGGATTATATCGGATCAGGTTTTACCAAGGTTGTTGTAAAAGGAACTTTACAGAATGGCAAATCCATTGCCCTCAAGTCCGTCCACGGGGATGGCAGTGACGTGCAGCAATGTGTGCGGCAATATGGGGACCACGCTGGGTGCCACCGACTGGCCACATACAAGCTGCAGAAGGAGATTGCTCTATTGCAGATCCTCCGCCATCCGGGGATTATCCAGGTAAATAAGAATCATTTTTACTTATATAGGGCCAACACATTCCGCAGCCCTGACGGCCACGTCCGGGAGGTCAGTATGTCGTCGCATCCCGTAGAGAAGGTGCAGAGAGATCCAGACTGGATAACATCTGCATTGTGCCCTTAGTAATTGTGGGGGCTTATGTGCTCGGGTGCAGGGGGCACTGGTTTGTAGAGATGTCGTGGCTGATCGCTGCCCGACCGGCAATGGGATCTATAGGTAAAGTAGTGGCACCAGGAGCAGAAAATAAGGCTACGATCAAGCTACGTTTTTTGGGGATTTTCTTGGGGCAGATCCTCACCAAAATCCTCCTCAAAAACTTTCTATTCATTTCTCTGGGAAATCCACTTTGCTGTTCATTTGAGTTTTTTGAGCCTTTTTTCACCTGTTGGAAAACAAGAAAGTGCATGAAACGGGTCCAGATGTAATCTGCCCCAAAATAGGCACCGTCCAATCAGAAAACTGCAAGACAGGCTCCAGAAAATAAAACATTGTTCAAAAGTTTTCAGGAAAAGAGAAACCTCTACAAGGAAAGAGAGTTTCTGATGCGCTTTCTACAGTCATCATTTTCGAAAGACAAATAATGTCGTGAAAATGGAGAGATCCAGACTGGATAATAATCTGCATTGTGATGGTATTAAATTGGGGGGAGGGGGAGTTATTATTTTTAAGAGCTAATAAATTAAGAGAAAATAAGGTACCAAGGAAGTACATTTTGGGCAAATATGATTGAAGTGAAAATTTTTAAATTTTGTTTCTAGATGTACCCAAATCTGTAGAAAATGAATGAAAAACAAAATATAGACTTATAAATAAAGATACAGATGCTTCTCAGGAAAGTAACATGATGAACTGTGATTGGAGCTGAGCGTGGTCACCCGAGTGATGAGATGAGACCCCCTTATTTCAGAGGGGATCCGCTGCTGTCTCTTCTTGATATTACGGATGATTAGAGCATCCACACATCAAAGCTGCCCCAAAAAGTAACAGATGTAACTACATGAGAGGACTCATTAGTGGTTCACCTCCCTGCTGTCCATCTTTATACTCCCCCATCCCCCGAGTAGCTCTGGACAGGGGGGCTGTAAGTACAAGACAAGAGTCAACCCTGGATTTCACATCCAGTTTCATCTGCGGGCGCCTTCCGATGAGTTTTATTGACATTGATGAGATTGATTGAGATCAACATTAATTCCCAGAAATGCTTGGAGTCCTGGGTGGATGGTCCAATATTGATTTTCCTAACACCTTTGCCATTTAGGAGGCTTGGATCTCGTTGACCCGATTGGTGGCCCTAGACATCGCTCAGAAACCACCACCTTTAATGGTGGTCGGAGAGAATGTGGAGTCGTCTCCTACCGAACTGTGTGGTGTCAATCACTTTGACTTTCAAGTTGCCCTAGAGGGTATGGGGTGGGAGCCTTCTTGCAGTGGTGAAGCCCCATAATGATGGTCATCGGCTGAGATGTTAACGCCATGTCCACTTCTGGTTGACGGAATTTGAACCTTATTAGAAGAACATTTGCTTTTGAGGTTGACGCCATAAGAAAAATAAAATCAATCCAGTTGGACTGTTGGTCGGTTCTTGGCTTTGGGAATCAAATACCGTATTTTTTGGGGATTGTTCTTCGTCTTGCAGGGAACATTTTTTTTTACATGAAAAATGAAACCAATAGGTGAGCATGTATTACATGATAAGACCCCAACATCTGTATGACATCCATGATGTACCTTAACTAGAGCGACAAGGCCTGAAGTGACCTTAGATTGGATGTCAACCTCAAGGCTCATCGGGGCACTTCCTTAGATAAACATGGCTTCTTTACACTTTCTAAGGGCCACTGGCCCACCCAATGTCGTGTATATATATCACATACATAGTATACAGCCCCTGCACAAAGCATTGGATATTACCAGGATTAAGGTATCTGCCTGGGACAGCTGTGTGACTACTAATATCGCCACAATTACTACGGTACTTTTATAGGAGTTGTCACCCAGCTTTCCCAGCCTTTTCATAAGGCCTTTCACCGTCTCAGCACAGGATGAGTTGTTATATCGCTATAAATTAGCAATGCAGGGAAACTGCAGTAGCCGCTAACTATGTTTAATGGCCGTTACATGGGGTGTCCACCAGCTTTCCCGGGTATAGCTATAAAAACAATATGCATAAAAACATATATACATAAAATAAATAAAAAAACAAATCTAAAAACTAAATAACATAAATAATATGTCTAAAATAAATAAAATATCTGAAAAATAATATCAAATACAAATATAAGCATAAATAAAACAAAAAGGAATAAATAAAATAAACAAAAATCTGAAAGAAAGTCTAAAAACCCATAGTAAAAATGTAACATAAAAATATATAAAATACAACACATAAAATTGATAAAAGAACTGCAAATATTCTAAAGTTAATTAATCTGAAATAAAAAATAATGACCAATATAAAGTAGAGAAGAAATAGATATATAAAAACAGATTTAAAACAATCTATAAGACCCTCTATTTACTGTGAGTTTCTTTAAAAATATTGGCATGTGCTTTGTGTTGCTCTCCTATTTTCTAATGGTGTAAAAAAATGATGTGAATGATCCGAGGACACAATCTACTCCCCACGTGTCATTATTCGTGTTATATGTAGACTTTGGGCCTGATTCCTCAATTGTATATTTTTAAGTCACTTTTCTTTTATTTATCTTGTATTCATTTGTGTCAAATTCTTCATAAAACTCGGTCCGGGAATTTTGTGCAAAGATCAAAAACATCATACTCTTTACGCTTGACTTTTTTATGTTTTGGATTTTTTTTTGAATTTTTTTAAAACAAAAAAAAAATTGCTTGTTCGGTTACAATGTTGTAAAATTTGTGCCCCAGAAAAATTCAGGTTTAAATTAGGGGACTGGAGCAAAAAAAAAAAAATGACTTTTTAAAAAGTCACAATTGATGAATTGGCCACAAAGATCTGGAAAACCAAACAATGAGCCAACATTGGCGAACATAAAAAAGGCACAATTTAAAAGAAAAAATTGGAACAAAACCCGCAAATGCAATAATGAATCGTCCCATTGTGACTGTGTACTGCGGCGGAGCCTTTCTTGTAGGAGGACGTTCTGCATCAGAGCTACAGATATGGATTCACTAGCAATGAGTCTATTGCAGATCCATCATTACAAACAGGCAGGTGAGGCATCTACTCATGGCCGCCCACCTCTTTACAGTGTGTTTTTCTCTCTTTGCAGTTGCATGGCCAGTGCTATGTTAATAGCGCCCCCTCTGACATCAGGGTCACAGCAATGCTGGAACTTGGATCTCCCCTGGAGATGATTCAGCTCCTGCAAACCCCCTGGGAGGAGAGATTTAAAGTAAGTGAAGGCAAACAATGGTGATTGTTCCAGTGGCCATGCATGGAAGGTGATAGTACCCATCCAAACAGGGGGGACTGCATGCAGCACATTGCACCTCAGCCCAATGCAATCTGCCTCCAGCTGTGCAATGGTTAATGAGTCAAGGAAAAGGGATTATCATTGAGGTCTGTGCAAACAGCCTTGCAATGTCCCCTCTGCAGGACACAGGGGCTGGGGGGCTGCCATTTACAATTCACAGCTCAGATCTGTGTTTGTGTAAGTGGCCTGTAAACAGGTCAGAGGTCACGCGGAAGCCATTATACTGTAAGATGCAGAGGGCAGAAAGGGAATTTTTATGGCACCACATTCCTCATATTAACTTATGGAAACCGAAGCGTGAAACTGAGGCTACTTTGACACTGTGTTTTGCAATGTCCTCTTTCCAAGCCTCCATTACCGCCACAGGGAATCCTGCCAATGTTCACCTTTGCCCAGCAGACCCTGACCAAAAAGGCATCCGTACACTGACAACAAGCAGAGATCTTTAAAAATGAAAAGGTTGCAGAACATTTCACACTGCATTAACTAAAGTTTTTATGAGCCCTTAAGGTTTGGGTTCCTTTCTTCCTCTACTTTTTCCAAGTTCCATGTCAGGGTTTGATCTTTTGTGGGATGAGTCATAGTCAGGGCCGGCATCAGCACCCGGCGCACCCGGGCAAGTGCCGGGGCCCTGGCGAGATGGGGGGCCCATTTATGGTAGTAACGTACAAGTACTTCTGTACACACACATGCGCGAGTCCTGGGGTCCCGCAGCCGGACTTCATCCCTGCTGTGTGTGACTCTTAAGGTACAGTCTCACAGTGGCACTTTGGTCGCTACGACGGCACGATTCGTGACGCTTCAGCATCGCTCCATTATCGCTCCAGCGTCGTAGACTGCGGTCACACTTCGCAATGCACGATGCTGGAGCGATAATTTCATGACGTGTTTGCGATGTAGAAGCCGTTGGTTACTATGCGCACATCGTATACAATATCGTGCACACCTTTGTTACACGATGCGATCATGCCGCCACAGCGGGACACTTGACGACGAAAGAAAGTTTCAAACGATCTGCTACGACGTACGATTCTCAGCGGGGTCCCTGATCGCAGTAGCGTGTCAGACACAGCGAGATCGTAAGGATATCGCTGGAACGTCACGGATCGTGCCGTCGTAGCGACCAAAGTGCCACTGTGAGACGGTACCCTTAGGGGTACATACTGCTGTGTGTGACTCTTAAGGTACCGTCTCACAGTGGCACTTTGGTCGCTACGAAGGCACGATCCGTGACGTTCCAGCGATATCCTTACGATCTCGCTGTGTCTGACACGCTACTGCGATCAGGGACCCCGCTGAGAATCGTACGTTGTAGCAGATCGTTTGAAACTTTCTTTCGTCGTCAAGTGTCCCGCTGTGGTGGCATGATCGCATCGTGTAACAAAGGTGTGCACGATATTGTATACGATGTGCGCATAGTAACCAACAGCTTCTACATCGCAAACACGTCATGAAATTATCGCTCCAGCATCGTGCATTGCGAAGTGTGACCGCAGTCTACGACTCTGGAGCGATAATGGAGCGATGCTGGAGCGTCACGGATCGTGCCGTCGTAGCGACCAAAGTGCCACTGTGAGGCGGTACTTTTACATGGTGACAGTCAAGTGCTGAATAACACCATTCAATCCATCATATAATATACTAAAAAATGGGGAAAAAATCCAAATGTGAAAAAAACCAACAGCACAATTTCTTTCCAATTTTGGTGAGGTTTCGTTTTTTAAAGCATTCATTATGAGGTAAAATGACCTGGTTACACGATTCCCCGGGTTGTGGTGATTACAGCGATACCAAACTTGTAGAGTTTTCTTTTTCTATCTTATAGGTCTTTAAAAAAAATTCAGAACTTTGTTAAAAAATAATTTTTGTTGCTATTAACTTTACCCTTTGATGGAGCCACATGAGCGCTTGTTTTTTTGCACATCAATCTCTAATATTACTATCATTTCATATTTGTAATATTTGCTTTTGATTAATTGCATCTTGTGGGGAAAGTGTGATGTCCAAAAATAACGGGGAAAAGCTGGCAATTTTATTTATTTTTTATTCACTTTATGGGATAATTATTTTTAGATTGTATTAGTTTACTTTTTTATCCTTTTTTTACACTTCTAATTCATCCCCTAAGGGGACTTGAACCAAAAATCACTTGACCCCCTATACAATGCAAAGGCTGGGCTCCATTTCAGCCTTAATTTAAGCAAAGACCTCTGGAGAATGAGAGCTAGAAGATGATTGGTTGGTATGGACAGCTGCCCCACGTCTCTCCTCAGTACTGCTTCGTCAGCGATGCAGTAATAGATTTATTCTGACATTTTAATTGTTTTTGAACAGGTCTGTTGGGAATTGGTGCAGTTGCTGCATTATTTGGCAAATTCCCCCATGGGTTCCATTGCCCTCCTGGATTTCCAGCCCCAACAGTTTGTCCTGGTGGATGGAGGCCTAAAAGTGACTGACATGGACGATGCCAGCAGCGAGGAGCCGGCGTGTAGCCGGGATGCAGACTGTGCTCTCACCTTCCCGGCCAAAACATTTTCCATGAGCTGCTCAGAGTCCGGGCAGTGCATGGGGTCCAACGAGAAGAGGAACCTCTATAATGCGTACAGGTATGATGCTGACCCCTAATAAACAGTCTGGGAGCAGCAAACATAACCCTAAAGTCTGTAATAAACACATCCTTAGAATGTGACGCTGCGCTGTGCCGCCGCTGATCACCAGAGTTTTCCGCCAAGCCCTGGCTATCATTATTTGTACATTGGTGTCATTCACTCCTCGTAGGTAACGGTGATTTTTGATATTTCAGATTTTTCTTCACTTACCTCTTGCCTCACACCGCTCCTCCGGCCCTGCGGCCCCTTCTGGAAGACATCATGAATGTGACAGGTATTGCTGTCTCCTCCATAGGTGCAGGGTGGGCTACAGACGTCTGGGGGTTTTACAGGTTCTGACGCTGTTTTCATTGTTGTTATTGCAGGGGATTTACATGTCGGGATAAATGAGACCCTGGAGGCTTTTGAAGACGTATTGCACATGTACAAATCGGGAATGAATCAAAGCCTAAAGCATCAATTACATAGTGAGTTACTTCTCCTGTACCTTTCCAGAATAACAGCACAGCTGTGGCCAAAAATATAGTATGTGTCACCTATTAGTGCCAGCCATAGTGCCCCATCAAGGTGTCCTCCACATGCCACATCGATAATGTTCGCCACATGCCTCATCAATAGCATCTACCTCATGCGTCATCAGTAGTGTCCTCCACTTGTCTCATCAGTAGTGTCCTCCACAAGCCTCATCAGTAGTGTCCTCCACTTGTCTCATCAGTAGTGTCCTCCGCATTCCTCATCAGTAGTGTCTTCCACATGCCTTATCAGTAGTGTGCTCCACTTGCCTAATCTATAGTGTCCTCCTCATGACTCGTGTATAGTGTCCACCACATGCCTCATCAGTAGTGTCCTCCACTTGCCTCATCGGTAATGTCCTCCACTTTCCTCATCAGTAGTGTGGTCCACATGCCTCATCAGTAGCGTCCTCCACATGCCTCATCAGTAGTGTCCTCCACATGCCTCATCAGTAGTTTCCTCCACTTGCCTCATCAGTAATGTCCTCCACTTGCCTCATCAGTAGTGTCCTCTACATGCCTCATCAGTAGTGTCCTCCACTTGCCTAATCTATAGATCTATAGTCTCCTCCTCATGACTCATGTATAGTGCCACCATATGCCTAATCTATAGTGTCCTCCACATTCCTCATCAGTAGTGTCCTCCACATGCCTCATCAATAGTGTCCTCCACATGCCTCATCAATAGTGTCCTCCGCATGCCTCATCAATAGTGTCCTCCCAATACCTCATCAGTAGTGTCCTCCACATGCCTCATCAGTAGTGTCCTCCACTTGCCTCATGTGTAGCGTCCACCACATGCCTAATCTAAAGTGTCCTCCTCATGACTCATGTATAGTGTCTACCACATGCCTAATCTATACTGTCCCCTACATGTCTCATGTCTAGCGTCCTCCACATGACTCCTGTATAGTGTTCAACACATGTCTCATCAGTAGTGTCCTCTATATGCATCATCAGTAGTGTCCTCCTCATGACTGATGTATAGTGTCCACCACATGCAACATGAATAGTGTCCTCCACATGCCTCATGTGTAGCGTCCACCACATGCCTAACCTATAGTGTCCTCCTCATGACTCATGTATAGTGTCTACCACATGACTAATCTATACTGTCCTCCACATGTCTCATGTCTAGCATCCTCCACATGACTCCTGTATAGTGTGCAACACATGTCTCATCAGTAGTGACCTCCAAATGCCTCATGAGTAGTGTCCTCTATATGCATCATGAGTAGTGTTCTCCAAATGCATCATGAATAGTGTCCTCCACATGGCTTGTGAGAAGAGTCCTCCACATGCATCATGAGTAGTGTCCTCCACATGCATCATAAATAGTGTCCTCCACATGCCTCAGGACTAGTGTCCTTCACATGCATCATGAATAGTGTCCTCCACATGCATCATGTATAGTGTCCTCCACATGCATCATAAATAGTGTCCTCCACATGCCTCAGGACTAGTGTCCTCCACATGCCTCATGAGTAGTGTCCTTCACATGCATCATGAATAGTGTCCTCCACATGCATCATATATAGTGTCCTCCACATGCCTCATGTATAGTGTCATCCACATGCCTTATCAGTAGTGTCCTTCACTTGCCTCATGTATAGTGTCCTCCACATGCCTCATCAGTAGTGTCCACTTGCCTCATATGTATAGCATCCACATCATGCCTAATCTATAGGCATGCCTATATCTAGTCTACTGTTTTGGCCTGGTGATCATGCATTAACCCTATTGGGTGGTTACCCTAAACTATCAATGTTGAAACGACGGCAGTGCACCCCTGGTTGTTGCTATGATCTGGTAATAATGCAGCGTGCACAGATGCCGAATACTGACGGACTCTAATGCTGTCACATCCTCCTCAACACTCTGGGCGCGCCATTGATTGTAATATATATCATACTGTTACACTTCATACATGACCCGATTCCTCTCCTGCTCTGTATTCCAGACTTCACAGTGCTGAGAGGATTCCGCATGAGGGACACAGATGGAGATTTCCGGTGCTGGCCGTCCTATAACCACCAGGGATGTCTGCTGTCCATGTACAGTGCAGCAGAGGCTGCCAACTTCTGCAACAGTCGTCCACAGTGTCACAACTTTGTCATTGGTCTGCAGAGGACATGGACTGGTATGTAGTCTGGGACTGGTATTTCATTTCCTCCGTATAGTGTACTGTCATACAGTGTACAGATAACCAGTGGCGTAACTACCGCGGTCGCAGCGGTCGCCAGTGCGACCGGGCCCGGCAGGTCAGGGGCCCGGCAGGCAGGCTCGGACTGGCAGTGCCTCCCCCCGCTCCAGGGCCCCCCCCGCCGCCGCCGCCGCTGCTGCCGCTGCCTTGAATACTCACCCTGCTCCAGCGATGGTCTCGGCGTCTGCACTGCAGCTCGTTCCTGCTTGAGCGGTCACGTGACACCGCTCATTAAGATCATGAATATGCGCATATTCATGATCTTAATGAACGGTGTCACATGACCGCTCAAGCAGGAAGAAGGTGCTGCGCCGGCGCCGCCGCCTGGAGTCGGGACAGAGCGCGAGGGATGTCGGCACGGCCGTGCAGTGGGAAGACAGGTGAGTATGAGGGACGGGGGATGAAGGAGGACATAAGCCGGCGCGCCGAGCAGGAGCGGAGAATTAAGCCTGCATACAGGGGGGAATATAAGCCATGCAGGGGGGGATATGAGCCATGCAGGGGGGAATATAAGCCATGCAGGGGGGGATATGAGCCATGCAGGGGGGGATATGAGCCATGCAGGGGGGAATATGAGCCATGCAGGGGGGAATATGAGCCATGCAGGGGGGAATATGACTATGAGCCATGCAGGGGGGAATATGAGCCATGCAGGGGGGAATATGAGCCATGCAGGGGGGGATATGAGCCATGCAGGGGGGAATATGAGCCATGCAGGGGGGAATATGAGCCATGCAGGGGGGGATATGAGCCATGCAGGGGGGAATATAAGGCATGCAGGAGGGAATATAAGCCATGCATACGGGGGGGGGGGGAATATGAGCCATGCATACAGGGGGGAATATAAGCCATGCATACAGGGGCGGAATATGAGCCATGCATACAGGGGGGGAATATGAGCCATGCATACATGGGGAGATATGAGTCATGCATGCAGGAGGGGTAATATGAGCTATGTATATGGGATAGGAGGGAGATGAGCCATGCATACAGGAGGGGGGTCATTATACAGTATTGAGCATCATGTGTGGCCGTTATACAGTATGGAGCATCATTTGTGGTCATTATACAGTATTGAGCATTATGTGGGATCATTATACAGTATGGAGAACTGTGTGGCCGTTATACACTATGGAGCACTATGTGTGGGTGGTCATTATACAGTATGGAGCACTGTCTGGCCATTATACAGTATGGAGCAATGTGTGGCCATTATACACTATGGAGCATCATGTGTGGCCATTATACACTATGGAGCATCATGTGTGGCCATTATACACTATGGAGCATCATGTGTGGCCATTATACAGTATGCAGCATCATGTGTGGCCATTATACAGTATGCAGCATCATGTGTGGTGGCCGTTATACAGTATTGAGCATCATGTGTGGCCATTATTCTATGGGGGTTACATTGAGTTGTATGGCAGGGCTGCAGGGGGGGGGGCCCATTTGGAAGTTCGCACCGGGGCCCCTAACTTTGTAGTTACGCCACTGCAGATAACCATACAGGGCATAACTATAAGCTTCATACAGTTTGGTGCCCAAATAACAGGGATATACACTGGCCTAAATATACTGTCATACAATGTCTAATACAGTGCCACCACCACATACTGCAAAAATAATAGTATTGCCTACAATACTTAGGTGTATACCACCATACAGTGCTAAAGTATGTCATCTAGGGACCAAATATCAAATCCATTCATAAAGTAATCTAATAATAATGCTATTTATTGTGTAAATCAGGGGTGTCAAACTGCATTCCTTAAGGGCTGCAGACAGGTCATGTTTTCAGGATTTCCTTGTACTGCACAGGTGATAATTTAATCACCTACACACATAATGATTACAGCACCTTGTGCAAGGCTAAGGAAATCTTGAAAACACGCATGGTTTGCGGCCCTCGAGGAATGCAGTTTGACACCCCTGGTGTAAATAATACCGCTATGTAGCAAGCAAACAGCATCATACATAATGAAAATAACAATTCTGCGTAATGTATAAATACTATTGTCATGTAGTGACCAAGTAACAGCTTCACAATCAGGAAACTAATAATAATGTTATATAATGTATGAATAATATTGTTTTACAGTCAACAAATAACATAACTGGTCCGTGCATAAAGTTCCGTAATCTAATAACAGTGCCATATAATGTATAAATAATACCATCGTACAGTGACTAAATAACAGATCTTTGCATGAAGTCATCTAATAACAGCATCATATAATGTATAAATAATACCGTCATACAGTGACTAAATAACGGATCAGTGCATAAAGTAATCTAATAACATTGCCATATAATGTATAAATAATATCGTCGTACAGTGACTTAATAACAGATCTGTGCATAAAGTAATCTAATAACAGCGCCATTTAATGTATAAATAATACCATCGTACAGTGACTAAAAAACAGATCTATGCATAAAGTAATCTAATAACAGCGCTATATAATGTATAAATAATAGCGTCATACAGCGACCATATAACAGCGTCATACATAGATTAATCTAATAGCAAAGCTATATAATGTATAATTAATGCCATCATACATTGACCATATAACAGGTCCGTGCATAAAATAATAAGATGACTGTGTCATGTAATGTATAAATAATATTGCCTTACAGTGGCTACATAAAAATGTCATATATAACCTCATGACAATGCCAAATAATGGATAAATAATGCCACCAAATAATGACCAAGTAAAAGCTGTGCATAAAGTAATGTTATAATAGTGCCATAAACATAGTAACATAGTAACATAGTTAGTAAGGCCGAAAAAAGACATTTGTCCATCCAGTTCAGCCTATATTCCATCATAATAAATCCCCAGATCTACGTCCTTCTACAGAACCTAATTGTATGATACAATATTGTTCTGCTCCAGGAAGACATCCAGGCCTCTCTTGAACCCCTCAACTGAGTTCGCCATCACCACCTCCTCAGGCAAGCAATTCCAGATTCTCACTGCCCTAACAGTAAAGAATCCTCTTCTATGTTGGTGGAAAAACCTTCTCTCCTCCAGACGCAAAGAATGCCCCCTTGTGCCCGTCACCTTCCTTGGTATAAACAGATCCTCAGCGAGATATTTGTATTGTCCCCTTATATACTTATACATGGTTATTAGATCGCCCCTCAGTCGTCTTTTTTCTAGACTAAATAATCCTAATTTCGCTAATCTATCTGGGTATTGTAGTTCTCCCATCCCCTTTATTAATTTTGTTGCCCTCCTTTGTACTCTCTCTAGTTCCATTATATCCTTCCTGAGCACCGGTGCCCAAAACTGGACACAGTACTCCATGTGCGGTCTAACTAGGGATTTGTACAGAGGCAGTATAATGCTCTCATCATGTGTATCCAGACCTCTTTTAATGCACCCCATGATCCTGTTTGCCTTGGCAGCTGCTGCCTGGCACTGGCTGCTCCAGGTAAGTTTATCATTAACTAGGATCCCCAAGTCCTTCTCCCTGTCAGATTTACCCAGTGGTTTCCCATTCAGTGTGTAATGGTGACATTGATTCCTTCTTCCCATGTGTATAACCTTACATTTATCATTGTTAAACCTCATCTGCCACCTTTCAGCCCAAGTTTCCAACTTATCCAGATCCATCTGTAGCAGAATACTATCTTCTCTTGTATTAACTGCTTTACATAGTTTTGTATCATCTGCAAATATCGATATTTTACTGTGTAAACCTTCTACCAGATCATTAATGAATATGTTGAAGAGAACAGGTCCCAATACTGACCCCTGCGGTACCCCACTGGTCACAGCGACCCAGTTAGAGACTATACCATTTATAACCACCCTCTGCTTTCTATCACTTAGCCAGTTACTAACCCATTTACACACAATTTCCCCCAGACCAAGCATTCTCATTTTGTGTACCAACCTCTTGTGCGGCACGGTATCAAACGCTTTGGAAAAATCGAGATGTACCACGTCCAATGACTCACCGTGGTCCAGTCTATAGCTTACCTCTTCATAAAAACTGATTAGATTGGTTTGACAGGAGCGATTTCTCATAAACCCATGCTGATATGGAGTTAAACAGTTATTCTCATTGAGATAATCCAGAATAACATCCCTCAGAAACCCTTCAAATATTTTACCAACAATAGAGGTTAGACTTACTGGCCTATAATTTCCAGGTTCACTTTTAGAGCCCTTTTTGAATATTGGCACCACATTTGCTATGCGCCAATCCTGCGGAACAGACCCTGTCGCTATAGAGTCCCTAAAAATAAGAAATAATGGTTTATCTATTACATTACTTAGTTCTCTTAGTACTCGTGGGTGTATGCCATCCGGACCCGGAGATTTATCTATTTTAATCTTATTTAGCCGGTTTCGCACCTCTTCTTGGGTTAGATTGGTGACCCTTAATATAGGGTTTTCATTGTTTCTTGGGATTTCACCTAGCATTTCATTTTCCACCGTGAATACCGTGGAGAAGAAGGTGTTTAATATGTTAGCTTTTTCCTCGTCATCTACAACCATTCTTTCCTCACTATTTTTTAAGGGGCCTACATTTTCAGTTTTTATTCTTTTACTATTGATATAGTTGAAGAACAGTTTGGGATTAGTTTTACTCTCCTTAGCACTGTGCTTCTCTGTTTCCTTTTTGGCAGCTTTAATTAGTTTTTTAGATAAAGTATTTTTCTCCCTATAGTTTTTTAGAGCTTCAATGGTGCCATCCTGCTTTAGTAGTGCAAATGCTTTCTTTTTACTGTTAATTGCCTGTCTTACTTCTTTGTTTAGCCACATTGGGTTTTTCCTATTTCTAGTCCTTTTATTCCCACAAGGTATAAACCGCTTACACTGCCTATTTAGGATGTTCTTAAACATTTCCCATTTATTATCTGTATTATTAGTTCTGAGGATATTGTCCCAGTCTACCAGATTAAGGGCATCTCTAAGCTGGTCAAACTTTGCCTTCCTAAAGTTCAGTGTTTTTGTGACTCCCTGACAAGTCCCCCTAGTGAAAGACAGGTGAAACTGTACAATATTGTGGTCGCTATTTCCTAGATGCCCGACCACCTGCAGATTTGTTATTCTGTCAGGTCTATTAGATAGTATTAGGTCTAAAAGTGCTGCTCCTCTGGTTGGATTCTGCACCAATTGTGAAAGATAATTTTTCTTGGTTATTAGCAGAAACCTGTTGCCTTTATGGGTTTCACAGGTTTCTGTTTCCCAGTTAATATCCGGGTAGTTAAAGTCCCCCATAACCAGGACCTCATTATGGGTTGCAGCTTCATCTATCTGCTTTAGAAGTAGACTTTCCATGGTTTCTGTTATATTTGGGGGTTTGTAACAGACCCCAATGAGAATTTTGTTACCATTTTTCCCTCCATGAATTTCGACCCATATGGACTCGACATCCTCATTTCCTTCGCTAATATCCTCCCTTAAAGTGGACTTTAGACAAGACTTTACATAGAGACAAACCCCTCCTCCTCTCCGATTTTTACGATCCTTTCTAAACAGACTGTAACCCTGTAAGTTAACTGCCCAGTCATAGCTTTCATCTAACCATGTCTCGGTTATTCCCACTATGTCAAAGTTACCTGTAGATATTTCTGCTTCTAGTTCTTCCATCTTGTTTGTCAGGCTTCTGGCGTTTGCAAGCATGCAGTTTAGAGGATTTTGTTTTGTTCCAATCTCCTCGCTGTGGATTGTTGTAGAAATGTTCTTACCTCCCTTCTGAGTATGTTTTCCTGGATCTTCTTTGTTCAAGTCTAATGTTTTTCTTCCCGTCCCCTCTTCTTCTAGTTTAACGCCCTCCTGATGAGTGTAGCGAGTCTTCTGGCGAATGTGTGTTTCCCAGGTTTGTTGAGGTGTAGTCCGTCTCTGGCGAGGAGTCCATCGTACAAGTAATTCACACCGTGGTCCAGGAATCCGAATCCTTGTTGTCTGCACCATCGTCTTAGCCAGTTGTTTGCATCAAGGATCCTGTTCCATCTCCTGGTGCCATGCCCGTCTACTGGAAGGATAGAAGAAAAAACTACTACTTATAAAATGTATAAGTAATACCGTTCCCCTATATTTTAGCCCTATTTCACCCGCCATTTACCTTTTCCCCCAATTTCCTGTTATTTTCCTATAGTTCTTCACTTTACGAGGTCTCGACACTTAATTACTGTAAATTCTCATTTATTGTAGCGCCATTTCCCGGCATCTTGCTGCTCTTTAGATCCCCATCCCGGCAGTTATCTTGGTAATTATATTTGGGGTGTGCGATGGCTCTTCAGATACGTGGATCCTGGCAGCGGCACATTTTGATTACATTACGGAGGCTTTTATTACATGCCAGCACATAATGTGCCACAGGGCTCATGGTGTTCACAATATCTCAGAACTCTTTGTATACACTTTTAATCTGTGGAAAAGTGCTCAGCAGAGAAACTCTACATTACATACGCCCCGTGTCCCCAAGTGAGGGTTACGTGCTTGGAAATGCACTGATTGGGATCTCGGCTCGAGGCCAGGCTGTTTGTGTTTGGAATACCGCGGTTTAGGGACACTTAAAGCCTCTGGTCCCATAATCCAGGTGTGGAGTCTTCCAAACAGCAGGTGTGGTCAAAACAGCTGGACTTAAAGGAGTATTCCCATCCCCAAGATCCTATCCCAATATCTAGTAGGTGTAATAATAATAATATTATCAAATACCTCCAATTAGAAATGGTGTATAGTTCTCCTGATCAGCTATACCGCTTACCCCATGTGCAGGGCATTGCAGTAGCTCAGGTATCCATGGCACGACCACTATATAGTGACAATTAGATAGTTGTTAGTGGTTGTAACCATGGATACCTAAGTTACTGCAATTCCTTCACATGAGGTAAGGGACATAGCTAATCAGGAGAACTATACTGCGTTTCTAATTGGAGATATTTTATATTATTATTATTATTACACCTACATATTGGGGTTGGATCTTGGAGATGGGAATGCCCTTTTTAAGAGAATAGATGGCGACAAGACATGCATAGACTGTTTCATTTGCTGGCCGGAGGCATATTTTGATATACATTTAATTTGTATTTATTTTATTTCATTTCTATATTTGTTTTCTATTTTCTTTCTTTTTTTTTCAAATTAATTAACCCTTCACTTTTATGTAAAGGGGTTGTTCTTGTTTCACAATCCCACTAAAACAAAGATGATCACACAATGTCTGCGAGGGAGCCAAAATGTCCCAAATGTTTGATTTTTCTGCAGTGCCCCTGCAGGAGGAACAAAGGATTGCATTGTGACCACTGAAACCTACTAGCCAGCCACGTAATGCATAGGCTGGCCGGGTCCTTGAGACAGGTAGACTGTACTTCACTAGATATACTAAATCATAAATGAGGATCCTGAATTTTACACCCCACCACTCTGAACTCATACTTCACCACAATTAACCCTTTAATTCCATTTAAAGGGGACCTGCCACTTGCCATATATTTATAATGATATTTAACTGGCGTAAATGCCGCTGTTCTGCTGAATCTGACGTTATTTTTCTCATTTCTTGTGCCTTTCTGTTCCTAAAATATGGCTCCTAAGTTCTTCGCTGTATAGAAATGTAGTGTTTTTCAAGCAAAATGGGCATGGTGTTCAAATCTCCTCGTGGGCTGTCTTCTTGAGCATCACGCCCACTTGGTAAAGAAAAGGCTAGATTTACATAAGGATAGATGGGGCCATATTTGAGGAGTGGAGAGCAGCAGGAGCAAGAGAAAAACAATTCTAGGTCCAGGAGAACAGCGGCATTTACACCAGGTAGTGAAAAATATATATTTATGGCAAGTGGCAGGTTCTCTTTAATTTAAAGGGGTCATCTAGTTTTAATAAAGTAGATCACACAGTCAGCTGTAATTGCAAGGGAGCCCTCCAGCATCATGTGCCTAATTTCCCTGCAGCGCCCCCATAGGTCAAAATGAAGCATTACATTGAGCCCATTGAAATCTAGGAGAGTGCCCTTAAAATATGAGCTAGTTGGAGAGCCCACCACCTGCTATGGTTAGTAGATGGGGATGCCTAGTCCGGCATTAATTACTAATAGGTGATTTCTTTTACCAAAGTAGACACTCCCTTTAATATTGTAATTTTTTTCCCACAGGACGCTATCTTACAGCTTTCACCAAGAATTCCCTCCAGCTTGTACCAGATGAGAATTACAGCATCTACGTGAAGAGATCAGGTCACAGCGACATGCAGGAGGGATGAGGCAGAGCTCCACACTCGTCACCAATGTTATATCCAGAGCGTGAAGCGTGTAACCTGTCCCCTCACTCACCACGGGCTATTCAGATGGGGCAGAAAGGCTTTTGGGCCTGCTCAGGAACCAGGGCTCAGGTGCAGCTCATACCGCTGCACTCCCTATAGCTTCACCTCTATCGAGGTCAGAAGGGAATGGAAGCCGCTCAGCCACCGACCTATAGACAAGATCAGAAAGAATGAGGAAGAGTTCAAACAACGCAGCAACCGGCATGTTTTGGGAAGAGTGGCCATTAGTCATTGCAAACTAAAATTATTGCCAGTATACTAGGAATATTCTTGTACATAGTGGGCAGTATTAGGGCAGTCTCACACGTCCAGATATTTCCGGTACCGGAAAAATCTATACCGGAATTATCCGTGTCCGTGTGCCGGTGCGTTTCTGTGGCACATCAGTGTGGCACACGTGCGGCACACGTGTGCCGCCCGTGTGCCCACTGGGTACCACACGCTCCGTGCCGGAGACAGCGCTAAAGTTTAGCGCTGTCCCTGGCATCGTCCTGAAGCCCCATTCATATCTTCCCTGCAGCAGCATTTGCTGTAGAGAAGATATGAATATTAGTGTGTAAAATCAATATCCATGTGGATCCCTCGCAGTGTCCTGTCCTGGCCGCACCTTGTACTGTATGAGCGGTCACGTGGGGCCGCTCATTTACAGTAATGAATATGCGGCTCCACCCCTTTGGGAGGTGGAGCCGCATATTCATGATTGTAATCGGCGGCCCCACGTGACCGCTCATACAGTACAAGGTGCGGCCAGGACAGGACGCTGCGAGGGATCCGGAAGCTAGGTGAGTATTTTAATCACAGAGGGGGGGGCGCACAGGGGGTGGGAGGTACGTGTTTTACATGGACCCATTGACTTTAATGGGTCCGTGTAATACGTGCGCTCCCACGAACACCGACATGTCTCCGTGTTTGGAACACGGAGACACCGTCCGCAAAAAATCAATGACATCTGAACAGATGCATTGATTTTAATGTGTCTACGTGTGTCAGTTGCTCCGGTACGTGAGGAAACTGTCACCTCATGTACCGGAGCCACTGACGTGTGAAACCGGCCTCAGGGTAAGTTCACACAGGATGTTTTTGCTGTTTTTTTTGCTGCTTTTTTATGCTACTTTATGCCAATACTTTTGTCCACCCCCTTTTTTATGTTTGGTGTGGAATTATATCCAATTTGGCTTTAGGACAATACTTTTTGTGTTTTTTTCATTTAGGACAAATTAAATGAAGATAATAATACCAAAGAATTTGTGATTGCAATCATTTTCAGGAAGAAACTGAGTATTATCTGACAGAATTGCAGGGGTGTCAATACTTTTGGCCACAACTGTAGGCCCCCAGCATAAAAATAGCACTACTAAGGGCTCCTACTCACTTGCGAGCAACTCGGATGAGTCTCGCATGTTTAAAACCCGGCGCTGCTGCCGGCACTCAGATCGGAGCTTGTGGCCTCATAGGAATACATGCAGCCACACGCTCCGCACCTCTGTACCAGGTGCAGTGCCGGGTATTGCCGTGCGAGACTCATCCGCCCTAATGCAACTTCTCCCGGCTGTAAACTACTGGGGAATGAATGATACACAGTGGGCGCAGGCTCAGTAACTAGCGGTGACGTCAGTGAGCCTGCGCTCCCTCACATCCTGACCTGAGGTAACCTCTGCACCGTGGGAAAATGCCAGGGAAAAGGTTACCGCAGGTTATCTATCTATTCTATCAATCTATCTATCTATTTGTTTATTATCTTTTCATTCTATCTATCTATTCATTCTACCTGTTCATTCTGTCTATCTACAGGAAGTTTTTTTTTCTCTGGGACACTCAACTTTATTGGCATGCACAAAGAGAAAAAAAAAACGCATGAAAAAAACACAACGAAAAACGCACCAAAAAAACGCACCTAAACCTGCATTTTTGACGCAGCGTCTTTCCTGCCAAGAAGATCAGGTTTTGCTGCAGAAAAAAAAAAACAGCAAAAACGTCCTGTGTGAACTTACCCTTATAGTAGTTATATTCTTGTACATAAGGACAGTATTATAGTAGGTATATTCTTTTTACATAGGGGCAGTATTATAGTAGTTATATTCTTGTACATAGAGGGCAGTATTATAGTAATTATATTCTTTTACATAGGGGCAGTATTATAGTAGTTGTATTCTTGTACATAGGCGCAGTATTATGGTAGTTATATTCTTGTACATAGGAGCAGTATTATAGTAGTTATATTCTTGTACAAATAGGGCAGTATTATAATAGTTATATTCTTGTACATAGGGGGCAGTATTATAGTAGTTATGTTCTTGTACATAGGGGCAGTATTATAGTTGTTATATTCTTGTACATAGAGGGCAGTATTATAGAGGATATATTCTTGTACATAGAGGGCAGTATTATAGTAATTATATTCTTGTACATAGGAGCAGTATTATAGTAGTTATATTCTTGTTCATAGGAGCAGTATTATAGTAGTTATATTCTTGTACATAGGGGGCAGTATTATAGTAGTTATATTCTTGTACATAGGGGGCAGTATTATAGTAGTTACGGTATATTTTTGTACATAGGAGCAGTATTATAGTAGTTATATTCTTGTACATAGAGGGCAGTATTAATGTAATTATATTCTTGTACATATAGGGCAGTATTATAGCAGTTATATTCTTGTACATATAGGACAGTATTATAGTAGTTATATTCTTGTACATAGAGGACAGTATTATAGTAGTTATATTCTAGTACATAGGAGCAGCATTATAGTAGATATATTCTTGTACATAGGGGGCAGTATTATAGTAGGTATATTCTTGTACATAGGGGGCAGTTTTATAGTAGTTATATTCTTGTACATAGGGGGCAGTATTATAGTAGTTATATTCTTGTACATAGAAGGCAGTATTATAGTAGTTGTATTCTTGTACATAGGGAGCCGTATTATAGTAGTTATATTCTTGTACATATAGGGCAGTACTATAGTAGTTATATTCTTGTACATAGAGGGCAGTATTATAGTAGTTATATTCTTGTAAATAGGGGGCAGTATTATAATAGTTATATTCTTGTACATAGAAGGCAGTATTATAGTAGTTGTATTCTTGTACATAGGGAGCTGTATTATAGTAGTTACAGTTATATGAAAAAGTTTGGGCACCCCTATTAATCTTAACATATGCAAATCAGTAAAAAGATATATGAATGGCACTGAGAAAAACCGTTTTTAGTACTCACTGATAAAGGATGAAAGAGCTCTGAATCACGGACTCATTCCAGTAACCTTCACCTTGCTGGAGGTGCTTGCTATGAAGAATGTGCATACAGGGTCCAATAAAATAAGAAAAAAGCAGCAACACGCCACTTATTGGTGAAAAAACAACCTTAGTCCTTTATTGTATAATAAAGATCATGGACATGGTATTACGGGTAAAACAAGTGCAGGTTATGCAGGCAAATGAAGCAGGATGACGGCCGTTTCACGCAATATGCGCTTGGACCCGTAGAAGCGGACGATCTTTATTATGCAATAAAGGACTAAGGTTGTTTTTTCACCAATAAGTGGAGTGTTGCTGCTTTTTTCTTGTTTTATTGGACCCTATTAATCTTAAGCTTAATGTTTTATAAAAATTGTTTTTTTTGCAACAGCTATTTCAGTTTCATATATCTAATAATTGTTGGACACAGTAATGTTTCTGCCTTGAAATTAGGTTTATTGTACTAATAGAAAATGTGCAATCTGCATTCATACAAAATTTGAAGTATGGGCACCCTTATCATTTTCTTGTTTTAAATACTCCTACCTACTTTTTACTGACTTTCTAAAGCACTTTTTTTTGTTTTCTAACCTCATTGAGCTTTGAACTTCATAGCCAAGTGTATGCAATCATGAGAAAAGCTACTTAAAGTGGCCACTTGCAAGTTGTTCTCCTGTTTGAATCTCCTCTGAAGAGTGGCATCATGGGCTCCTCAAACCAATTGTCTAATTGTCTGAAAACAAAGATTATTTAACATAGTTGTTCAGGGGAAGGATACAAAAAGCTGTCTCAGAGATTTAACCTGTCAATTTCCACTGTGAGGAACATAGTAAGGAAATGGAAGAACACAGGTACAGTTCTTGTTAAGGCCAAAAGTGGCAGGCCAAGAAAAACATCAGAAAGGCAGAGAAGAAGAATGGTGAGATCAGTCAAGGACAATCCTCAGACCACCTCAAGAGAGCTGCAGCATCAACTTGCTGCAGATGGTGTAACTGCATCGGTCAACTATACAACGCACTTTGCACAAGGAGAAGCTGTATGGGAGAGTGATGCCAAAGAAGCCGTTTCTGCAAGCATTCCACAAACCGAGTCGGCTGAGGTATGAAAAAGCACATTTGGAGAAGCCAATTTCTTTTTGGAAGAAGGTCCTGTGGACTGATGAAACCAAGATTGAGTTGTTTGGTCATACAAAAAGGCATTATGCATGGCAGCCAAAAAACACAGCATTCCAAGAAAAGCACTTGCTACTCACAGTAAAATTTGGTGGAGGTTCCATCATGCTTTGGGGCTGTGTGGCCAATGCCGGCATCGGGAATCTTGTTAAAGTTGAGGGACGCATGGATTCCTCTCAGTATCAGCAGATTCTTGACAATAATGTTCATGAATCAGTGACAAAGTTGAAGTTACGCAGGAGATGGATCTTTCAGCAAGACAATGATCCAAAACACCGCTTCAAATCTACTTAGACATTCATGCAGAGGAACAATTACACTGTTCTGGAATGGCCATCCCAGTCCCCAGACCTGAATATCATTGAACATCTGTGGGATCAATTGAAGAGGGCTGTCCATGCTCGGCGACCATCAAACTTAACTGAACTGGAATTGTTTTGTAAAGAGGAATGGTCAACAATACCTTCATCCAGGATCCAGGAACTCATTAACCCCTTCCCGACCCATGATGCCACGTAGGCGTCATGAAAGTCGGTGCCAATCCGACCCATGACGCCTATGTGGCGTCATGGAAAGATCGCGTCCCTGCAGATCGGGTGAAAGGGTTAACTCCCATTTCACCCGATCTGCAGGGACAGGGGGAGTGGTAGTTTAGCCCAGGGGGGGTGGCTTCACCCCCCCATGGCTACGATCGCTCTGATTGGCTGTTGAAAGTGAAACTGCCAATCAGAGCGATTAGTAATATTTCACCTATTATAACGGGTGAAATATTACAATCAAGCCATGGCCGATGCTGCAATATCATCGGCCATGGCTGGAAATACTAATGTGCACCCACCCCACCCCACCGATCGCCCCCCCAGCCCTCCGATCTGCTCGGTACACAGCCCCGCTCCCCTCCGCCCTGTGCTCCGCTCCCCCCGTGCTCTTGTCCGCTCACCCCGTGCTCCAATCACCCCCCCGTGCTCCAATCACCCCCCCTGCACTCCGATCCACCCCCCCGTGCTCCGTTCCACCCCCGTGCTCCGTTCCACCCCCCGTGCTCCGTTCCACTCTCCCCGTGCTCCGTTCCACCCCTCCCGCGCTCCGATTCACCCCCCCATGCTCCGATCCCCCCCTGTACTCCCCCCCCCACCCCATCATACTTACCGATCCTGCTGGGGTCCGTCCGTCTTCTCCCCAGGCGCCGCCATCTTCCAAAATGGCGGGCGCATGCGCAGTGCGCCCGCCGAATCTGCCGGCCGGCAGATTCGTTCCAAAGTGCATTTTGATCACTGAGATATAATCTATCTCAGTGATAAAAATAAAAAAATAATAAATGACCCCCCCCCCCCTTGTCACCCCCATAGGTAGGGACAATAAAAAAATAAAGAATATTTCCAAACGCGACATGGTGTCCGCTAACAATTGGAGCTAATTTTCCATTCAAAAAGTCAAATGGCACGCCTTCCCTTCCGAGCCCTGCCGTGTGCCCAAACAGTGGTTTACCCCCACATATGAGGTATCGGCGTACTCGGGAGAAATTGCCCAACAAATTTTATGATCCATTTTATCCTATTGCCCTTGTGAAAATGAAAAAATTGAGGCGAAAAGAATTTTTTGTGTGAAAAAAAAGTACTTTTTCATTTTTACAGATCAATTTGTGAAGCACCTGAGGGTTTAAAGTGCTCATTAGGCATCTAGATAAGTTCCTTGGGGGGTCTAGTTTCCAAAATGGGGTCACTTGTGGGGGAGCGCCAATGTTTAGGCACACAGGGTCTCTCCAAACGCGACATGGTGTCCGCTAACGATGGAGATAATTTTTCATTTAAAAAGTCAAATGGCGCTCCTTCCCTTCCGAGCCTTACCATGTGCCTAAACAGTGGTTTACCCCTACATATGAGGTATCAGCGTACTCAGGAGAAATTGCCCAACAAATTTTAGGATCCATTTTATCCTGTTACCCATGTGAAAATGAAAAAATTGAGGCTAAAATAATTTTTTTGTGAAAAAAAAGTACTTTTTCATTTTTACGGATCAATTTGTGAAGCACCTGGGGGTTCAAAGTGCTCACTATGCATCTAGATAAGTTCCTTGGGGCGTCTAGTTTCCAAAATGGGGTCACTTGTGGGGGAGCTCCAATTTTTAGGCACACGGGGGCTCTCCAAATGTGACATGGTGTCCGCTAAAGAGTGGAGCCAATTTTTTATTCAAAAAATCAAATGGCGCTCCTTCCCTTCCAAGCCCTGCAGTGCGCCCAAACAGTGGTTTACCCCCACATATGAGGTATCAGCGTACTCAGGACAAATTGGACAACAACTTTCGTGGTTCAGTTTCTCCTTTTACCATTGGGAAAATAAAAAAATTGTTGCTAAAAGATAATTTTTGTGACTAAAAAGTGAAATGTTAATTTTTTCCTTCCATGTTTCTTCTGCTGCTGTGAAGTACCTGAAGGGTTAATAAACTTCTTGAATGTGGTTTTGAGTACCTTGAGGAGTGCAGTTTTTAGAATGGTGTCACTTTTGGGTATTTTCAGCCATATAGACCCCTCAAACTGACTTCAAATGTGAGATGGTCCCAAAAAAAATGGTTTTGTAAATTTCGTTGTAAAAATGAGAAATCGCTGGTCAAATTTTAACCCTTATAACTTCCTAGCAAAAAAAAATTTTGTTTCCAAAATTGTGCTGATGTAAAGTATACATGTGGGAAATGTTATTTATTAACTATTTTGTGTCACATAACTCTCTAGTTTAACAGAATAAAAATAAAAAATGTGAAAATTGCGAAATTTTCAAAATTTTCGCCAAATTTCCGTTTTTATCACAAATAAACGCACAATTTATTGACCTAAATTTACCACTAACATGAAGCCCAATATGTCACGAAAAAACAATCTCAGAACCGCTAGGATCCGTTGAAGCATTCCTGAGTTATTACCTCATAAAGGGACACTGGTCAGAATTGCAAAAAACGGCAAGGTCTTTAAGGTCAAAATAGGCTGGGTCATGAAGGGGTTAAAAGCTACAGGAAGCGACTAGAAGCTGTTATTTTTGCAAAAGGAGGATCTACTAAATATTAATGTCACTTTTCTGGTGGGGTGCCCATACTTATGCACCTGTCAAATTTTGTTTGAATGCAGATTGCACATTTTCTGTTAGTACAATAAACCTCATTTCAAGGCAGAAACATTACTGTGTACAACAGTTATTAGATATATGAAACTGAAATAGCTGTTGCAAAAAAAAACAATTTTTATAAAACATTACACTTAAGATTAATGGGGGTGCCCAAACTTTTTCATATAACTGTATATTCTTGTACATATAGGGCAGTATTATAGTAGATATATTCTTGTACATAGGGAGCAGTATTATAGTAGTTATATTCTTGTACATAGGTGGCAGTATTATAGTAGTTATATTCTTGTACATAGGAACAGTATTATAGTAGCTATATTCTTGTACATAGGAGCAGTATTATAGTAGTTATATTCTTGTACATATAGGGCAGTATTATAGTAGTTATATTCTTGTACATAGGAGCAGTATTATAGTAGTAGTTATATTCTTGTACATAGAGGGCTGTATTATAGTAGTTATATTCTTGTACATAGAGGGCAGTATTATAGTAGTTATATTCTTGTACATGGGGCACTATTATAGTAGTTATATTCTTGTACATGGGGCAGTATTATAGTAGTTATATTCTTGTACATAGGGAGCAGTATTATAGTAGTTATATTCTTGTACATAGGGGCAGTATTATAGTAGTTGTATTCTTGTACACAGAGGACAGTATTATAGTAGTTATATTCTTGTACAAATAGGGCAGTATTATAATAGTTATATTCTTGTACATAGGGGCAGTATTATAGTAGTTATATTCTTGTACATAGAGGGCAGTATTATAGTAGTTATGTTCTTGTACATAGGGGGCAGTATTATAGTTGTTATATTCTTGTCCATGGGGCAGTATTATAGTGGGAATATTCTTGTACATAGTGGGCAGTATTATAGTAGTTATATTCTTGTACATAGAGGACAGTATTATAGTAGTCATATTAGTGTACATAGGGGCAGTGATATAATAGTTATATTCTTGTACATAGGGGGCAGTATTATAGTAGTTATATTCTTGTACATAGGGGCAGTATTATAGTAGTTATATTCTTGCACATAGAGGACAGTATTATAGTAGTCATATTCGTGTGCATAGGGGCAGTATTATAGTAGTTATATTCTTGTACATAGGGGGCAGTATTATAGTAGTTATATTCTTGTAGTACATTGGAAGCACTTTTGAGAACCAAAAATGTGTTCAGTCTAGTTCATAGTGGATGCTTTCCTGAAACGGAAAGTACTTGCAAGCAGCATAATACAAAGAATATTCTTTGTATTATGCTGCTTGCAAGTACTTTCCGTTTCAGGAAAGCATCCACTATGTATTTCCTTTAAGTAGAGGGCTTTTCGGTCTCTTTCGTCCCGCTACATTTAGCCCAACTTGGGTCTCTCCCTAAGGTGGCTAGCATATATGTATTCAGTCTAGTTGGCATTTCTCTTATCCTACTATCTCAACAGAGGGCTACACTAGCATATAGGGGAAGCTTCCACCCCAACAATATCCCTTTTGCCCTATTTTTTATGATTCAAGTGGGTACTGATTTTTTAGTCTCATCCCTTATTAATGCTTAAAAATGAGCTATTATATTTTAAAATTCCATTTTTATTGTATTTTAAAGTGAGACTATTATATTTTTAGATATTTTAGTACTTTATTGATAAATACTCTTGTAGGTGCTAGGTGCAATTCAATTCTTAGGCTGTGTTCATATGACTTTTTTCCTGGCATTTTTTGAGCATGTATAAAACCAAGTTGCTTTTCATACATTCAGGCTGTTAAGTCTCTTTAAAATGAACAGGCCATTATACTTTACAATATAAGTCAGCAGAAAGGCTAAAAAAAATCCCAAAAGATGCCTAATGGATGGCAAAAAAAACTTCCAAAAGCAGATGAAAAAAGGAAAAAAAAATGCAAGAAAAATGGTAACAAAACACTGCAGGAAACGTTGACAAAACCCTTTGAGGGGAAAAAAGAAAACCATCTGAATTTCCCGAAACCTTGATTTCTGATGGGGAAAAACTGTGGTAAAAACACACGAAGAAATGATGAGTTGTGTTTTTTAACACGATTAAATCCACGCATCATAAATTTATGGCTTGTGGTTGTGGCGGATGTATGAGCAGCCTTAGAAACTAAGACTCCCTCCCATAGGCCCCCTAAAACACTGTCACGGGGAGCCAATGGATTATCGTGGCCTACTAAAGGCCCCTATAACTGCCATCTTTGGTTTCCTGTTATGCCCCAACTTTTGGTTGAACTTCAGTGTAAAGTGAAAATAACGTTCTCCCTTGAATTCCTGTAGTATTGCAGTATCAAGTATCAGTGATGAAATGTACTTTAAGAGGAAAATAAAGTAAAAAACTTTAGAAAAAAAGGTTTTATATAACTTTCAATCAAGTGAATTGGGCCTTTATTTTGTTTCCATGGGGGGAGGCTTTAGTGCAGTGACATATTAATTAGACAGGTGTTTTGGTGCAGGATGGAAAATTAAATTACATTTCTGAACCCGTGAGCAGACACCCAGCCCTCTGCTTAATGGAAAGGTTTCAAAAATAATAAATTATAAAGCGAAGCTGAGCAAATCTTCTGTAAGGAGTGAGGAACATACAGGTGATGATGACGCTTTTCAGTCCGGCACAAATATTCTTTCCGTGAAAGATGTTTCTAACCATAAAAAAATATATATTTTTGTAATTTATTTTTTTATTTTATTTATTTTTAGTCATTTCTTATAGTTTGTGATAATTACACAATGGATATTAAAAAATTAACACACACTTTCTGTTACTGCATTTTTATTTTTTTATTCTTTATTTAAATTGGGATTTTGCCCGTTTTTCTATACTTGTTTTTAGAGTGTTACATTTTGAATCTTTCAAAATAAAATTAATTGATGTAATCTATTTCAGTAAAACCAGGTTTAATTAAATAGGAGAATGTGATGGGAAGACTGAAGCGTGTGAGAATATGCCAGCTGGAAACATTGGCACACAGCGTAAGCAATTGATAGGGGTAACAGTTCACACTACAGACTACAGTGGCCATTTTGTTATATTGGTTGAGGCGGCCATTTTATATCATGTTCTCGTCATACAGGAGTCAGGCTGTATATAGCGAAACGGCTGTTTGTAAGATAAACTGAGGCTGCCATTTTACATTATCTTCTGATCATAAAGCTGATTTTGCACAGGGAAGTCAGCCATTTTTAAGAAAAGTTAAAGCTACGATTTACTTCATGCTTTCGCCACACTGGAGTCTGTCTTTATACAGCGAAGTCAGCCATTATGAAAGGTTAGCTAGGCCGCACCACTTTGTGTCATGATCTTTTCATTCAGGAAGTTGACTTCATACAATAAAGTCAGACACATTTTAGATGCGCAAAAGTGGCCATTTTACTTCATGTTCTCATCATTCATAAGTCAGACGACTTACAAGAGATGAGGGAGAGAAGACTGCCATCTGTACATAAGGAAGGAGAGAAGCCTGCCATCTGTATATAAGGAGGAGGAGAAGCCTGCTGTCTGTAAATAAGGAGGGGGGAGAAGTCTGCCGTCTGTATATAAGGACGGAGAGAAGCCTGCCATCTGTATATAAGGAGGAGAAGCTTGCCGTCTGTATGTAAGGACGGGGAAGAAGTCTGCTGTCTGTATATAAGGGGGTGGATGCCTGCCATCTGTATAAAAGGAGGTGAGAGAAGCCTGCCGTTTGTGTATAGTGAGGGGGGAGAAGACTGCCATCTGTATGTAGGAGGGTGGTGCTGTTATGGACAGTAAGGAACACGCTGTTACTTTAAGAGACTGCACCCCCTTGTCTGGCAGGATGGAATGTTCTGCTCCTCCTCTGCAATAGACTGTGTGAATGATCTGGACTGTGCAGATGGCAGGGGCGGAGCCTGAACAGCTATGTGAGCTGAGGCTGCTGCAGAGAGAATTTTGTGCTGATAGCTGCAAGAGAGAACTGTGTCCTGATATAGCTGCAAGAGAGGACCCCCAGCCTGTATCAGAGTGGACTTGTGAGATTTGACTGACTTTTCTGTGTGCAGCGAGGGTGGCTGTCCTGTGTTAGTTTGAGGAGCCACGAAGATACCAAGAAAGGGATTTATAGTTTCCAGGAGCACCTCCAGGACCCAGAAGCAAGGAGAAGACCATGTTTTACGGAGCTGACAGAAAGCCGTGCGCACCACCGTACTAGACTATTGACTGAATCTGAGTCCCCAACATCACCGTGAGTTTGTTCCTGTTTTGTGCACATGTCAGGGCCTAGTGTAGGCTTCAATAGTCAGAACACGGCAGCTGTGAGGCCTGCTTAGTAAAGGCCAGGGAGGTTATACGTAGAGTAGCATCATTCTTTGTTTATTGTTTGCATTTACTTGCGTGACGTATATTGAGTCTGTAACAGATTGGAGCACCGTGCTATTTTACAGACAAGCTAAAGAATATAACTCTTGTAAATTTTCTTTTGCCATTGCACACCCGTTTGCATCTTCCTCATCCACTTCATTCCTTGCCTTCCAATAAATCTACCCTTTGTTTGCACCTCATCTTGTGTACAGTAGTCTTCCTGCACTGTGGTGGTCCCCCGGCCATCGCTTCATGTATAAAAAGAGTGGATGCCTGTTGGCTGTATATAAGGAGGTGGGAGAAGTCCGCCATCTGTATATAAGGAGGGGGGAGAAGACTGCCGTCTGTATATAAGGAGGGGGGAGAAGACTGCCATCTGTATATAAGGAGGGGGGAGAAGACTGCCATCTGTATATAAGGAGGTGGGAGAAGTCCGCCATCTGTATATAAGGAGGGGGGAGAAGACTGCCGTCTGTATATAAGGAGGGGGGAGAAGACTGCCATCTGTATATAAGGAGGGGGGAGAAGACTGCCATCTGTATATAAGGAGATGGGAGAAGTCCGCCATCTGTATATAAGGAGGGGGGAGAAGACTGCCGTCTGTATATAAGGAGGGGGGAGAAGACTGCCATCTGTATATAAGGAGGGGGGAGAAGACTGCCATCTGTATATAAGGAGGTGGGAGAAGCCTGCCATTTGTGTATAGTGAGGGGGGAGAAGACTGCTATCTGTATATAGGGGGAGGGGGGGTGGATGCCTGCTGGCTGTATATAAGGAGGTGGGAGAAGTCCGCCATGTACTATATAAATGTCTAAGGGTCACCTCCGTCTTTCTGTCTGTCCTTCTGTCTGTCACGGATATTCATTGGTCGCAGCCTCTGTCTGTCATGGAATCCAAGTCGCTGATTGGTCTCGCCAGCTGCCTGTCATGGCTGCCGCAACCAATCAGCGACGGCCACAGTACGATTAGTCCCTCCCCTGCAGTCAGCGTCCGGCGCCCGCTCCATACTCCCCGCAGTCACCGCTCACACAGGGTTAATGCCAGCGGTAACGAACCGCAGTATACCGTGGGTAACTCACTCCGTTACCGCCGCTAATCTAATCTAATGTTAAAAATAATTTTAAAACATTATATAATCACCTTTCGCGATGCTCCGGTGACCGCTCCATGCAAGCGGCAGGTTCCGGTGCCAAGGATGGTATGGGAGAAGGACCTGCCATGACGTCAATATACTACGTGGCTGGGCAATATACTACGTGACTGGGCAATATACTACGTGACTGGGCAATATACTATGTGGTTGGGCAATATACTACGTGACTGGGCAATATACTACGTGACTGGGCAATATACTATGTGGTTGGGCAATATACAACGTGGCTGGGCAATATACTACGTGGGCTGTGCAATATACTACGTGGCTGGGCAATATACTATGTGACTGGGCAATATACTATGTGTCTGGGCAATATACTACGTGGCTGGGCAATATACTACGTGGCTGGGCAATATACTACGTGACTGGGCAATATACTACGTGGCTGGGCAATATACTACGTGGACATGCATATTCTAGAATCTAGAGTACCCGATGCGTTAGAATCGGGCCACCATCTAGTCTGTATATAAGGAGGGGGGAGAAGCCTGACGTCTGTATATAGTGAGGGGGGAGAAGCCTGCTGGCTGTATATAAGGAGGTGGGAGAAATCCGGCATCTGTATATAAGGAGGGGGAGAAGACTGCCGTCTGTATATAAGGAGGGGGGAGAAGCCTGCCATTCTGCTGTCAGCAGTGGTCGTTCTCGAAGGCGACAAACTAAGCAAAAGAAAGTATAAGCTTCAATATGTGAAGACTGACTGCCAATTTGGACAGGCAGCAATCTACAAAAGAGCTTCCATTTAGTATTACCTGACAATATCCATCTATAGAGGGGGAATGATCTATGTGTGTCTGTGGCTCCATGCTGACCCTCGAGAATGGGTTAAAAAAGCAACGACCTGGTGCTCTGTTGAATTATGTTACCCATGATTAGTTTACACATTTTCATTTGGTAACATTCGACCACGTTTACATTTTACTAGACAAATATTTTTTCACTAGTGGGAAAGTGATGAGAGAAGCTCGGTGATATGAAAATTGAACAATATGATGATCCTTAAAGATGGACGCCTCACACACCTCCATCCTGATTGTTCTCTTCGCTGCTAAATTCCTGGAACACTTTGTCTTAATCCAGCATTTACTTTTAAGAAAATTAATCTCCATAAAACAAAAATCTGCCGCTGCTTGAAAAGTGCAGCAGAAAGTTACATGTGGTCACCACCATGCTTTCATGAGGTCCCGCCTCTATATACTGCCACGTCCAGCTAGAACGACGTTAATTGCAGTCGTTCAGTATATATGACACGGTTGGCACTGCTGGGTATTTACCAGATGCTGCACACTGGCAGGAGGGTAGGCGGTAATATTAGCTATTTCAGTGTAGAACTTTTGCCGGCCAAAAACCATGTGATTGGCAGCGTTCTCCTGGACACTTGCTGCCAGCCGCGGGGTGCTCTGTACCTCTACAGAAATGTATAAAATCTCAGTAGCCCAAAAAGCAACACGAATAATCCCTGGTGAATATTAATATTCTGTAATAATACAGAACACAAACCAAATATTCCCCCTTATTTGTGATTCAGGTGAGGGGCTCCTTTAAGAGTCCCATATATATATATATATATATATATATATATATATATATATATATATACATACATATATATATATATACTAGATGGTGGCCCGATTCTAACGCATCGGGTATTCTAGAATATGTATGTCCACGTAGTATATTGCCCAGTCACGTAGTATATTGCCCAGCCACGTAGTATATTGCCCAGTCACGTAGTATATTGCCCAGCCACATAGTATATTGCCCAGTCACATAGTATATTGCCCAGCCCACGTAGTATATTGCCCAGCTTGCCCAGTCACATAGTATATTGCCCAGCCACGTAGTATATTGCCTAGCCACGTAGTATATTGCCCAGCCACGTAGTTCACGTAGTATATTGCCCAGCCACGTAGTTCACGTAGTATATTGCCCAGCCACGTAGTATATTGCCCAGCTACTCACAGAGCCATGTATACAGCACAGAGCCACGTAGTATACAGCACAGAGCCACGTAGTATACAGCACAGAGCCACGTAGTATACAGCACAGAGCCACGTAGTATACAGCACAGAGCCACGTAGTATACTGGCCAGTCACATAGTATACAGCACAGTCACATAGTATGCACCATATCCCTGTTAAAAAAAAAAGAATTAAAATAAAAAATAGTTACATACTCACCTCCTGGAGCCTCCGGATCGAAGCGGCCGGTTCTCGATGCTTGGCGTGCGGTCCGGTCTGAAGATTGCATTGTGGTCTCGCACGATGATGACGTAGCGGTCTCGCGAGACCGTACGTCATCATCTCGCGAGACCGCAATGCATGCAGCGGTCACCGGGGTGTCGCGCGGAGCGGAAAAGGCCGGTTCCTGATCCGGGGGGGCCACCAGAGGGTGAGTATGTAACTATTTTTTTATTATTTTTAACATTAGATATTTTTACTATTCATGCTGCATAGGCAGCATGAATAGTAAAAAGGTGGTCACACAGGGTTAGTAGCAGCGTTAACCGAGTGCGTTACGCGTTACACAGCGGTCAACGCTGCCATTAACCCTGTGTGAGCACTGACCGGAGGGGAGTATGCGGACGCCGGGCACTGACTGCGGGGAGGAAGGAGTGGCTATTTTTTTCCGGACTGTGGCCGTCGCTGATTGGTCGCGGCAGCTATGACAGGCAGCTTCCGAGACCAATCAGCGAATGAATAACAGTGACAGAAAGACAGACAGACAGAAGGACAGATGGAAGTGACCCTTAGACAATTATATAGTAGATATATGGGGGATCAGGGGGTCTGGTCTGGGGCATTATGGGGTCTAGTCTGGGGATTGCAGTTGTGTAGGGTGTTTGGTCTGGTGTCTCTGCCTGTCAGGAAGGATAGTCTTAACATATGAGTTCTGTTTTAGTTTAAGGAGCATGGTCTGGGGGTCTGTATTTATGGGGACCAGAATTAATTTTTAAAGAGGTCTGGTCTCAGGTCTGTAATAACTTAGGTTGTCTGATCTTTGGTCTATTTATTTAGGGTGTCGAGTCTGGGATCTGTACTTATTTAGAGGTTCTGGTCTGGGGATTCTATTGTGAGGGTCAGGTCCTAGGTTTCTATTAGAGTGTTAGGTCTTGTTTTTTTTTAAGAGGTTCAGTTCTGAGGTCTCTATTTATTTGGAGGGTGTGCACTGCGTGTCTGTTTAATGGTATAGGGCAGGGGTGGGAACCTCTGTCCCTAGGGCCCCATGCGACCCACGATGACATTGTCTGCGAGACCCCTGGGCAGATTTCCAAGCACTCCACTGCTTGGGCCAGCAGCCACGTCATGCTGGCTCTTTAAACCCCCACTTGCACTGTGAGCATGGTCACGCAGCATTCACCACTGAACACTGCATGCGTATGCCTTGAAGGATTACGTCCTCTCGCTGGCCAGTGCCAGTGTGAGGACTTACTTTGTGGACGGAATTAGCATGCGTTGGGCTCCCATTCCACATATGAAGAGAGCAGCAACAGCCCTCCCCTCCCCAATGATATCTATATCCCCTACCCTCCCCAGTTATATCTATACCCCCCAGCCCTCCCCAGTGATGTATATCACTGAAAAAAATTGACCACATTCGACAGGAAATCATCTCCCAATCTCTTCATACCATGCACTGTCCTCCCTCCCCCACTGCATCCAGTTCACTCTCTGACTTTGAACCAGTTACAGAAGAAGAAGTAATCAGGCTCCTTGCATCTTCTCGCCCAACCACTTGCACCAGTGACCCCATTCTGTCACATCTGCTCCAATCCCTTTCCCCGGCTGTCACTTCTCACCTTACAAAAATATTCAACCTTTCTCTCACTTCCGGTATTTTTCCATCCTCATTTAAGCATGCCATCATACATCCATTAATTAAAAACCATCCCTCTCTGAAACCATTAGCGCCTTGAAACAGGGCAAGAGCCCGGGCCCTGATGGGTACTCAGCAGGCTTTTACAAGTCATTCAACACACTGCTTAGTCCAATACTTCTGAAAGCTTGCAATTTTGTCTCCCTTGGGGGATCGTTCCATACACAGGCACTCATCGCTCACATAACAGTTCTCCCTAAGCCGGGCAAGGACCCCTCTACGTGCGATAATTACCGCCCGATCTCTTTAATAAACCTAGATATTAAAATATATGCAAAAATGTTAGCCAATAGATTATGTCCCCTTTTACCAAAACTAATAAATCAGGACCAGGTGGGCTTCGTTCCAGGACGAGAGGCGAGGGATAATACAATTCGAACTATCTCTCTAATTGACAGAGCGGGCAGAGAGGGGGACCCCCTGTGTATCATGTCAATTGATGCTGAAAAGGCCTTTGACCGGGTCCATTGGGAATTTATTTCTCAGACCCTAGAGGAAATTGGCTTAAAAGAAAACATGCTGCGTAGGATCTCCGCCCTGTATTCTTCTCCTAGTGCTCAGGTCAAGGTAAACGGCACACTATCGGATATGTTTCCGATCAGAAATGGTACAAGGCAGGGGTGCCCACTCTCTCCCCTCCTATATATCCTAACAATGGAGCATTTAGCTGTGGCCTTGAGAAACAATCCATCAATTAATGGTATAAAACTACGTTCTGAAGAGCACAAGCTAGCACTTTTTGCAGATGACATCCTGCTATACGAGGGGCGATCGAAAAGTAATGATAATCGGTTATTTCTATTGCACACAGAAATTAAAATAAAATGTTTTCTTCTCTCTTAGGTACCCACTAGTCCAGGAAAAAAAAATTACTTAAATAGAGCACGATTCCCGGGAGCTACATTCATTTGAATATGAACTGCCGAGGAGTGAACATCAAAATGGAAAAAAACGAGCTCAGAGCTGTCATCAAATACCTCTGCTTGAAAAAAATGACTACCAAAGACATACACAGCGACTTGGTGGAAACATTGGGGGACTCTTCTCCTCCATATTCCACAGTTGCACGCTGGGCCAAGGAATTTAAGCTGGGAAGAACATCGACGGAAAATGAACATTGTGAAGGACGCCCATCCACGTCCCTCAATGAAGAAAACGTGAAAAAAGTTGAAGAAGTTGTATTGGCAGATCGAAGAGTGACTATCAGGCATGTAGCTGAGGTCACAGGGATATCATATGGCAGTATTCAAAGAATCCTTGCAAAAGAATTGCATATGAGAAAGGTCTCCGCGCGTTGGGTGCCAAAAATGTTAACCGACGAATAAAAGAAGAAACGAGTTGACATTTCAATAGCAAATCTCGAAAAGTTCCAAGCAGACAAGGAAAATTTTTTGTCACGGTTTTTGACCATGGACGAGACCTGGATCCACCACTTTGATCCCGAAACTAAACAACAATCGATGACATGGAAACGAGCCGACGAACCGACGCCGAAGAAATTCAAAGTGTCAAGCTCAGCAGAGAAGGTTATGGCGTCCGTTTTTTGGGACGCTGAAGGAATTATTATGGTGGACTATTTGGAGAAGGGAGCCACTATTATGGGCTCCTACTACGCAGAACAAATAAGAAGATTGCGGGAGGCTATCAAGGAGAAAAGGCGCGGCAAACTGCGGGCTGGAGTGTTGTTTCACCAAGATAACGCGCCGGCTCACAAAGCTGCTGTTGCCATGGCTACCATTCAAGAAGCGGGCTTTGAACTGGTGGAACACCCCCCCCTATTCACCAGATCTAGCCCCCAGTGACTTCTTTCTCTTTCCTTGGCTCAAGGAACACCTCCGGGGCAAGAAATTTGACGAAAATAGCGACGTGATAACCTCTGTTGGGGATTTTTTTGAGGGTCAAGATCAAGAATTTTTTTCGAAGGGAATTCTAAGTTTAGAAAAGAGATGGACTAAATGTATAGACTTGTTAGGAGACTATGTAGAAAAATAAATTTATTTTTTTACTATATTCATTGTGTTTAGTATTGATTATCATTACTTTTGGATCGCCCCTCGTATATTACGTCTCCCTCCACGAGTCTACCAAACATCATTTCGGAGCTACATAAATTCGGCCACCTAAGTAACTTCAAAATGAATTCCCATAAATCGGAAATCCTAAACATTTCACTCCAACTTCCTTTGGTGGATCAATTAAGGAAGACCTTCCCATTTAAATGGTGCTTTGATTCCCTTACTTATTTAGGTATTAAAATAACAAGCAAAACGTCTAAACTGTTTGAAACCAACCTTGCGCCAACCCTACAGAAGACAAACTCAGACTTGGAGAAATGGCACAAGCTCCAATTGTCCTGGCTGGGTAGGATCAATGCAGTTAAGATGGACCTCCTGCCTCGCCTCTTATATTTTTTCCAAACAATCCCCCTATACCTACCAGCTTCCTTCTTTTCCCGCCTCAAACAAATAATCACTCGTTTTATTTGGTCTCATAATCGAGCACGTATTTCATATACAACATTGCGTAGATCTAAACCGACAGGCAGATTGGGTCTCCCGGATCTCGCGATTTATAGTTATGCATCATTGGGAACTTGTATCCTAGACCTTTATCACAGCAAAAACAACAAAAAGTGGGAAAACCTAGAAAACGATCTTAATGGATGCGACTCCCAAGTGGTTCTTTGGACAGGAGGCAGGGGGCTAGGACCAGGCACCTACATACCCTTCCTCACACGAAACATATTGCTTCTTATTAAAAACCGAAACAAAGACCTTCAGATCACAACTCTCCCGGGCCCCTTAATTCCAATTTATGACAATTCTGCTTTTCCGGCGGGACTGAATAGAAAGACATTTCTAAATAAGAGAAAAGATTCCAAACCCATCATCCACGACTACTTAAAAGAAACTGGGATGAAGTCCCTTCGGGAATTATTCCCAGAGGAGGAATCACACTCTGTTGATTGGTTCTTCTATGAACAACTAAAAAGTTATATCCACTCAATCTCTAAACAAACCAATATTGGCAAGCCGCTAACTCCCTTTGAGATGCTTTGCATATCAGCAAACCCCCCGGACCATACTGTCTCGCTGCTATATAAAATCTTTCAAGAAGGGAGGGCTCCACTGCAGGGTTGGCCATTGTTTTTCTCGAAATGGGAGGGCGATCTGGGAAGGCACTTGTCATCTGAAGACAGGGGAAAAATTCTTCTCTTCTCGTCCAGATCGTCATTATGCGCGGTATCACAGGAGAGGAGCTATAAGATTCTAGCAAGATGGTATAGATGCCCCTCCATGGTGCACGTGGTGTTCCCCACGACTCCTGACACCTGCTGGAGATGTCTAAAGGAGACTGGCTCTTACATGCATATCTGGTGGGACTGCCCTCTCATAAAGGATATGTGGTTGGCCGTCTTTGAACTTCATAATAAGCTGTCTATCACACAGATCCAACCTTCACCAAGTATAGCATTGTTGTCTCTATGCGACATGTCAATATCTAGGTTCAAGAGGGGTATCCTCAGACACTTTCTTACCGCAGTCAGAAATCTAATCCCTCGGTTTTGGAAACAAGAAAAATTTCCTTCCCGTACAGAATTTGTGGCAGAACTTAATAACATCTATAGAATGGAGCAGCTGATAAACCATTCACCAGGTAACGCAGAAAAAACCTACAACGTATGGGCCCCCTGGATCGCTTTTAGGGAAACTCCTGAACTAGACCTCTGGGTTACCAGAACCCGACACATTATTTAGTCTATTTTCGTGTGCGTCCGGGCCGTTTCTTGGCATGCGTTCTGTCCGCTGGGATGCGGAGGCAGCCACACTCCTTCCCTGAATTTCCCTCACCCTCTTCCATCCCTCTCTTCTTCTCCCTACCCTCCTTTCTTTCCCCTCTCTGACTTTCTATGTTTGTCCTCCCCATACCCAGTTTGATAATATATATATATATATATAGTATTTTAAATGAATACAAAGGAACCTATCAATGGTTACCAACTATCCCGGCTGTTTTCTATTGTTATTACCTCATAATCTCAGGACAGCCAATAGCAGTACTAATCAGAAAGTTAAATTATAAGTCTTAAATGCTGTAACAATGCTCCTCTTGTTTGACTTGTAATTACTGCCTATCATTGCACAGATTTTCCAGTTTGTATTGTTTACCTTTATTCTTTATTGCTGTGCTCAATAAAAATGATTTATACAAAAAACCATCCCTCGATCAAAACTGTGCCGCTAACTATATACCTGTCTCTAATCTTCCCTTCATCTCTAAACTCCTCGAACTCCTGGTCCACTCCCGTCTTACCCGCTATCTCTCAGATAACTCTCTTCTTGACCCCCTTCAATCTGGTTTCCGCTGTTTACACTCTACTGAAACTGCCCTCACTAAAGTCTCTAATGACCTACTAAGGCTACTTTCACACTTGCATCGTGCACTGCACGTCGCAATGCGTTGTTTAGGAGAAAAAAACGCATCCTGCAAAACTGCTTGCAGGATGCGTTTTTCTCCATTGACTAACATTAGCGACGCATTGCGACGCTTTGCCACACGTCGCAAACGTCGTGCGACGGTTGCGCCGTGTTGTGGCGGACCTTCGGCAGCAAAACACGTTACATGTAACGTTTTTTGCTGCATCGTGTCCACCATTTCCGACCGCGCATGCGCGGCCGGAACTCCGTCCCCACCTCCCGCAATTCACAATGGGGCAGCGGATGCGCAGGAAAAATGCATCCGCTGCCCCCGTTGTGCGGCGCTTGCACAGTATGCGTCGGTACGACGGCCCCATACCGACGCTAATGTGAAAGTAGCCTAACAGCTAAATCTAATGGTCACTACTCCATGCTAATTCTCTTGGGTCTCTCCGCAGCATTCGACACTGTGGATCATCAGCTCCTCCTCACTATGCTCCGCTCCATCGGCCTCAAGGACACCGTTCTCTCCTGGTTCTCCTCCTACCTCTCTAACCGATCCTTCACTGTATCTTTTGCTGGTTCCTCCTCCTCTCACCTTCCCCTTACTGTTGGGGTTCCTCAAGAATCAGTCGTAGGCCCCCTCCTCTTCAATTTGTATAATGCCCCTATTGGACAAACAATCAGTAGATTTGGTTTCCAGTACCATCTCTATGCTGGCGACACCCAATTATACACTTCTCCTGTTATCACGCCGACCTTTTTAGTAAACACCAGTGATTGTCTTACCGCTGTCTCTAACATCATGTCCTCCCTCTATCTGAAACTGAACCTGTCAAAAACTAAACTCCTCGTGTTTTCTCCCTCTATTAACCTACCTTTGCCTGACATTGCCATCTCCATGTGCGGTTCCACCATTACTCCAAAGCAACATGCCCACTGCCTTGGGGTCATACTTGATTTCGAGCTTTCATTCACCCCCCACATCCGATCACTGGCTCGCTCTTCTTATCTGCATCTCAAAAACATTTCTAGAATTCGCCCTTTTCTTACTTTCGACTCTGCAAAAACTCTTATTGTTTCACTTATTCATTCTCGTCTGGACTATTGTAACTCTCTACTAATCGGCCTCCCTCTTACCAAACTCTCCCCGCTCCAATCTGTCCTGAATGCTGCAGCCAGGATCATATTCCTCACCAACCGTCACACCGATGCCTCTACCTTGTGCCAGTCATTACACTGGTTACCCATCCACTCAAGAATCCAGTACAAAACTACTACCCTCATCCACAAAGCACTCCATGGCTCAGCGCCACCCTACATCTCCTCTCTGGTCTCAGTCTACCACCCTACCCGTGCCCTCCGCTCCGCTAATGACCTCAGGTTAGCATCTTCAATAATCAGAACCTCCCACTCCCGTCTCCAAGACTTTACATGTGCTGCGCCGATTCTTTGGAATGCACTACCTAAGTTAATACGATTAATCCCCACAGTTTTAAGCGTGCCCTAAAAACTCATTTGTTCATATTGGCCTACCGCCTCAACGCATTAACCTAACTATCCCTGTGTGGCCCATTAAAAAAACAAAAACATAATCAGGTTCCTCACATCATGTTCTCATACACTTTATGCAGTTAATAGCCCTCTGTGACTGTACTGCTACATACTTTGGCAGTTAACTGGTTCATGCAGCTTTACATGAACACCTGAGCCTTACACTATGGCTGGTCTGTATAACTAAAGCAATTGTTACAATCCACCTCTCGTGTCTCCCCTTTTCCTCATAGTTTGTAAGCTTGCGAGCAGGGCCCTCATTCCTCTTGGTATCTATTTTGAACTGTGATTTCTGTTATGCTGTAATGTCTATTGTATGCTGTGATGTCTATTGTCTGTACAAGTCCCCTCTATAATTTGTAAAGTGCTGCGGAATACGTTGGCGCTATATAAATAAAATTATTATTATTATTATATGCCCCACAGTGAGGTCTATTCCTCCCAGCCCTCCCAGTGATGTATATAACCCAAGCATCTTCTGTGATGTATATGCCCCCAGCGTCTCTTGTCAGCGTCTCTTGTGATGTGTATATACTGCAGTTTCAGGGTCTCCTATGTGATGTATATAGAGCAGCCTCAGCATCTCCTATGTGAAGTATATAGAGCAGTCTCAGCATCTCCATTGTGATGCTTATACACCAGTGCCAGAATCTCCTGTGTGATGCAAAATGTCGTGCACAATGTAGGACAGACTAAGTGCAACACAAAGGGATAAGGGGAAGGGGGACCCAACACTATGGAAGCAGGAAGTGGAGACCCCTAGGCAGTTCTAACATCAACCTGTCTGCCTTAAGAGACCCTAAATAGGTTCCGCGCCTATTGCTGAGCAGGATGTCTAATCCCTGCCAGATCCTAGTAGTAAGCCCTGCTTAGGGAGGGAAGGAAGGGGTAAACGCTAGTTGAACCCCACTAACAATAAAGATGCTAGTGGAGCACCCCAGGTAGCCGGTTGCTGCAGTGATGTTGCCTTCCTGTCTGGGAGGATGATGTTATGCTTGGAGGCAAGGGGGGTTCTTTCTATCAGGTAAGGCACTCGCATTCAACACATCTGAACCTAGGCCAGGAGGGGGATCTCAGGACCCGGATCCAGGGGAGCTTCCTTACACTTTATGTATCCTGGTCTGGAGGAGGAGTCTTAGACAGTCTGAGGGAGACAGTGGAGGGAGACAGTTGGTCTCCAGGAGAGTAGAAGGACGTCTGGAGCAGACGTAGGGGCCGAGCAGCCACGAGGGAGCTGCGACCCCTGGAAAAAGCGAGAATTAGAAGGAGAGTTGAATTGTGAAGGAGCTGAGAGGGAAAAAACACAGTGGAGGAAAGGGCTCAGGAGGGGAACAGCGGAAGGACACCCCCAGAGCCAGAGCGCAGAAGCCAAGTACCGGGAGCCCGAGGTCGTGTTGTTCTCCAGGACGCGTGACAGAACCGGAGGGCATAGTACTATACGTCAATTGCCTGTAACAAGTCTGAGGTGAAGCAGTGACCTTAAGAGCCGGGTCATCTAAGAGATCCTATGAACAGGCTCAAATTGCCAATCGTACAGACATCTGTCTTAGGACAGGAGAGAGGGGACCCAGTCAGCAAGCTTTAAGCCGCAGGGACCTTGCCATCTAGTGCAAGTAGAAAAGGCTTATGGACCTCACCTGAAATGGGACCACTTATTGCCTACAAGCCGGCCGGACTACAGCTACCCTACACCTGGTACCCTGGATAGAGGACTGCTACCATCAGTAAACCAGGTAAAAGACTGCAAACTCTGTGTCCCCCATTTATTCGTCGGCATTCACCATCTTTGCCACACACCTTGGGAACCCTGGGGACCCCGCTTCACTTGTGGGAAGCGTTGCCATCTTACTGCAATGACATCACCTCAGAGGACCCCTTTAAGCAGTGTCGGTCCCTACTGACCGAATATCAAAGTTGGCATCACGAACATAGACTTTACAAAACCCCTTAAAAGACCTTTCCCTTTAATTGGGCACCCAGGGCCACCGACCGGGTCGCAGCCACCGTGACATCCCCTTTAAGACCGGACCCAGTACCAAGTACCCCGCTGCCATGGCGGCCGCTCCACTAGCGGACTGCTATAGCTCCAAGCCTCGACAGAGAACTGCAAATAGAAATTATCACCCGCAACTCCCAACAGCAAGTTGGGAGTTATAAACTGTTGTCAATTCTGTTGTCGGGCTCCCTCCTGTGGTCATGAATGGTACTTCAGCTGGTTCTGTCCATGGACTTCCTCTGGTGGGTGTTTCTGAGTTTCCTTCCACAGGTGACGAGGTTAATTCGTTAGCGGGCTGCTCTATTTAACTCCACTTAGATCTTTGCTCCATGCCACCTGTCAATGTTCCAGTATTGGTCTAGTTCACTCCTGGATCGTTCTAGTGACCTGTCTTCCTAGCAGAAGCTAAGTTCCAGCTTGTATTTCTTTGGTTTGCTATTTTTCTGTCCAGCTTGCTATTTTATTTTTGTCTTGCTTGCTGGAAGCTCTGGGACGCAGAGGGAGCGCCTCCGCACCGTGAGTCGGTGCGGAGGGTCTTTTTGCGCCCTCTGCGTGGTCTTTTTGTAGGTTTTTGTGCTGACCGCAAAGTAACCTTTCCTATCCTCGGTCTGTTCAGTAAGTCGGGCCTCACTTTGCTAAATCTATTTCATCACTGTGTTTGTATTTTCATCTTTACTCACAGTCATTATATGTGGGGGGCTGCCTTTTCCTTTGGGGAATTTCTCTGAGGCAAGGTAGGCTTTATTTTTCTATCTTCAGGGCTAGCTAGTTTCTTAGGCTGTGCCGAGTTGCATAGGGAGCGTTAGGCGCAATCCACGGCTATTTCTAGTGTGTTTGATAGGATTAGGGATTGCGGTCAGCAGAGTTCCCACGTCCCAGTGCTCGTCCTTTATTATCAGTAACTATCGGGTCATTCCGTGTGCTCTTAACCACCAGGTCCATTATTGTCCTGACCACCAGGTTATAACAATAAACACCCAGATCCTGGTGTGACCATTTGAGCCGGAGGAGGTGGCCACTGGGTCCTAGCATCAAAATGACCAGGCAGAAGTTTGCAAAGCAAACTACTTAGGCCTTCTTCAGACAAATGCAGTGCAACAGTCTGCAGCCTCTGACATATTTGTGACACATATACAGCAGTCCTAGCGTCTCCTATGTGATGCATATATAGTAGTCCCAGTGTGTCCTGTGTGATGCATATACAGAAGTTCCAGTGTCTCCTGTGTGATATATATACAGACGTTCCAGTGTCTTCTATCTGATGTGCATACATCAATCCTAGCACCTCCTATTTGATGTATATACAGCAGTCCCAGCATCCCCTATGTGATGTATATACAGCAGTCCCAACGTCTCATATGTGATATATATACAGCAGTCCCAGTGCCTCTAATTTAATGTATTTACAGAAGTCTCAGCATCTCCTGTGATGAATATACACCAGTCCCAGCATCTCCTGTGTGAAGCATATACAGAAATCCCAGCGTCTCCTGTGTGATATATACACAGATGTCCCAGTGTCTCCTATGTGATGTGTAAACAGCAGTCCCAACATCTCCTATGTGATACAGCAGTCCCAGCGTCTCTTATTTGATGTATATACAGCAGTCCCAGCATCTCTTGTGTGATGCATATACAGCAGTCCCAGCATCTCCTGTGTAATGCATATACAGCAGTCCCAGTATCTCCTGTGTGATGCATATACAGCAGTCCCAGCATATCCTGTGTGATGCATATACACCAGTCCCAGCGCCTCTTATTTGATGTATATACAGCAGTCCCAGCATCTCCTGTGTGATGCATATACAGCAGTCCCAGCATCTCTTGTGTAATGCATATACAGCAGTCCCAGCATCTCCTGTGTGATGCATATACAGCAGTCCCAGCATATCCTGTGATGCATATACAGCAGTCCCAGTGAGTAGCCCGCCAGGGCCGTGGGGTATTCGGTACCGGGTCCGGTGTTCATAGGGAGATGTCACGGTGACGACCTGGTCCGTGGCCCTGGGTGCCCATGTAAAAGGGGAAAGTCATTAAAGGGATTTGGTGAATAGTTTATGTTCGTGACGCCACCTGTGGTATATGGTCAGTGGGGACCGACGCTGCTTTAAGGGGTCCTCCGAGGTGATGTTACGGCAGCTAGATGGTATAACTTCCCACAAGTGAAGTGTATCCCCAGGGCTCCCGGTGTGTAGACGGAAGATGGTGAATGGTAAAGAACGAGGACACAGGTTTGCGGTCTCTTTACCTGGTTCACTGAAGACTTCAGGCAGCCACAGTCCAGGGTACCAGATCACAGAGCAGGCAGAGTCTGGCCGGCTTGAAAGTGAATCCAGAGTTCCCCTTTACCAGGTGGGAGTTAAAAACCTACCTCAAAGTGCGGTGGTGTTGTAGTCCCTTACTGCTTATGGCTTCACATAAGGTCCTCACAGTTGTTCTCTCTGTCCCCCATATAGGATAGGACATAAACCCATATGACTGGTGACTTGAGCCTTTTTACAGGGACTCTAGCATGCCCCGGGCTCTATAGGTGTCACCGTGCCTCCTGGGTATTAAGGTGGACAGGTAACTCACAGTTCAGCGCTCCTGCCGGTCACTGATGTAAGTCGTAGAGTCCTTACAACCTTACCAGATCTGCGCTTCAGGAAGAGACAGCCTGCTCGTAGCTGGTCTCCCCTGATATCCTTCTCCTGTGCTTCGCTCTCCTTCACGCTCACTCAATGATGTTCTGCTCTCGGTATAGTCTCTGTCCAGGAGCTTCCGCACTGCTCTCTTCTTGCCTCAGACTGCTCTAGTCTGCTGTCTGGCACAAACTAACTAACTTTCCCTCCAAACCACAATATATATAGGGGAGTCACCTATGAAATAGGATCAAAAGCTCCCCCTTGTGGCCTGGAGTGTGTACATATTGTGTGTATCGTGGTTACCTGATAAGAGTTATCCTTCATTGCTTCCAAACGTAACATCACTCTCCCTGTGAGGAAAGCAATGCTACTGTGACGACCAGGACCCTGGGGCGCCACACCAGCATCTCCTATGTGATGCATATACAATAGTCCGAGTGTGTCCTGTGTGATGCATATACAGAAGTCCCAGCGTCTTCTGTGTGATATATATACAGACATACCTGGAGTCTCCTATGTGATGTGTTTACATCAATCCCACACTTAGATAGGAGAAAAAAGGATCATCCCCGCGCTGCCGCAAGAAGAATTTCAAAAATTGTAGAGGTTTTCAACGTGGTTTATTCTACACGTTTCAGGGTTCAGATGACCCCTTCATCAGGACATACCACAAATATTGTCAATATTTGTGGTATGTCCTGATGAAGGGGTCATCTGAACCCTGAAACGCGTTTGTAGAGGTTTTCAACGTGGTTTATTCTACACGTTTCAGGGTTCAGATGACCCCTTCATCAGGACATACCACAAATATTGTCAATATTTGTGGTATGTCCTGATGAAGGGGTCATCTGAACCCTGAAACGCGTAGAATAAACCACGTTGAAAACCTCTACAATTTTTGAAATTTTTCTTGCGGCAGCGCGGGGATGATTCTTTATTCTCCTATCTAAGTGTGTGCTTCAATCAGGACCTGCACTGACCTGTGGATCTGCAGCAGCCGCCATTAATATATGTCCTTCCTTCAATCTCACCAGGTGAGTAGTTCTCTTGGTGGGCAACTTTGTGTAACGTTTGATAAGACCCTATTTGCGCTTTTGTGTCTCCCTCTTTTCACTGACTTTACATCAATCCCAGCATCTCCTATTTGATGTATATACAGCAGTCCCAGCGCCTCCTATTTGATATACAGATGCATCTCACAAAATTAGAATATCATCAAAAGTTAATTTATTTCAGTTCTTCAATACAACAAGTGAATCTCATATATCAAATAGTCATTACAAACAGAGTGATCTATTTCAAGTGTTTATTTCTGTTAATGTTGATGATTATGGCTTACAGCCAATGAAAATATAACACCAGCTTGAAAAAATGATTTTAAAATCCGAAATGTTGGGCTACTGAAATGTATGTTCAGTAAATGTGGAACGCCCCCAAGGGCTAGGGGTGCTCGGTACAGGGTCCTTCGGTTCTCAGGAATATGTCACGGTGGCTGACCCGGTCCGTGGCCCTCGGGAGGTCCATTGTAAAATAAGGGAAAGGTCTTTAATGGGGAAATGTTCATGACGCCACCTGTGGTATTCGGTCAGGGTGACCGACGCTGCTCTCTACTGGTTTTACAAGAAGAAGACTTTGCGAAGAAACTGTTCCTGATGACGACGTGAAAGTTTCTATTGTCTTAAAGTTTATAAGTGACTGGTTGATTGTTTGCACTACCTCAGGAAAAAGACTTGAGTTTTCCCTCTAAGGGTATGTGCACACGTCAGGATTTCTTGCAGAAATTTCCTGAAGAAATCCGGAAATTTTCTGCAAGAAATCCGCATTTTTTTTTTTTTGCGTTTGTTTCACGTTTTTTTTTAGCATTTTGCAAGCGTAATTAGCTTGCAGAATGCTAAAGTTTTCCAAGCGATCTGTAGCATCGCTTGGAAAACTGACTGACAGGTTGGTCACACTTGTCAAACATAGTGTTTGACAAGTGTGACCAACTTTTTACTATAGATGCTGCCTATGCCGCATCTATAGTAAAAGATAGAATGTTTAAAAATAATAAAAAAAATAAAAAAATGGTTATACTCACCCTGCAGACAGCCGATCTCCTCAGCGGCGTCCATTCCTATAGATGGTGTGTGTGTGTGCAGGACCTTCGATGACGTCGCGGTCACGTGAGTGGTCGCGCGACCAATCACAGGACCGCGACGTCATCGCAGGTCCTTCACCCAGACCATCTATAGGAACAGAAGCGGCAGCATGCACCGCTGAGAGGCGGGAAGACACCGGGGCCATCAGAGGGTAAGTATATGACTATTTTTTATTTTAATTCTTTTTTTTTTTTACTAATTATATGGTGCCCAGTCCGTGGAGGAGAGTCTCCTCTCCTCCACCCTGGGTATCAACCGCACATAATCTGCTTACTTCCCGCATGGTGTGCACAGCCCCATGCAGAAAGTAAGCAGATCAATGCACTCCTAGGTGTGCGGAATCCCTGCAATTCCGCATTTTTAATGAACATGTTGCTTTTTTTTCCGCAATGCGATTTTTTTCGCGGAAAAAAAAGCAACATTTGCACTAGAAATGCGGAATACACTGTAAATAATAGGAGGCATATGTAAGCGTTTTTTCGTGTTTTTATCACGTTTTTATAGCGAAAAAAAGCAAAAAACGAAAAAAACTGAACGTGTGCACATGGCCTTAAAGGGAATGTTCATTTGTTGCACCTTGCTAAAGAGTGATAATTTTGCCTTAAGAAGTTAGATAGTCATAATGGTTTTACATAGCGATAGTATGTAGTTAAGTAATGATGTACTTTGAATAAAATTAAGGAAGTTGGAAGAAAGATACAGTCTAGCCCGTAGAGGGGGTGAAACCTGTTCTGCATTTCAGTAAAGTGAACCCGTAGGGGTTTGTGAGTCCTCTGGAGAGCCAAAGATAGATGGTTAATAAACTTTGCACTTAAAGAAGAATAACTGTTTTATGAAGACAATGTTAATTTATTGTTATGGGATAGCACTTAGTAGATAATAGATAGAATACCTGTATGGGTAATTGTATTTTATAGTTAGATAATTGTTTTAGTAGTGCGCGCAATGTAAAATATGTTATTGTTTGCAACGTTCAAGTGTTCACACCTCCCATAAAGGGAAGCATTGTTAAATTAATTTGTTTATAGCATTTCAAAAATTTTGCATGTCTTTTGCTGATGTATTGTTGTTTTCTTTTTCTCAGTCCGGGAGTACTGGATTTAACAAGGGGGGGTGCAGCACCCCTGAGTCCTGGTTCGTTGCAGTAATGTTATTCTTCCACCAGGGGGAGTGATGTTACGTCTGAAGGCAATGAAGGAGATCTACTGTCCAGGTATCACAGTCACACACACACACTTCACACGCCAGTCCACCAGGGGGAGCTAAGGGTTCTATCTATTAGGCCACTCCTCACATAGGGTAAAACTGGAGGGTTGGTTAGGAAGTTAGTGAGTATCAGAAGGAGGAGAGTTCCTGGCTGGGGACCGACGAGGAAAGGTCTCCCGGTCGAGCTGGCTGGGGTAATCCCTGGTCAGATCCAGACTGAAGTCTGAGGAGGAAGGAAAGAAGGACACGGAGCTGCGCCTGCAACCCATGCAGCAGCATCCTAAGAAAGGACAAGAAAGGAATTGTGCTGTAGTGAGTGAGAAAAGTAGTCATAGCAACAGGAGTGAAACATCAGTGGGAGACCAGCTAAAAGCAGGCTGCCTCCATCTGAAGCGCAGATCCGGTGGCCAGAATACCGAGGGAGTAAAGAGCTCTATGCCGTTACTTCAGAGACTGGCAGGGCAGTTAATTTGAAGTTGGCTGTCCGACTTTTATACCTAAGAAGACACAGTGGCAACTTGTGGGGGTCGGGGCGTCTCTAGGGTCCCTATAAACAAGCCTCAGGCCATCAGTCATACGGGTTTTGTCCTATCCGTACCATCTGGGGGACAGAGAGAGAAGTAACAACAGTGAGGACTTTATGGTAGCTTATGCAAGTAGGGACCTACTACGTTACTGTGCGCAAGGGGAAGGCTATTGAATTCCTCCTGGACAAGGGGACTCTGGAGTTGCCTTCAGACCGGCCGGACTCTGTCTACCCTGTGGTCCCTACTCTGGACTGTGGATGCTGAACCTTCAGTAAAAGGTAAAGAGACTGCAACCCTGTGTCCTCATTATTCACTGCGACTCACACCATCCATCATCTACACTCTGGGAAGCCCTGGGGACATACTTCACCTGTGGGAAGGTATACCATCTAGCTGCCATACCATCACCCCAGTGGACCCCTAAGCAGCGTCGGTCACCCTGACCGAATACCACAGGTGACGTCACGAACATAATCCCTTTAAAGACCTTTCCCCACAACCTCAACGGACATTCCCCTAGGGCCACGGACCCATTCCCCGAACCGAGGGACCCGGCTCCGAGTACCCCACAGCCCACGGGGGCGCCGCATAGTCAGAGGTCTGTATTTATTTTTGGGGCTAGTATGGGGTTTGTATTTTTTCAAGGTCTAGTTTGGAGGGTCTATATTTAATAATGAAATCAGATTTGATGTTTATTTATTTAGGGGGTTTATTCTGGAGCTTCTACTTATTTAAAGGGGGTCTGGTCTTGGGCCTATATTTTTAATTGAGCTTGGTTTGGTAGGTCTAGTTTGAGGTTTTGTATTTTTTAGGGGTCTATAATTGATAATGAAATCTGATCTAGCATTTATTTATTTAGGGGGTCTGAAGTCTATTTTTTCAAAGGAGTCAGATTTGGGGTCTGTATTTATTTTGGGAGCCATGGAGGGGATGGAGGGCAGGCCATACTGTATATTGAAGAAGTTTGCATATTTTATGTGATATTTGGACTTTCTATAACATTTAACACACAGTCAGTGGCATATAACTAAAGGCACATTCGTATTCTGTAAGCAATTTCACAATGGGAACTTTGGGGAAAATTGCCCTGCCCATAGCGACCATCATTGCTTCCAGCTGTTTAAGAGATTGTCTTAGTGAATGGATCCCACTAAGGAAGATAAGTGACAGGTTGTTATCTTATCCCTAGTCTGAATGATCCATTAACTTCCCCCCTCACAGTCCACCTCATCTGCAGGTATAGAAAGGGGACAGTAGCCTCCCCCCCTTGTTACCTCCCTAATCAATAGAAAAAACTAATTTATATTCACTGAATACATTTAAACACTTCCAAATTCAGGTGCTAAGTAGTTAATTAATCACGTCAATGGAGCTCTTCATGACTTTGTCATGTAAAGATAATGGTGGGACCTTGGGGTAATGAAGGATCTTGATTGTTCAGGGAGTGAGGATGGTCTTGAATTAACTAATTAAGTAACTCATAATCGGGGGAGTCATGGTTTTATCATTACACAAAAATAGGTACAAATTGTCATCCAGTACATGTCCCATCAGCTTCTGTTGGTGTCTATAGGGCGACCATAGAAATGCAGGTGTTGGTACCTGCTCATCATTGGATCCCGCAGGTGGACCTGCTCAGGAAACTTCCACTTTTCTCTACAGCTATAAAATAAAGCCTTAAAGGGAATCTGTCACCCCAAAAATCGTATATGAGCTAAGGCCACCGGCATCAGAGGCTTATCTACAGCATTCTGTAATGCTGTAGATAAGCCCCCGATGTAACCAGAAAGGTAAGAATAACAGGTTATATTTTACTCACCCAGGGTCGGTCCCGATGCGGTCCGATGGGTGTCGCGGTCCGGCGCCTCCTATCTTCATACGATGGCATCCTCTTCTTGTCTTCCTGCCACGGCTTCGGCGCAGGCGTACTTTGTCTTTCCCCTGTTGAGCAATGTACTGCAGTGCGCAGGAGCCAGGAAAGTTCAGAGAGGCCCGGCGCCTGCGCACTGCAGTACTTTGCTCTTCCCTCAACAGGGCAAAGTATGCCTGCGCCGGAGCCGCAGCAGGGAGACAAGAGGACGTCATTGTATGAAGATAGGAGGCGCTGGACCCGGACCGTGACGCCCATCGGACCCAAAATGAACCACGACTGCCCTTGGGTGAGTATAATATAACCTTTCAGGATACATCGGGGGCTTATCTACAGCATTACAGAATGCTGTAGATAAGCCCCTGATGCCGTTGAAGTAGTGGAAGAGTATCCGGACTTATTTGGGTCTACATTAGATGGATCATGCAGATGAATGGGAATGAATAGGGAGATGGACATGGAGAATCTCAATTTTGGACAATAAAGGAGCAAGTTCACTGGGGCCTCTACATTTCAGCAATTGGTGGTGGTTTTAGTTCAAGGACATGTCTTTATGACAGTGATCTCCAATCCTTCTTTCTCCAGATGGTGTCAAACTATAACATCCCAGAGGATCAGTGACATGGGAGTTGTCATTCTCGAGACCACTGTCATGTCATAAGATCTAAAGGTGTTTTTAGTTGAGTTAGAAGGATGATGATAAACTACCAATACACTCTATGAAAGGATGGGAAAACTGGAACTGAAACTGGGCACAATTGCAGAGGGAACTCCCCAAATTCCCCCATACATCTTAGATAGCATGGAGGGGGCGATTGTTCGGCAGCTATCTCTCCGAAATCTCCCATGCAAAGAGTGCTGCCCTAGCGCTCCTGTGTTCTCTATGAGAAAGCCGCCAACTGACTCATCGGCCAGCAATTATCTCAGTGTGCGATCAACCTCTCTCCCGACCATTAGTCGGCACGTGCCCCAACACACATTAAATTGTCTAAACTCCGCCAATATCGGCAGGTTGTGCGGACATTAGTTTAATTTGTATGAGGCCCTTAACTCCCCCAACAATCATCTATCTGTTGGGGGGTCTAATGTGTATTGGGACCTTTACTCATGGAGTAAGTCTTAGGTCGGGATCACACACTCCAGCCTTAAAGAAGAAGTGGTGGAAGACTCTCATGACTTGGCTGGGTCTACATTAGAAGGATCATGATGATATAAGGGCATAAATAAAGTCATGGTGGGGAGGAAACCCCCTTTTTTTACCATAAAGAGACAAGCACAAGGGAGCATCTAATTTTAGCAATTGGTGGTTTTCCTCGCTTATTGACATCTCATAGAGAACTCCCAATTCTTGACTCCTGTGCCGCTGTCATACTACAACTTCCTAGTGGGTGCAGAGAAACGGTGACATTGGAGTTGTAGTTTCAAAACTGCTGAGAGGATGGAAATCATTGACATGTGAGGAGATCAAAATCTTTTTTGGGTTGATCGGGAAGGATGATGCCAAACACTACCATTCAATTCTACAAAAGCAAAAAGACCTTAGAACTGGAATGGAAAAATCCAACTTGTCCAAAAGATGCTCCCTCAAATGTCATATTTGGGCATGATTGTGGTCTATGGCCCATATAAGGCCCATGGCTACTGCTGTGTGGTCCAAGACATCCTATCTGCCTACTTAGAGCACCAGTTGGTTTTAGAAGAGTTGATGTTTCGTCTTATGACTGTGTACTTATATAAATCCGTGTTTGTGTAGGTGAGAGGCTGTGTTTGCCGAACAGCTTACAATGTTCTCCCCATGGTACATAGAGATGATCTCGACAGCAAACAAGTAAGATACAAAGTCCATAAACCTCGATAACGACTCCAGGTCCCATTTGCTTGCAAATCAGGTCGATGGACAGTGATGGCCACTGCTCATTTCAGGATTAATCAGCGCTCCATCTTTCAAGGGCTTTACAAACAATATCAGAAGAGACTCATTTTATCTTGTCCGGTAATCTTGGTGCTTTTGGATCCTTTTCGGGTGACCTCATCCCATGCTCTAATATAAGCATTTCATGTATTTGCGCTGTTATCAGTATATATTTGGAGAAGGCTTGGGATGTGAGTAGATGTTTTTACTGGATCAGTCAACAGTCTAAGTAGTCTAGGCAGGTTAGACTTCAGATCAACCCAATTGTTTCCACCAGTGGTGAGGTGTATGGCGGCTGCTCCGGTAGCTATATGTCCACCATAAATCCCTCAAATTTAATCTGATGCTTAATGTTATTTCTACTTGTCCCCCTCTTTTTATTTTCTCTGTTCTCTCCTGCTGTTGTGCTAACCGGAACATAAACATTTCAAGAAAAGATTCCAGCTCGGGGCTGAAATTCTGTTTGCCACCTCTAGGAAGAGCTCACTGCAGACATTGTATGATTGAGTTCAATGACATCTTAAAAAATCCCCATTCAGCCAGCTCCCCCTACTGGATGCTGTAGGAAGTCAGAATTTTAGCATTTTATGTGTCTCAACCCCTAAATCACTCCATAAAAATTTTATAAATATATAAAAAGTTGGCCAAGACTGTTTATTTAAGGAATTTTGCAATTAATGGCAGCACCAGCCTAATTAGGAAACTTCCTATAAAACCCTGTGCTCCTTCCTGGTCCCATCGATCCTTTTTGCATCTCCCATTTTCTCAGTTTTTTTACCTATTTGCAATCATGTAGAATTTTCCAAGCGTCGTCTGTCATCTCTAAGTTATTAGTGTTCCAGATGCACATAAACCCCCGGCTAATCTGATAAGGAATTCATGCATAATCTCAATTAGATAACTGTAGCTTCAGGCGTAATATGTCCCGACCTGACTCATTACATGGATTTTTAATTATATTATCTGGTTTATTTGTATAATTCACTTGTCTGTAATGAAATAAAGTATATTATAATGGGATTAAGGAGGAAACACCCATCCCTCGGATTTACAGTATGGTTCATCCTGTGCCTCCTGGTTCAGGGACAGACTATAGAGACACTGAAAAATAAATGAATATTTACGATTTTCACTCATTCTTACAAGTATAGGAATGCTGAGTGGCAAATTTACGTTCTTCTTACCCCATACCCCTTTCTTTACCTTAATGACCTTTCCTACACTTTGACCCTAAGGCAATAGTCTTGTGACCCCTCCAAAAAATCCAGGTGTTCCCTTTCTTAGATCAGACAAAAAAATCTTGCATTGGTCATTCACAGCGTGGACTAAATCTAATCTGTGGCATCACTTATCTAAAAGAAAAAAAGGATCAGACAAGTAAAAAATGGACTCCTACAGATGTGAATGTACTTTTAGTTGTGGCTCAGAGTCATATTAATGTGTATAGATTGCCCCCTAGTGATGTGAAAAAGATGAAAAATAAATTAATGATGGAGAGAACTGAAGAAAGGTCTATCATATGCATTAGGAAATGCATGGGAGCCGGTGCGGTAGGTGGGTCTCGAGCCATCGATCACTTATACATGAAAGCACTAGCAGATCATTTAACCATCTGTTGGATGTTAAAAAGTAAAAGGTGGATATTTTCTGCAGATTCCATCAGACAGTGAAGAGTGAAGAAGAGCGCGGATACTTCACAGAGCTGATTTTATCGGATACAGAGCAGGGAGTCTCATCAAAGAGCCGTGAGCTGTTCGTACCCTACGTGAACGGATGCCGCCATATGGAGCGGGAACTCGAATTTGATAGTTGAAGTGTCAAGAAGAACAATGAGTAAAGGATCAGTTCATACACGGCCAACGGCAAAAAATTAAATGCCGCGTGTTTGAACGCCACTATTACCTCCGAATATCAGCAGACGGTAAAAAGAAGCAGCGGCATTGTAGGGTTGTAGGCGGCCATTTACACTCCCATCATCTCCTGTCAGCCCGTCACTCGCCTATTTTCCTGTACAAACCGCACACGGGAAACTTTCTGTTTTTCGTAGTTCGCCTGGCATATTGCTCATGTGTGATGACCGGGCAGCGCCACCTGGTGGGTAATATTGTGAGAAACATTTTCTCTAGGTTTTTTCAGTTTACAATTTCTTTTAAAAACAGAAAATTTCAATTCTTAGATCCGGCCACTAATTCCCTTATTTGTGCCAGATCAAACACATGTAATGATGGGCTGTAATATTACCATATAGTGCATAGCTGTACACAATGGTATCATTTGGGCCGCACTAGTTGTAAGCATTATATAGTATTTGCTAATTTTATGGAAAGAGCAGTGTTACTTGGATGGTGAATGCTAATATTGTGAACGCACTGTATGGCAGTTTTTATGTGAAAACTGTATGGCGGTATTATTTAATATCAACACATGACATGTGACATATGTTTTATAAAACAATGAAGGTAAAAACTGACGATGAACGGATTATACTGAGTGGGTTAAGATCACCGATACTATTTTGGGAGTGCTCGCAGCCATGAGCAGCACCAGCTGTACTTACAACCCCGATGCAGGTGGCGGTCCATCTCTGCATTCGCCAACTGAGTCTCACAAGCCAATACTGACATGACAAAGCCTTTTATTTGCTGCTGTCACTGTCCACTGTGCATGTGAGGACCTCTGGCAGCTGTAGGAAATGACGGAGGTCCCAGGCTAGTAATGATGAGCAGGCCAGCAGCACAGAGTATTTCAGGAGTGTGATGACTTGGCTGACGGTAGTATATTCCTGCGTAATGTAACATGGATATTGATGCAATGTAAGGAAACCAAGGAAAGACAAGTCGGAGGTCATAAACTGATAATGATGAGGCTTTCCCCGCAGAGCAGAGTATTTCAGGAGAGCAGAGCATGATGAGCTTGCTCATTCATGTACAACCCCTGGCAAAAATTATGGAATCACCGACCTTGAAGGATATTCATTCAGTTGTTTAATTTTGTAGAAAAAAGCAGATCACAGACATGGCACAAAACTAAAGTAATTTCAAATGACAACTTTCTGGCTTTAAGAAACAGTAAAAGAAATCAAGAACAATAAATGTGGTAGTCAGTAATGGTTACTTTTTTTAACCAAGCATAGGGGGAAAATTATGGAATCACTCAATTCTGAGGAAAAAATTATGGAATCACCCAGTAAATTTTCATACCCAAAACTAACACCTGCATCAAATTAGATCTGCTCGTTCGTCTGCATCTAAAAAAGGAGTGATCACACCTTGGAGAGCTGTTGCACCAAGTGGACTGACATGAATCATGGCTCCAACACGAGAGATCTCAATTGAAACAAAGGAGAGGATTATCAAACTCTTAAAAGAGGGTAAATCATCACACAATGTTGCAAAAGATGTTGGTTGTTCACAGTCAGCTGTGTCTAAAATCTGGACCAAATACAAACAACATGGGAAGGTTGTTAAAGGCAAACATACTGGTAGACCAAGGAAGACATCAAAGCGTCAAGACCGGAAACTTAAAGCAATATGTCTCCAAAACAGGAAATGCACAACAAAACAAATGAGGAATGAATGGGTGGAAACTGAAGTCAACGTCTGTGACCAAACTGTAAGAAACCACCTAAAGGAAATGTGATTTACATGCAGAAAAGCTAAACGAAAGCCATCATTAACACCTAGACAGAAAAAAAACAAAGTTACAATGGGCTAAGAAAAAGCAATCGTGGACTGTGGATAACTGGATGAAAGTCATATTCAGTGATGAATCACGAATCCGCATTGGGCAAGGTGATGATGCTGGAACTTTTGTTTGGTGCCGTTCCAATGAGATTTATAAAGATAACTGCCTGAAAGAACCTGCAAATTTCCACAGTCATTGATGATATGGGGCTGCATGTCAGGTAAAGGCACTGGGGAGATGACCGTCATTACATCTTCAATAAATGCACACGTTTATGTTGATATTTTGGACACTTTTCTTATCCCATCAATTGAAAGGATGTTTGGGGATGATGAAATCATTTTTCAAGATGATAATGCATCATACATAAGAGCAAAAACTGTGAAAACATTCCTTGAAAAAAGACACATAAGGTCAATGTCATGACCTGCAAATAGTCCGGATCTCAATCCAACTGAAAATCTTTGGTGGAAGTTGAAGAAAATGGTCCATGACAAGGCTCCAACCTGCAAAGCTGATCTGACAACAGCAATCAGAGAAAGTTGGAGCCAGATTGATGAAGAGTACTGTTTGACATTAAGGCTATGTGCACACGTTGCGGATTAGGCTTAGGAATTTCTGGTGCGGATTATGCCTCTCCTGGCAGAAAACGCACCTGCGGTTCCGCAGCGTTTTTTTGTGTGGTTCCGCAGCGTTTTTTGTGCGTCTTTCTTGCGGATTTGCTGCGTTTTTTACCCCTGCGGTTTTCTATAATGGAATGGGTACAAAAACGCTGCAGAATCACAAAAAAGAAGTGGCATGCTACTTTTAAACCGCAGCAGATTTTCCGCAAAGTGTGCACAACATTTTTTTTTCTCATTGATTTACATTGTACTGTAAATCAATTGCGGATCTGCAGCGTTTCTGCACCTCAAAAAACGCAGAGAATCCGCAACGTGTGCACATAGCCTAAGGCCATGCGTCAGAGACTGCAAGCTGTTATAAAAGCCAAAGGTGGTGCAAAAAAATACTAATGAGGTGTTGGAGTGTTTTTTTGTTTGTTTGCTTTTCATGATTCCATAATGTTTTTCTCAGAATTCAGTGATTACATAATTTTTCCCCTATGATTGGTTAAAAAAAAGTAACCATTACTGACTACCACTTTTTTTGTTCTTGATTTCTTTTAGTGTTTCTTAGGCTGGTGCGGATTCTGCCTCTCCTGGCAGAAAACGCAGCTGCGGATTTGTCGCGTTTTTTGTGCGGTTCCGCAGCGTTTTTTGTGCGTTTTTGCTGCGATTTGCTGTGTTTTTTATCCCCGCGGTTTTCTATAATGGAATGGGTACAAAAACACTGCCGATTCACAAAAAAGAAGTGACATGCTACTTCTTTTAAACCACAGCGTTTCTGCAGTGGATTTTCCGCAAAGTGTGCACAGCATTTTTTTTTCTCATTGATTTACATTGTACTGTAAATCAATTGCGGATCTGCAGCGTTTCTGCACCTCAAAAAACACTGCGGATCCGCAACGTGTGCACATACCCTTAAAGCCAGAAAGTTGCCGTTTGAAATTACTTTAGTTGTGTGCCATGTTTGTGATCTGCTTTTTTTCTAAAAAATTAAACAACTCAATGAACATCCTCCAAGGCCGGTGATTCCATAATTTTTGCCAGGGGTTGTATGACTGGCTACAGGATTAATAATATAAAGAAAGGAAGCAAACATGGAGAAGGCCACAAGATAAGTTGCTTAGTGTGAGAATCAGCAACCCCCAGCAGCACAGAGCATTTAAGTGAGAAATAACAGACACAATCTGCCTTATAACGTTCTCATCTTGGACATACATAGTGGATGCTTTCCTGAAACGGAAAGTACTTGCAAGCAGCATAATACAAAGAATAGCAGGTTTACCCAGAATCCTTTGCAGTAGGCGGAGCTATGCAAATCATCTCTTTCCACCCCAGTCTAATCCACAGCGCTTGGAACCGCCAAGCGTGCAATGCTGCGGATTAGTTTCTAAATTTACACAGCCAACCAATTCCTACCTGTGGACAATAATGGCGGTTCCAAGCGCTGTGGATTAGACTGGGGTGGAAAGAGATGATTTGCATAGCTCCGCCTACTGCAAAGGATTCTGGGTAAACCTGCTATTCTTTGTATTATGCTGCTTGCAAGTACTTTCCGTTTCAGGAAAGCATCCACTATGTATTTCCTTTAAGTAGAGGGCTTTTCGGTCTCTTTCGTCCCGCTACATTTAGCCCAACTTGGGTCTCTCCCTAAGGTGGCTAGCATATATGTACATCTTGGACATAGTGAGTTACAAGCTTTGTCAGATTGGTACCAGTCCAGCTCCACTATGGGTGTCCGGTGGCAAAAATCTACAATTCTCACTTCAAGTGCAAATAAACCAAATTGTGTTATGAAGGAGATGAATAAATGGGCGCTGCGGACGTCTCTGCCTCGACTCACCGACACGTCCATGATGCACAGGAAGGTGCTGCTGCCTCTGACTTCACCTCAGCACAAGCCGCAGGTGATTCATACGGCAACACCCAACTTTCCTGGCAGATCATCAACTGGAATATTGGTTTGGAAAATGTTCATGGCCCCGGGAACGTTTGGGTTGGAGATAAATTAATCCCAGTGTCAGCGATGATCTCATGGGGTGAGAAACATTTACCTAAGGGTCCTGGAAAGTCGAGCCGAGGCCCCAGAATAATACTTCTACAGGGGGTCAGGACTCTCTGCTGCTAATTATGCCATTACAGGCAGCGATTACAGTATTATGTGGGCACTATATGGAGGTATTATTTGTGTACTGTATAGGGGCATTATATTATTAGGATACTATATGGAGGTATTGTTTAGGCATTATATTATTAGGGCACTATATGGAGGTATTATTTGTATAATTTACATTAGTATTTTTGAGGGACTATTTGAAGACATGAGTCCATATTATTTCAGGGGGGTAGTTGGATGTCTATCTTAATTTTAGGATATGATAAAGATGATTATATTTTTCTTTAGCGCCAGAGTACTGTGCTGTATCCACCGACTAGGATGCAGTCCTTCACAGTCCTCTCTCCGGAAGGAGAAGGGCCTCCAATAAACTGTCCCTCCGAACCAAAAGGCCACAATGAGTGTCTAAGACTAATCATCTCTCATATAGCCAAAGCTTGGGGAAACCCAAAACTTGCCCCAGGATCAACCCGGGCTGTCACCGAAGCTGAACTAGGACCCGGTGTAGTTTGTCTCCCCTCCCCAGAGAGGAGACCCTGGGGCTTGCAGGGGAGTGTAGAACCTGATGGCCACACACTGCCCTCCCAGACAAATCAGGAGGGAGACCCCGAACAAGCCCTAGTGACACGGACACATAGTGAGAAAAGGTGACACACAAGTGAAAACAACCAATATGAATAATTATAATACTGGCTGCACCTTCAATTAATTCCAAATTCCCCACCCTAGCCAAAAGGCCCAGAAAAGGGTGCGTGCCCCCTGAAAATGCAAAAAATGTAAAATGATGTGCAAATGTGCCAAAAAAACAAGTGTGTTTCCCACACCCAGTGAGTAGGGGCACCACTCCTGGGAAACATTGCGCCTCGGGATGAACTGGAATCTTCTAGCTGTCACTTCATATATCCATCACCCACCATGTACCTCGCACAGTCTTAATGCTACCAATCTACCCCACCAGCAGCCCCAAAATATACACGAAGCACCACAAGAAATTATGCTATAACCTCAGCATGTGCCACCCATAATCCTTAGGGGTAAACTTTCTCCGGGTGGAGTACGGCAATGAACGCTGTAGGCCGTGCAATGCTTCTCTGGCAATTCACATATATAAATAACCTCTCAAAAAAGTAAGAGGGCAGGATCTCTGGTGCCACCCATCGAAGGTAGCGATCCTAAAAGTCAATATTGACCCTTTAAAGAGCCTTGTCCCATGACTTTGATTCCCGTACACGTGCCGGCAGCCGCAGCTCCACCTGTTTAATGTGCTGTACAGATGTTCATTTCAAAAGATCGCCAGTGGTTGTTGATGTAATGAATTGCTAGGTGTGGAGAGAGCGGTGGATTCGTGTTACAGCCGGTGACAGCAAAGACAATCCGCAGCACCTGTTTCCTGCGGAATCTCTCTTCTCTCCACTGGAGTCAATAAGAGACAAAATGCGACATCAAATACAATCCATAAAACCGCTGCAGTGAAAAACTCCAGGTAAATACACAGTAAGCGCTGCCTACTGGTGGCTGTATATAGCCATATGTAGTGACCTGCCCCTAGTAGTGCCTGTATATATCCCTATGTAGTGAACTCCCTCTAGTGGTGGCTGTACACATCCATATGTAGTGAGCTCCCCCTAGTGGGGACTGTATATATCTATATGTAGTGAGCTCCCTCTAGTGGTGACTGAATAAATCTGTATGTAGTGATCTGCCCCTAGTGGTGCCTGTATATATCCATATGTAGTGAACTCCCCCTAGTGGCGGCTGTACACATCCATATGTAGTGAGCTCCCCCTAGTGGAGATTGTATATATCCATGTGTAGTAAGCTCCCACTAGTGGGGTCTGTATATATCTGTATGTAGTGAGCTCCCCCTAGTGGGGACTGAATATATCTGTATGTAGTGAGCTCCCCCTAGTGGTGACTGAATATATCTGTATGTAGTGAGCTCCCCCTAGTTTTGGCTATATATATTCATATTTTAGTGACTCTATAGCGACAGGGTCTGTTCCCCAGGATTGGCGCATAGCAAATGTGGTGCCAATATTCAAAAAGGGCTCTAAAAGTGAACCTGGAAATTATAGGCCAGTAAGTCTAACCTCTATTGTTGGTAAAATATTTGAAGGGTTTCTGAGGGATGTTATTCTGGATTATCTCAATGAGAATAACTGTTTAACTCCATATCAGCATGGGTTTATGAGAAATCGCTCCTGTCAAACCAATCTAATCAGTTTTTATGAAGAGGTAAGCTATAGACTGGACCACGGTGAGTCATTGGACGTGGTATATCTCGATTTTTCCAAAGCGTTTGATACCGTGCCGCACAAGAGGTTGGTACACAAAATGAGAATGCTTGGTCTGGGGGAAAATGTGTGTAAATGGGTTAGTAACTGGCTTAGTGATAGAAAGCAGAGGGTGGTTATAAATGGTATAGTCTCTAACTGGGTCGCTGTGACCAGTGGGGTACCGCAGGGGTCAGTATTGGGACCTGTTCTCTTCAACATATTCATTAATGATCTGGTAGAAGGTTTACACAGTAAAATATCGATATTTGCAGATGATACAAAACTATGTAAAGCAGTTAATACAAGAGAAGATAGTATTCTGCTACAGATGGATCTGGATAAGTTGGAAACTTGGGCTGAAAGGTGGCAGATGAGGTTTAACAATGATAAATGTAAGGTTATACACATGGGAAGAGGGAATCAATATCACCATTACACACTGAACGGGAAACCACTGGGTAAATCTGACAGGGAGAAGGACTTGGGGATCCTAGTTAATGATAAACTTACCTGGAGCAGCCAGTGCCAGGCAGCAGCTGCCAAGGCAAACAGGATCATGGGGTGCATTAAAAGAGGTCTGGATACACATGATGAGAGCATTATACTGCCTCTGTACAAATCCCTAGTTAGACCGCACATGGAGTACTGTGTCCAGTTTTGGGCACCAGTGCTCAGGAAGGATATAATGGAACTAGAGAGAGTACAAAGGAGGGCAACAAAATTAATAAAGGGGATGGGAGAACTACAATACCCAGATAGATTAGCGAAATTAGGATTATTTAGTCTAGAAAAAAGACGACTGAGGGGCGATCTAATAACCATGTATAAGTATATAAGGGGACAATACAAATATCTCGCTGAGGATCTGTTTATACCAAGGAAGGTGACGGGCACAAGGGGGCATTCTTTGCGTCTGGAGGAGAGAAGGTTTTTCCACCAACATAGAAGAGGATTCTTTACTGTTAGGGCAGTGAGAATCTGGAATTGCTTGCCTGAGGAGGTGGTGATGGCGAACTCAGTCGAGGGGTTCAAGAGAGGCCTGGATGTCTTCCTGGAGCAGAACAATATTGTATCATACAATTATTAGGTTCTGTAGAAGGACGTAGATCTGGGTATTTATTATGATGGAATATAGGCTGAACTGGATGGACAAATGTCTTTTTTCGGCCTTACTAACTATGTTACTATGTTACTATGTTATATGTAGTGAGCTCCCCCTAGTGGTGACTGAATAAATCTGTATGTAGTGACCTGTCCCTAGTAGTGCCTGTATATATCCATTTGTAGTGAACTCCCCCTAGTGGTGGCTGTACACATCCATATGAAATGAGCTCCCCCTAGTGGTGACTGTATATATCCATATGTAGTGAACTCCCCCTAGTGGTGGCTGTCCACATCCATATGAAGTGAGCTCCCCCTAGTGGGGACTGTATATATTCATATATTCCTTTCTAATTCTCTTAATCTCCTGGCTCTTACTGAAACCTGGATCCAGCAGTCAGACACCACCGCTGCTGCTGCTCTTTCATATGGTGGACTACACTTTTCTCATACCCCAAGATCGGACAACAGAGCAGGTGGAGGCGTTGGTCTGCTCCTTTCACCCAAATGTACTTTCCAAGTTATCCCCCAAGTACCCTCACTTGTCTTCCCTTCCTTTGAGGTCCATGTGGTCAGACTCTACGTCCCGTTCTCCATGCGAGTGGCGGTGGTGTATCGTCCTCCCGGCCCCTCTCATCAGTTCCTTGATCATTTTGCCACCTGGCTTCCACACTTTCTCTCCTGTGACACCCCCACCCTTATCATGGGTGATTTCAACATCCCCATTTCCTCTCCCCATCTGCTTCTCACCTTTTATCGCTATCCTCCTCTTTCGGCCTCTCGCAGCATACTAACTCTCCAACACATGAAGATGGAAACTCCCTTGACTTGGTCTACTCCCGGCTTTGCTCAGTGGATGATTTCACAAACTCCCCTCTCCCGCTCTCTGACCACAACCTTCTTTCATTCTCTATCAAGAACTGCCATCCCGCTCAGGTCACCCCCACTTTCCACACTTATAGAAACATACAGGCCATTAGCACCCAGAAACTTATGAAGAACTTGCAGTCCTCATTGGCCCCAATCTTCTCCATCTCATGTCCTGATTCTGCTCTGAAGCATTACAATGAAACCCTGCAAAGTGCTCTGGATGAAGCTGCCCCTCCTATACATAAAACAACTCGGCACAGACGGCAACAACCGTGGCACACGCTGCAAACACGTTTCCTGCAGCGGTGCTCCAGGTGCGCAGAACGTCTGTGGAGAAAATCTAATCTACCCGAAGATTTCATCCATTATAAGTTCATGCTAAAGACATACAATTCTGCCCTTCACCTCTCCAAACAAACCTACTTCAACACCCTCATCACCTCCCTGTCCAATAACCCTAAACGTCTCTTTGACACGTTCCAGTCCCTACTCAACCCAAGAGAGCAGGCCCCAACCACTGATCTCCGTGCTGACGATCTGGCCAATTACTTCAAAGAAAAAATTGACCACATTCGACAGGAAATCATCTCCCAATCTCTTCATACCATGCACTGTCCTCCCTCCCCCACTGCATCTAGTTCACTCTCTGACTTTGAAGCAGTTACAGAAGAAGAAGTAAGCAGGCTCCTTGCATCTTCTCGCCCGACCACTTGCACCAGTGACCCCATTCCATCACATCTCCTCCAGTCCCTTTCCCTGGCTGTCACCTCTCACCTAACAAAAATATTCAACCTTTCCCTCACTTCCGGTATTTTTCCCTCATTTAAGCATGCCATCATACATCCATTACTTAAAAAACCATCCCTCGATCAAAACTGTGCCGCTAATTATAGACCTGTCTCTAATCTTCCCTTCATCTCTAAACTCCTCGAACGCCTGGTCCACTCCCGTCTTACCCGCTATCTCTCAGATAACTCTCTTCTCGACCCTCTTCAATCTGGCTTCCGCTCTTTACACTCTACTGAAACTGCCCTCACTAAAGTCTCTAATGACTTACTAACATCTAATGGTCACTACTCCATGCTAATTCTCTTGGATCTCTCCGCAGCATTCGATACTGTGGATCATCAGCTCCTCCTCACTATGCTCCGCTCCATCGGCCTCAAGGACACCGTTCTCTCCTGGTTCTCCTCCTATCTCTCTGACCGATCCTTCACTGTATGTTTTGCTGGTTCCTCCTCCTCTCACCTTCCCCTTACTGTTGGGGTTCCTCAAGGATCAGTCCTAGGCCCCCTCCTCTTCTCGTTGTATACTGCCCCTATTGGACAAACAATCAGTAGATTTGGTTTCCAGTACCATCTCTATGCTGACGACACCCAATTATACACTTCTTCTCCTGATATCACACCAACCTTTTTAGAAAACACCAGTGATTGTCTTACCGCTGTCTCTAACATCATGTCCTCCCTCTATCTGAAACTTAACCTGTCAAAAACTGAACTCCTCGTGTTCTCTCCCTCTACTAACCTACCTTTGCCTGACATTGCCATCTCCGTGTGCGGTTCCACCATTACTCCAAAGCAACATGCCCGCTGCCTTGGGGTCATCCTTGATTCTGACCTTTCATTCACCCCCCACATCCGATCACTGGCTCGCTCTTCTTACCTGCATCTCAAAAACATTTCTAGAATTCGCCCTTTTCTTACTTTCGACTCTGCAAAAACTCTTACTGTTTCACTTATTCATTCTCGTCTGGACTATTGTAACTCTCTACTAATCGGCCTCCCTCTTACCAAACTTTCCCCGCTCCAATCTGTCCTGAATGCTGCTGCCAGGATCATATTCCTCACCAACCGTTACACCGATGCCTCTACCTTGTGCCAGTCATTACACTGGCTACCCATCCACTCCAGAATCCAGTACAAAACTACTACCCTCATCCACAAAGCGCTCCATGGCTCAGCACCACCCTACATCTCCTCCCTGGTATCAGTCTACCACCCTACCCGTGCCCTCCGCTCCACTAATGACCTCAGGTTAGCATCCTCAATAATCAGAACCTCCCACTCCCGTCTCCAAGACTTTACACGTGCTGCGCCGATTCTTTGGAATGCACTACCTAGGTTAATACGATTAATCCCCAATCCCCACAGTTTTAAGCGTGCCCTAAAAACTCATTTGTTCAGACTGGCCTACCACCTCAATGCATTAACCTAACGATCCCTGTGTGGCCTATTTAAAAAAAAAAAAAAAAAAAAATCAGGTTCCTCGCATTATGTTCTCATTCACTTTATGCAGTTAATAGCCCTCTGTGTCTGTACTGCTACATACTTAGGCAGTTAACTGGTTCATGCAGCTTTACATGAACACCTGAGCCTTACACTATGGCCGGTCCGAATAACTAAAGCAATTGTTACCATCCACCTCTCGTGTCTCCCCTTTTCCTCATAGTTTGTAAGCTTGCGAGCAGGGCCCTCATTCCTCCTGGTATCTGTTTTGAACTGTATTTCTATTATGCTGTAATGTTTATTGTCTGTACAAGTCCCCTCTATAATTTGTAAAGCGCTGCGGAATATGTTGGCGCTATATAAATAAAAATTATTATTATATTATTATTATATGTAGTGAACTCCCCCTAGTGGTGGCTGTACACATCCATATGAAGTGAACTCCCCCTAATGGTGACTGAAAATATTTGTATGTAGTGATCTCCCCCTAGTGGTGACTGAATAAATCTGTCTGTAGTGAGCTCGCCCTAGTAGTGGCTGTATATATCCTAATGTAGTGAACTTCCCCTAGTGGCGACTGTATAAATCTGCATGTAGTGAGCTCCTAGCGGCAGCTGCATATATATAAATCTGCATGTAGTGAGGTCCCCCCTAATGGTTGGTGTATGTGTAAATCTGTATGTAGTGAGCGCCCTCTAATGGAGGCTGCATAAATCTGTATGTAGTGAGCTCCCCCTATTGGTGGCTGCGAAGATCCATACATCTTTGCATAAACCTCAATACTTTGCCCCACTGTGCTCAATTCTCTGCCCCACCAATAGATAAGTGTTTGGCACCTTCTGGTCTTCCTTTCTCCCTGAAATAAACATTCACGATAAGGCATATTTATGGGGTTCAGAGGGACCAGCTAGACTACTAGTCCAGCAAAGATTCAACCTACTGGTACAGTACCACTGAGGATGAGGAAGAGTTAATGCCGCCTGCTCATTGGAGTGAAACATCAAAGTCCTGACAATAATTCTCTGTAATTGTTTAACTAGCTGGCTGTTAGGGAAAGTATTACTCCATCGCCTAGCAATTAGCTGCAGAATGGCTTCTGGCCGCAGTGGAGATTTCAGCAAGACCTAACCCAAGCCGGAAATGGCACGAAATGCACTGTCCTGGCAAATCATACAATGAAAAATTACAAGTTCAAGTTCCTGGGGCAAAGAACCCCTGTGGGCTATGGCTGAGCTCACAGACATTCAAATAAAGATAAATAAATTAAAAAGAGCAAAATATGAAGGAATAATCCATGAAAAAGTGATATTTTGTGCCAGGGTTCGTGTCCTACTGTATACTAGCTGCATAGTACATAGCCACATGCCCAAATTCAGGCTCAGAGGGCGCATACAAGCTGGTGATGCAAAAAGGAATTCCTCTGTCAAGCCCCTCCCCCACAGACCCTGAAATAGGTTGTAAGTGGTGCATCCCTTCATAGTAACATAAGAAAACACAGCAGAATACTGAATGATGATGGACGGATATTTACAATTTGGGGAATTTGTCATTTTGGTATACAGAAAAATAAAAACACACTTTTATTTTAGGCTTTACTGCTTCTCTCTGACTCTGAGGCGACACTTCGTACCATCCATGGGGCGCAAAGTTCCTGTATCCTGGATCTTAAACGTCTGCCCCTCCACCAGCTGGAAGTCGAATCTCTGCACAAGCTTCGCCATCACAACTTTTGCCTCCATCTGCAGTGAAAAAAAAATATATACAACTTTTCATCCTCCAAAAAGTTTTAATTGATTGATAGATACAGCGTCGGACTGGAGCACCTTGGGCCCACCAGAGAAAATTATTTATGGGGCCCACTATGTAGCTACATAGAAATAAATACAAGACTACCAATTGTGTAGTAAAACACGCTAATATCAGGGTATAATATAAGGTAGTTCACTTCTTAATTATGTAGCAGGGGCTGGGGTAGAATCATAGAGGGGTAGCCCCCTCATAGAATATAATGTCGCCCCCTCATAGAATCTAATGTAGCCCCCTCATAAAATAATGTAGCCCCCCTCATAAAATATAATGCAGCCCCCTCTCATAAAATATAATGCAGCACCACACAAAATATAATGCAACCCCTTCAGGTATAATGCAGTCCCCACCATAGAATATAATGTCGCCCCCTCATAGAATCTAATGTAGCCCCCTCATAAAATAATGTAGCCCCCCTCATAAAATATAATGCAGCCCGCTCTCATAGAATATAATGCAGCACCCCACAAAATATAATGCAACCCCCTCAGGTATAATGCAGTCCCCACCATAGAATATAATGTAGCACCCTCATAGGGTATAATGCAGCCCCCCTCATATAGTATAATGCAGCCCACCACAGAATATAATTCAGCCCCCATAGAGTATACTATAGCCCCCTCATAGGGCATAATGCAGCCCCCCTCCTATAGTATGATGTAGCCCCCAGAATATAATGTAGTCAATGAGAGAATAATGCAGCCCCATGGCAGAATATAATGCAGCCCCCCATAGAGTATACTGTAGCCCCCTCACATAGTATGATGTAGCCCCAAGAATATAATGTAGTCCCCTCATAAAGTATAATGCAGCCCCTCTTCACCCCCATCATTGTCCTCTTCACCCCCATCATTGTGCTCATCACCACCTCCATCATCGCTTTCTCCCCCACCACCCTTATCATTCTCCCCCACCACCCCCATCACTGCCCATTCCACCACCTCCATCATTGCCTCCTCCCCACCACTATCATTGTCCATTTCATCATCTCCATCATCACCTCCATCATTGCCTCCCCCACCACAATCATTGCCCATCACCTCCATCATTGCCTACCCCACCACCATCATTGCCCATCACCTCCATCATTTCCTCCCCACCATGATTGCCCATCACCTCCATCATTGTCTCCCACCACCACACACACACACACACACACAGCATCACTCTCTCACACTCACACACTAAGCACCGTACCACATACACACAGCACAACTCACCACCCCCCAGAGGAAGCACATCCCGGCAGCCTCTTCCTCGCCGGCAGCTTTCTGTCTGAGACAGCGCGCTGGTTAATGACATCATCCAGCTGGGCTGTCACAGACAGGAAGCAGGATGGAGAGATGTGCTGGGCTGTGTGCCTGCGTGTGTGTGTATGTGGTGAGGTGCGGTGGTCGGGTTTTACATGCGGGCAGTGTTAGCTGCAGCCTGCGGCTAACGCTGCCCGCTATTAGGCCAGTATCCCACTGTCGGTATTTGGTCAGTATTTTACCTCAGTAATTGTAAGTCAAAACCAGGAGTGGGTGATAAATCCAGAAGTGGTGCATATGTTTCTATTATACTTTTCCTCTAATTGTTCCACTCCTGGTTTTGGCTACAAATACTGATGTAAAATACTGACCAAATACTGCTAGTGTGACGGCAGCCTAATAGATAGACTTTCTACCACTTCCCTGCTCTGACGTGGCACTTAAGTGTCGTCTTCTGTTTTAATTTTGTCTTCGTCTTTACTGAATTTATTATTTATCATGTTATTTAATTTTGTAATAAAAATTATTGAGTATTTTATATAGCTCTGGTGTCCATCTCTCTTTGTTTTTTTATGGATGAGCTTTCTCTATTGTATGCTCCTTTTTTGGTTTATTATATCAGTATTTGTAGCCAAAACCAGGAGAGGAACAATCAGAGGAAAATACGTCACCACTTCTGTATTATCACCCACTCCTGGTTTTGGCTTACAAATACTGATGTACAAAACTGAGCAAATACTGCTAGTGTGACGGCAGCCTTAAAGAGAAATGGTATTCACGCCTCTCCACACCCATAGGGGCGTGGGGGAGCGTGAATATTCATTTTGCTTTAGCAGCGGGGACTGGATCCTGTCTCTAGATGCTGCTAGGCTGGCACAGGGTGGGCCCCCTTGACTCGGGGCCCCATAGCCACTGGCTGGGGGCCCCTGGAGCAGTGGGTCCCTTGAAGCAGTGGGGGCCCTAGGCAGCTGCTGGCCAGTATGCCAGCAGGTGTCAGTGCCTGGGCCCACTGGAGAATTTTCCGCTTTTTCCGGTGGGCCAGTCGACCCTGGATAGATAATAAATACATAAGATAGATAATAGATAATACATAGATAGATTATAAATAGAGTAAAAAAAGACTGGAAACAGCACTCCATATGGCAGTAGTAAGGTGCTCTTTATTGGCCCATGTGGCGACGTTTCGGTCCTGGATGCAGACCTCTCACCTTATTACTGCCATATGGAGTGTTGTTTCCAGATTTTTTTACTCTACTTACAAGGTTTGGTATATGTTTATGAGACTCTGCACCCAGTTTTTTGCTGTGCTGTGCTTAATTATTTTTTCTAGAAGATAGATAGATAGATAGATAGATAGATAGATAGATAGATAATACATAAATAATAGATACATAGATAGATAATACATACATAGATAAAAAATAGATGATAGATAGATAGATAGATAGATAGATAGATAGATAGATAGATAGATAATAGAGATATAATAGATAACAGATGGAAAATAGATAGATAGATGGAAAATAGATAGATGGATAGATCGATAAGAGTCTATAGACTTAGGGTACCGTCACACAGTGGCACTTTGATCGCTAGGACGGCACGATCCGTGACGTTCCAGCGATATCGTTACGATCTCTCTGTGTCTGACACGCAGCAGCGGTCAGGGACCCCGCTGAGAATCGGACGTCGTAGCAGATCGTCTGAAACTTTATTTCGTCGCTGGATCTCCCGCTGACATCGCTGAATCGGCGTGTGTGACGCCGATTCAGCGATGTCTTCACTGGTCACCAGGGTAAACATCGGGTTACTAAGCACAGGGCCGCGCTTAGTAACCCGATGTTTACCCTGGTTACCAGCGCAAACGTAAAAAAAACAAACACTACATACTTCCCTTCAGCTGTCTGTCCCCGGCGCTCTGCTTCTCTGCACTCCTCCTGCATCCTGTGTCAGCGCCGGCCAGCCAGAAAGCACAGCGGTGACGTCACCGCTCTGCTTTCCGGCTGACCGGCGCTGACAGTGCAGAGGAGAGCACAGCGCCGGAGGACAGACAGCGGAAGGTAAGTATGTAATGTTTGTTTTTTTTACTTTTATGCTGGTAACCAGGGTAAAGATCGGGTTACTAAGCGCGGCCCTGCGCTTAGTAACCCGATGTTTACCCTGGTTACCAGGGGACTTCGGGATCGTTGGTCGCTGGAGAGCTGTCTGTGTGACAGCTCTCCAGCGACCACACAGCGACGCTGCAGCGATCGACATCGTTGTCGTATCGCTGCAGCGTCGTTTCAGTGTGACGATACCCTAAGAGATGGAAATAGATATATAGAAGTTTTCATCAGTATCAGATATTTGACGGCTCAATCATTCTTTTATGAAAAGTTCTACAACTTTCCAATGAACTTTATTTCACGAGTCTTAATTTTTCAGATCTCTGCTTACTGCAAGTGAATGGAAACATTTACATTTAACAACCAGCCACAATGCCTCTGAAATCTGTAGGATGAGAATGAACCATACCAGTATAAATATTAAACATTTGTGTACCTGTGCAAACACTTGTCCTACACAAGAGCGCGGTCCGAGGGAGAATGGGAAATAGGTGAAGTACGGTCTGTAAGGAGGAAAAAGGAAGGAATTTAAAACATTTCATACACCATCTACCGATATCATGGCTTAAAGGGGAAGTTCACTTAGATAAACAGATCCCCTGATTGTGAGCTGTTAGTCAGAGCTTTGTCTGCTGTAACCTACTCCCCCTGCAGGACAAATATGGAATTACACAGTTTTCATTGAAGTCAATGGGCAATAAAAGCTTTGTCCTCCACAGCACTCTAAACAGGGGACCCCCGTCCTCTTTGAGGTAATAGGAACCAGTTTTGCCTTGAATGGACAACTCCAATTTCTGCAGCGGACAATCAAATCTAGGGACGAGTTGGAAGCTTTTTTGCGCAATGCAATCCACAACTTGCAGCAGGCCAGGGGGTATAACCAGCTATGATATCCAGTGCATCACTCACTTTGGGGAGTCACGGCTGAATCTGTCAGGGTCAAAGGTCAGAGGATCCTTAAAATATTGCTCCATCCTCCCGGTCACATAGGAGTAGGCCTAAAATAAAGAGGGCTGAGATATCAGCTGCTGCTGTATGATATGTGTAAGGCTTCATTATTGTTTACTAATGCATTCTAACTTTGCTGTTCAAGATCCCCGCTTGCTGTCAGAGGCTGAAAACAGAGGATGAACCCTATACTGACGCCATGGAATAAATGGCGCTATAAAAATGAATAATAATAATAATAAAACTGGCCTGATTAGTTATCAGAGTGTATCACTCTTGGCACTAACCACAGTGGTAGTCATAGGGGGCTCACAGGTAGCAGCGGCAACACAAAGACTTATAGATGACACCAGGTAGGTGCGGACCTGTTACAGATCCTCACGTCACATCTCTGACAGCAGCAAACATCCCTCTCCTGTTTTGGACTCCATCCTGCACTGATACATAGTAACGAACCCATCAGGACAAAGTAAAACCCTCCAAATATAATCCAAAATTATCCTATTCACTGACAGCAAGCAGAGCTCTTTTGGATAAAATGCAGAAATACCAGCACTGGGGTGTTTTTAGGAATCCTGACACCCTCAATTATCATATCTTCTTCCAATAATCTGGAAGTTCCAGGGGCAGGGGGGTATAGCCGTAGAGTCTCTTTCAGTACCTGGAAAAGACACAAAAAAAAGAAAAATGGCACCTAAATATAATTATTTGCAGCATAAGTGGAGTTATTTATAGTGTTCTGGTAATACAGTAATCATAACATACAGCAGTAGCTGCGTTACATTGTGCAAGCATCAGCGGATGCAAAACATGGGGAGACATCACCACCTACTGGCCCGATCTGGTATTACAGCATGTATGGTTAGACCACAGGTTACATCCTCCTTTACCTGGGAGAGGTACCGTAATTTACCAAGGTCGTCATACTCAATGTCTCGTCTCGATCCAATGACCTCGTCCACCTCGGCCTGGACCCTGTGCATTAAACGAAAAGACTGTGCCGTTATGTGATCCGGGCTCATAGCCTTGGTGATCATGATCGATTATACTTTCCCTCTTTGGGCCATATATTCCCATTTTTGCACATGAACCTCATGTGTTGAGATATTTCAATATTCTCTTAGCTGGACTGCAGTGATCACTCGCAAGTTCTCACCCCCAAAGTTTACTTTTAGCAAAAGAAATAACTCACTTTTGCAGAATCTCAGGATTTTGGGCCAATTCCTGGACAGCAAATGCCAACTGATTTGCTGTCGTTTCTTGTCCTGAGCAGAGACAACATACATTTACCCTTTCATGAAGGTCCATTTTTCATTTTTAAAGAGACATCACCTTTTTTCAGTTACTCCCTTGACATACTCATACGGGGGCTTGTAAATTGTAGTTTTCAATGGCGCCACTCACTTCACCATACAATAATCTCCTATGAAACCCAGTCTACTATGGAGCAGAGCCGCTGTCACCACCCGGCACACCCGAGCAAGTGCCAGGACCCTGTGCAAGTGCACAGCCAGAAGAGGCTGACCATACTGAAGCTGCCACTAGCAGGGAACAAGGAGAGGCAAGCGTGTGATTATTTTTTTTTTTAATGTATGGAGCATTATATGGGGCCCATTCTGTATGGAGCATTATATGAGGCCCACTCTGTATGGAGCATTATATGAGGCCCATTCTGTATGGAGCATTATATGGGGCCCATTCTGTATGGAGCATTATATGGGGCCCATTCTGTATGGAGCATTATATGGGGCCCATTCTGTATGGAGCATTATATGGGGCCCATTCTGTATGGAGCATTATATGGGACCCATTCTGTATGGAGCATTATATGGGACCCATTCTGTATAGAGCATTATATGAGGCCTATTCTGTATGGAGCATTATATGGGGTCCATTCTGTATGGAGCATTATATGGGACCCATTCTGTATAGAGCATTATATGAGGCCTATTCTGTATAGAGCATTATATGAGGTCTATTCTGTATGGAGCATTATATGGGGTCCATTCTGTATGGAGCATTATATGGGGCCCATTCTGTATAGAGCATTATATGAGGCCCATTCTGTATGGAGCATTATATGGGGCCCATTCTGTGTGGAGCATTATATGGGGCCCATTCTGTATAAAGCATTATATGGGGCCCATTCTGTATAGAGCATTATATGAGGCCTATTCTGTATAGAGCATTATATGAGGCCTATTCTGTATGGAGCATTATATGGGGTCCATTCTGTATGGAGCATTATATGGGGCCCATTCTGTATAGAGCATTATATGAGGCCCATTCTGTATGGAGCATTATATGGGGCCCATTCTGTGTGGAGCATTATATGGGGCCCATTCTGTATAGAGCATTATATGGGGCCCATTCTGTATAGAGCATTATATGAGGCCTATTCTGTATAGAGCATTAAATGAGGCCTATTCTGCATGGAGCATTATATGAGGCCTATTCTGTATGGAGCATTATATGGGGTCCATTCTGTATGGAGCATTATATGGGGCCCATTCTGTGTGGAGCATTATATGGGGCCCATTCTGTATAAAGCATTATATGGGGCCCATTCTGTATAGAGCATTATATGAGGCCTATTCTGTATAGAGCATTATATGAGGCCTATTCTGTATGGAGCATTATATGGGGCCCATTCTGTGTGGAGCATTATATGGGGCCCATTCTGTATAGAGCATTATATGAGGCCCATTCTGTATGGAGCATTATATGGGGCCCATTCTGTGTGGAGCATTATATGGGGCCCATTCTGTATAGAGCATTATATGAGGCCCATTCTGTATAGAGCATTATATGAGGCCCACTCTGTATGGAGCATTATATGAGGCCCATTCTGTATGGAGCATTGTATGGGGCCCATTCTGTATAGAGCATTATATGAGACCCATTCTGTATGGAGCATTATATGGGACCCATTCTGTGTGGAGCATTATATGAGGCCCATTCTGTATGGAGCATTATATGGGGCCCATTCTGTATAGAGCATTATATGAGGCCCACTCTGTATGGAGAATTATATGGGGCCCATTCTGTATGGAGCATTATATGAGGCCCACTCTGTATGGAGCATTATATGGGGCCCATTCTGTATGAAGCATTATATGGGGTCCATTCAGTATAGAGCATTATATTGGACCCATTCTGTATGAAGCATTATATGGAGCCCATTCTGTATGGAGCATTATATGGGGCCCAATCTGTATGGAGCATTATTTGGGGCCAATTCTGTATGGAGCATTATATGGGGCCCATTCTGTATGGAGCATTAAATGGGGCCCATTCTGTATGGAGCATTATATGGGGCCCATTCTGTATGGAGCATTATATGGGGCCCATTCTGTATGGAGCATTATATGGGGCCCAGTCTGTATAAAGCATTATATGGGGCCCAATCTATATAGAGCATTATAAGAGGCCCAGTCTGTATGGGGTATTATATGGGGTCCATTCTCTATAGAGCATTATATGAGGCTCAATCTGTATGGAGCAACATGGGGGCCCATTCTGTATGGAGCATTATACGGGGCCCATTCTCTACGGAGCATTATATGGGGCTCATTACTCTGTATGGATCACTAAATAGTGCCCATAATACTGTATGGAGAATTATATTATCCGGTTTCTGAGCTAGTGTAGAATTTACAGTAGATATCACTCGTGTAATGGAAGAAGTGATATCTTTGACATTGTACTATAGATATATTTCTCTGCCGTATCTGTGCATCATGTATCGTAGTATGTGTTACATGAGCCACTGAGACTCTTTGGTCCGGGGCCCACGAAAGCTTGGAGCCGGCCCTGCTATGGAGTGAAAAGATGGCGGCGATGGGAGAGGGGTTACAGCTGCAATTGCATCCCATCATCATCCCCAGTAGGTGCATAATGCCAGAACGGAAGCATGGCATCATTAATACACTAATGCTATGTTCACACGTTGCGTTTTTGATGCGTTTTTCCCGCAGGCAAAATCTGCTCTCTTGTCAGTAAGAAACTTGGTACAAAAAAGCAGCTTTTACTTATTTTTTGCTGCGTTTTTGTCAGGGTACACTTGTCTCTTGTGCATGCTGGTAAAGGTTAGTGCATAAAAAAAATCTGATTCTACTTTCATCAGATTTTTGCAAAAAACACAGGAAAACCTGACACCTGCATTTTTTTCAGTGTTTTTTTCCAGCATTTATTGCACCGCCCATTGCTTTAAATGGGTTAAAAACACAGAGAAGTGGCAATCTGCATTTTGCCAAAACCAAGGTATTGAACAAAATAATGAGAACAAAAAAAGCAGTGCGCATGAGATTTCTGAAATCTCATAGACTTTTCTTGTACTATGAAACGCATCTGAAAATTTGCATGAAAAAGCACTGCAAAAATGAATGAAGTGAATATAGTCTTGAACACCACTGTCAAAGATTGACAGTGGCATTAAAGTAGTTAAACAGAAGCTCAGCTGCTGCTATTAGATGCATCATCTCTAGAAACTAAGAATAATGGCCAACAATGGCCTCTTTCAGTTTCTTCTCTAGTGCCCCCCTGGACATTGCAGGCAGAGAAGTAACAGAAAGATAGGCAAAGACTAATATTCAGAAAGAGGGGAGGTAAATCCAGGGCATGGAGGAAATCCTTAGGGGTAAGAGTGGTGAGTGGCCCATGTATTGCTGACCCCTGTCTTGGTAAAGGGTAACCCCTCCTTTTCTGGCTACTATGGTACATTAAATATATATGGTATTATTGATTCTTACCAGCAATGAAGAAAGTGACAAAGTTGTCTATTATCACTTCAATGTCGCATTCACCTTCCAAAGCTGTAAAAATAAAGAAAATTGAAATTTAGCGAAGTCGGGAAGCTGCCCTGACCATAAAGGGTCCATAGTCAGTGACTAAAGCCCAAGGCCAGCGTTGCCTCTTTCCATGCGTGGGCACTTCGGTGCAAAACAGAACTGCCTGCAATGAAGAAAATCAGTTAAAAGAATGATAACAGCAGCACAGAGGACTTCAGGAGAGCAGTGTGCTGGCCTTGTAGGACCTGCTTACTCATGTGATGATGTCCTTAGGATAAGAGGCCACAGTCCCAGAGACACACATTGGGAAGAGAAGGGCCCACAGCAGCACAGAGCATTTCAGTATGGGGTTGTACTCATCTTACAGGGCAGTGATCTCTCCATGGAAATATACGGTATGTGACATATTTACCTCCTCCTTTGAGTATCTGCGTCAGTATATCAGTAGGGACCTCCGCTCCATCTTGCACCATCTGCTGTCTCTTCTCGATGCATTCCCTCCCCGTCTTACGCAGCAGCTGGATGGACTCTCTGGTTTCTTTAATAATTTTTTGTTTTGAAGGCATAAACTGTCCAGAAAAGCAGAATATTAATGTCACAGAACAAAATATTCTGATCATACACCTGATTAATAAAAGAGAATCCATACACCGCCATCTCTACCCCATCACTAGACATAATACCGTGTTTCTCCAATCACCTATTCTACATACTCACCTGCACAAGAGGGTTTCTTATCTCAACAAAGCCCTTCAAAGCCATGGAAATGGCTCGCGGGAATGGTGTCTGGTCGTCATGTAAAGCGTTCAGGTCCATATCAAATGCCACCTGTATCACAGATATGGGAGAACAAGCTAAGATATAATCTATAGTTATACAGGAGGAAAAGACAAGTGTATATCCATACAGAGGCAGTATTATAGCAGTGATTTTCCTGTACATAGCAGGCAGTATTATAGCAGTGATCTTCTTGTACATAGGGGCAGTATTCTAGTAATTATATTCTTGTACATAGGAGCAGTATTACAGTAGTTATATTCTTGTACATAAGGGGAGAATATTATTGTAGTTATATTCTTGTACACAGGAGGCAGTATTATAGTAGTTATATTCTTGTACATAGGAGCAGTATTATAGAAGTTACATTCTTGTACATAGGGGCAGTATTATAGTAGTTATATTCTTGTACATAGGGGCAGTATTTTAGTAGTTATATTCTTGTATATAGGGGCAGTATTATAGCAGTTATATTCTTGTACATAGGAGCAGTATTATAGCAGTTATATTCTTGTACATAGGAGCAGTATTATAGTAGTTATATTCTTGTACATAGGAGCAGTATTATAGTAGTTATATTCTTGTATATAGGGGCAGTATTATAGTAGTTATATTCTTGTACATAGGAGCAGTATTATAGTAGTTATATTCTTGTACATAGGGGCAGTATTATAGTAGTTATATTCTTGTATATAGGGGCTAGTAATAGTAGTTATATTCTTGTATATATGGGCAGTATTATAGTAGTTATATTCTTGTGTATAGGGCCAGTATTATAGTAGTTATATTCTTGTATATAGGGGCAGTATTATAGTAGTTATATTCTTGTACATAGGGGCCAGTAATAGTAGTTATATTCTTGTATATAGGGGCAGTATTATAGTAGTTATATTCTTGTGTATAGGGGCCAGTATTATAGTAGTTATATTCTTGTATATAGGGGCAGTATTATAGTAGTTATATTCTTGTATATAGGGGCAGTGTTATAGCAGTCTGGGTTTATCAGACCTTGGCGATTACATCCAGGGTCATTCTGTTCAACAAGTCATGCATGACAACTTCTGATTTGTTATCAGCTTTTTCATTCAGACGCTCCATCAGCTCTTCTGCCTTTTCATTGAATGTTCCCATTAATCCCATCAGATACCTGGAGAAGATTGTCAAAATAACTAGTTTTAGGTTCATGCAAGCTCCAAGACCCTGACTGCTGCGACTATTTTACTTGTACTATTTGTTTGTTTGTATCTAGACAATCAGATATTCAGGAATATGCATCAATGTGCCCCGACTTTACTTACGGTCTACTGAAGGCGGGATCCATGAGTCGGCGCTGTTTGTGCCAGCGGTCGTAATTTCTGTCAGTCAACAATCCATTTCCTAAAAATCTAAAATGACAAAAGTAAGAAAAAAATGTAATAAAATTTTATATAATAACAAAAATAAGACTTTTTTTTTTTAAAAAGTCACAAATAATTGGTTCCATCATTAGCACTCACCTGACGCCAAATAAATAAAAGATATCTTCATAGAATTTGTCTTTTGGGTGTTTTGTGGACATCAGAAGTTCCTGCAACAAAACAAGCAGACATGTTTTATTTCAATCCTGGAAAAACCCTTTAATATTTGCATCCCAGTTTTACCAACAGAATTTACCTTTATTGCTTCAGGACTGGAGGCAAGTACAATGACAGTGTGGAAGCCATTAATACGCACAACGGGGCCATATTTCTCTGCCCTGTATAGTAACAAATCAGCATATAATAACATTAGTGGGTACCTAAAAGGTGCTGCACATAATTGAATAACTGAATTTTAGTGTCCACCTTGGTGCTTAAAATGAGGCGTTTTTTATTTCTAGGTTTCAAATTTTTCATGTATTATTTGCAATGTAGTTTTTTCAGCCACTTGCAGTACCTCTTTTCACCATCAGTTTTTGCATAGACTTTTATATAACAGCACCCCCCACATCATTTACTTACCAGTCTAAGAAATAATCAAAGATAAGTTCATTGTTTTCGGTCACCTTCACTACTGTAGGGTAATGGCCCATTAAGAAGCTGTGAAGTCCAAAAACAACAAATTAACTATCATATCAATAGTAAAAAAAAATATAGAAAAAAACTTATAGAACAGTTCAAAGTGGGAATTCTAGAAAGTTCTAAAAGTTATTGTACCCACACATCCTGCGTCCACCAATCAGTAATTTTTGGCATGTTTAATACTTGCCATTGTGCTGCTAGAAATACGGGATCTGAATATTCTGGTGTCAAGGTCCCTTTAAGAAAAACAGCTTTGAAACAGATTGGTTTATTGTGCTTCCATGCTGGTACTTGTAGTTTCGCAATAGCTGGAAAACACTATTTAATTTCTATTGATATCATAATATTTTATCTTAAATTCATATCGATTGCCCTTTTCACTTGTTACTAACAGTCAGTATCGTTATGTACATCACTGTGATGTGTCAGTAAAAATACATAATAATAGCATTGTGCCCTCACCTGTCTCTGGGGGGTCCGGGGATGTGGTCGTACTTCATGTGGATGTACTGGATGTAAGCGCAGTAAAGTAGGAAGAAGACCGCAGCCAGGCCCAGCAGCAGCAGGAGGGCCCCTGAGATCAGAGACCACAGGGTCATGGCGAGGGGCCACAGGCTGTGTGCAGAAGTCAATGGGTTATCTGCTGCAGCACAAGGTAAAATACATGAAATATAATGAGGAGGTGGAGATGCAGCGTAACCAGGAAGGGGCAGGTGTCTATAGGGAGAGGAGGGGCGGTTGTGCTAATTCATACTTACTCTGGAAATCTTTAAGGTTTTAGACACTCCCCACTTTGCCCAAAACGAGAGTCCATACAGTGTCCAAAGTATCTTGCAAAAGTCTGAGGCACTGTATGTATAATATTTTAGAATTTGGACCCTGCATGGCCCCATTTCCACTTTAATATATATTTTATATTCATAATATTTAAATTTTGCATATATTTATATAGATATTGATATGCAACTCTGGTATTGCAGATCTTGATTAGTATATTGCGTCACAGAGAAGTAACCTCACGAGTCTCTGAGTCACATAACTTTTTTTTATCTGTTCTTCTGTTTGGACAAATAACATTTCCTTATATAGCTATGCTGTCCAATTTACAACCATAAGACACAGTTCTGTTATAACAAAAACAAGATATGACATTTTCCAGTGGATTTATGTATCTTTTATATGCCATTCTTTATAGAATAAAGCAACAATAGGTGTATGCTCTTAATAGGGATCAGAAATAGATTTAAATATATATGGCCTTTGGTATGACCCATGGCGGTTCCCTATGTCTGTATGAAATCTATATTACGATGCAAGATAAAGTAATGATCAGGAAAACAGACATTATATAAACTGTATGTTAAGGGCCCAATTTTTCATTTGCAGCTTTTTTTTAAGTAATGTCTCTTTTTGTCTTGTGGTACTTATTGCAATTTTTTGTGCCAAGTTCAAAATTGTACATATTTTTGTCATTAACCCATTTTCCTCCTTTTTTGAGCAAAAAGACATGTTTTGTTACAAAGTCACATGCAACTCTAACATTTTGGGGGGGAATTTGCATGAAAAAAAAAATCCCTTGCTGGGAGAGAGGGAATGAAGTATATTGTTTTAAATTCACAAACAGAGAATCGTTCGCAAACATCTAGATTAAAAACAACCATGCCCACAATTACGAACAGAGCAAAAGAAAACAGTAGAGAAAACAGACTTTAAAACAGGTGCAACTTTAAAGATGCACTGCAGATCAGACTGTCAATCAAAGTGTCGATGCGTGCTTACAGCCGCAGCTCATAGTATAGTGGGTTGTGCTATGAGCAGTGTTTGCAGCAGCTCTGTGGTCGTCCAAATGACTGAAAGTTGGAGACTACTTCATTTTCTCCAGGTAGCCACACTTTAAGTACTGCAGCCAGTCAGCATTATAATGCTATTAACTTGCAGATTAATTGCATATCTGCAGGTAAATTGCATTCTCGGGGTTGACATCCCTTTAAGGATGTTGTCCATAGTATTCACAGTAACTTCTGATCTTGTCTGTTCATTTTAGCACTTAGTGACTGATTTTTTAATTGTTGTAGCAGCTGCTTCCTTTGTGTTCTCACTGTGTTAACAAGAATTCATCTAAAATAATGTTATCTGGCTACACACCTTAGCTCCTATTACTTTGCATGAAAGATCAAAAGTCACAGGGTATTACTGATGACGAAAAGTAAAGCATTCATGTTATGTCCATAAATGTCGCTGCTGCACTTTGGCTCTTCGCCAGCGCTCTACTAACTCTATCAGAGAATGATATATTTAAGTAGCAATATATAGATATATATTGGCACAGAAGGTGCATCCAGGACTTTACGCTGAGCCTGCAATGTAACAGAACATCTGTGACTGCAGTAATTATGTTACAGGATAACTCCACAGTGAATAAGGGTGTCGCCCTCCAGCAACTCAGGGTACAATGCCAAAATAATGGGATAACGTCACCATCACCATCCGTCACTTGTTACATATAGTGATAGATCTAGGTACACATAATTTTAAAATAATACTCAAGAATGTGCAAATATTTTCAAAACGTTAATAAATATTTTTTTACTTACTACTTCCACTCTTAGGGCTCATACTCACTTGCGCGAAACTTGGATGTGTCTCGCATAGCAATACCCAGTCCTGCATCTGGCACTCAGGAGTGGAGCGTGTGGCTGCATGTATTCCTATGTGGCCGCACGCTCCGCTCCTGAGTGCCGGCAGCAGCGCCAGGTATTGCCGTGCGAGACTCATCCGAGTTTCTCACAAGTGAGTATGAGCCCTTTGTATGAATTATATCACCTACTTTACTTTTTCCTAACCTGTGGCATGTTTCAGAAGAGAGGGGAAACAGAAATGTAACATACTTTCCACTAAGAGCCGAGATCATGTACAGCACCATGGAATCAATGGTGCTATATAAATAAATAATAATTAAGTGAAATAAATAAATCACAGTAATCCGAGGGTGAAATCAGCGCAAAATAAATATATAAAACATGAAATCACTAATGTTCAGTGTCGCCATCTTTTGGCCAACAGAGGAACTGAATCAACATAAAAACGTTGCGGCTGTGTAGTAGGGCGTGCTCAGGGTAGCAGGACTGTATGGGTTATGCACTACAGGTGCCTTATGTGATGTTTTGGTGGGGGCATGTGCACATCTTATCATCTGTGTGTGTTCTGTCCCCACATGAGGTGAATGGAGGTGCATACCTCCCAACTTTTGAAGATGAGAAAGAGGGACAAAGTTTGTGGCGCGCGTTGCGCGCCGTGGCGAATTTTAGGCCACGCCCTGACCACGTCCATTCATAATTAGTCACACCCATATCCAGGTCCCAACCACACCCATTTAGCACTGCTGATCACACTGTTTCATATACAATAATTATAAACAAAAAAATATGGCCACACAGTGCTCCATACTGTATATTGGCCCCACATGATGCTCCATACTGTACAATGGCCGCACATGATGCTCCATACTGTATAATGGCTGCACATGATGCTCCATACTGTATAATGGCCGTACATGATGCTCCATACTGTATAATGACCGCACATGATGCTCCATACTTTATAATGGCCGCACATGATGCTCCATACTGTAGAATGACCCCACATGATGCTCCATACTGTATATTGGCCGCACATGATGCTCCATACTGTATAATGACCCCACATGATGCTCCATACTGTATATTGGCCGCACATGATGCTCCATACTGTATAATGACCGCACGTGATGCTCCATACTGTATAATGACCGCACATGGCGCTCCATACTGTATAATGGCGACACATAGCTACTCCTACACACACGGCTCTGCTCCGTACACCTCGTACACACACGGCTCCGCTCCGTACACCTCGCACACACACAGCTCCGCTCCGTACACCTCGCACACACACGGCTCCGCACACCTTGCACACACACACGGCTCCGCTCCGTACACCTCGCACACACACACGGCTCCGCTCTGTACACCTCGCACACACACACGGCTCCGCTCTGTACACCTCGCACACACACACGGCTCCGCTCTGTACACCTCGCACACACACACGGCTCCGCTCTGTACACCTCGCACACACACACGGCTCCGCTCCGTACACTTCTCACGCACACACATGACTCCGCTCCATACACTTCGCACACACGACTCCGCTCCGAACACCTCGCACACAAACACAGCTCTGCTCCGTACACCTCGCACACACACACGGCTCCGCTCCGTACACCTCGCACACACACACGGCTCCGCTCCGTACACCCCGTACACACACGACTCCGCTCCGTACACCTCGCACACACACGGCTCCGCCGTACATGATGCTCCATACTGTATAATGGCCGCACATGATGCTCCATACTGTATAATGACCGCACGTGATGCTCCATACTGTATAATGGCCGTACATGATGCTCCATACTGTATAATGACCCCACATGATGCTCCATACTGTATAATGACCGCACGTGATGCTCCATACTGTATAATGACCGCACATGGCGCTCCATACTGTATAATGGCGACACATAGCTACTCCTACACACGCGGCTCTGCTCCGTACACCTCGTACACACACGGCTCCGCTCCGTACACCTCGCACACACACGGCTCCGCTCCGTACACCTCGCACACACACGGCTCCGCTCCGTACACCTCGCACACACACGGCTCCGCTCCGTACACCTCGCACACACATGACTCCGCTCCGTACACTTCGCACACACACGACTCCGCTCCGTACACTTCGCACACACACGACTCCGCTCCGTACACTTCGCACACACACGACTCCGCTCCGTACACCTCGTACACACATGACTCCGCTCCGTACACCTCGCACACACACGGCTCCGCTCCCTACACCTCGCACACACAGCTCTGCTACATCCACACTGTACACCTCCTGACCCCACACAAGGCAGCATACTTACCTCATCCTGCGGCTGCAGCACCATGTGGCTAGTACTTGGCAATCAGCACAGACAGCCGAGTACTGCAATCCACGGAGGTCCCGATCATGTGACCCCTGACTCCTCCCCTCCTGTGACCTCATCACAGGTCCTGTGCACAGAAAGCAGGCAGCCATACGGAAGGGTAAGGGCCCAGGGCATGGCTTAACATAAGGGGGCGTGTCGGTCCTGCTGTCTGCGGGTGCGGGATCAGAGCATCCCGTGCTGGACAGCAGGGCAAAGGCTCAAAACCGGGACAATCCCGCACAATGAGGGACGGTTGGGAGCTATGGAGGTGTGGTTGATTAATAAGCATTGAGAGAGAATCGTACCTTCAGTGTTTTCCTCGCTATAGGACAGACAGAACCGATGCTGCTCAGCGTCCGAAGAGATGATGCACAACAGGGATTGGGCAATCCAGACTTGTTTATTTGGAAATTTGGATATACAGCCGATAACTGGTAATACAGTACTTTCTCCAGAAATGCAGGTGTAGACAAGGTACAGTAAGATATAGCACCAAGTATGACTGCAAGTGTGAGCAGCAAGAGAGGTCGAAAGACTGATGCCTTCCTAAGCCGGTTAAAGAGCGTCCTCTCACAACAGCATGAAACTGAAACTGAAATGGCTGCCAGAGGAAGAGAAGACTTGACCCCTGAACTGGAAGTGAAAGACATGCCCATAAGAATTAGTGAATAACAAGCTGCCATATGGAAAAAGGCCATTGGGTGGCAGCAGAGTAAAATATAACAACACAGAAACTGAAGAGCATACATGAAACAGCACAGTGTGTGGATTCCTTGCAGGACCCTTACATCTGGTCAGCACTTATAGGGTTAATACACAGACCATGGGGGCTGAAATTTGACTAACAAATCGAGGATATATTCAGGACTATATGTGTGGAGAGACTCCAAGGACTTTCTAGAAGGAGGCAAATGTGCGGCAACTGGCACCGCGAGTCCACGCTAGGCAGCGACCTATGTACCTAATCCTATCTTGTGTGATACTGTCTGCTGAGCTATGTATCTAATCCTGTCCTGTGTGATACTGTCTGCTGAGCCGTGTATCTAATCCCTTCCTGTGTGTTACTGTCTGCTGAGCCGTGTATCTAATCCTCTCCTGTGTGATACTGGCTGCTGAGCTGTGTAGCTAATCTTCTCCTGTGTGTTACTGTCTGCTGAGCGTGTATCTAATCCTATCCTGTGTTATACCATCTGCTGAGCTGTGTATCTAATCCTCTCCTGTGTGATACTGTCTGCTGAGCCGTGTATCTAATCCTCTCCTGTGTGATACTGGCTGCTGAGCTGTGTATCTAATCCTGTCCTGTGTGATACTGTCTGCTGAGCCGTGTATCTAATCCCATCCTGTGTGATACTGTCTGCTGAGCCGTGTATCTAATCCTATCCTGTGTGTTACTGTCTGCTGAGCCGTGTATCTAATCCTCTCCTGTGTGATACTGGCTGCTGAGCTGTGTATCTAATCCTCTCCTGTGTGATACTGTCTGCTGAGCCGTGTATCTAATCCTCTCCTGTGTGATACTGTCTGCTGAGCCATGTATCTATTCCTCTCCTGTGTGATACTGTCTTCTGAGCTGTGTATCTAATCCTATCCTGTGTGTTACTGTCTGCTGAGCTGTGTATCTAATCCTATCCTGTGTGTTACTGTCTGCTGAGCTGTGTATCTAATCCTATCCTGTGTGTTACTGTCTGCTGAGCTGTGTATCTAATCCTATCCTGTGTGTTACTGTCTGTTGAGCTGTGTATCTAATTCTATCCTGTGTGTTACTGTCTGCTGAGCTGTGTATCTAATCCTATCCTGTGTGTTACTGTCTGCTGAGCTGTGTATCTAATCCTCTCCTGTGTGAAACTGGCTGCTGAGCCGTGTATCTAATCCTATCCTGTGTGATCCTGTCTTCTGAGCAGTGTATCTAATCCTCTCCTGTGTGATACTGTCTGCTGAGCTGTGTATCTAATCCTCCTGTGTGATACTGGCTGCTGAGCCATGTATCTAATCCTCTCCTGTGTGATACGGTCTTCTGAGCAGTGTATCTAATCCTCTCCTGTGTGATACTGGCTGCTGTGTGCGTGGCTTAGATACAGGCCGTTGCCACATAGGCCGTGGCTGTGATCTTTATTGATGTGGGTCAGACATGGGTGCGGTGTAACCGGAGGATCCGTGCGATGTGTCCGCTCCCTTCAGCCCTGGTCAATAAGGAGCGGCCGCCATGGGAGGATCCATCTGTAAGACGTAGAGGGGATTAGAGTCCATTATCCGAGCGTGAGGCCGGAGCGCGGCTCATCCCGGACCCTGGAGTCAGTGACGTGGTGGACATGTTATTACCCCGGATATCTAACTTGCATCCTCCGAGTACACAGGACCTGTGACACGTTAACCCTTTATCCCTGAACGACGGGGCGATTTTTCTTTCTTGCTCGTTCGTTTTCCGCCTTTTCTTACAAGAGCCATAACTATTTTTATTTTTCCTATGACAAAACATTAAGTCGTGCCATTTGTTTTGAGGGACGAGTTGTAGTTTTGAATGACACCATTCACTTTACTGGGTAATGTCCTGAAAAACAAGAAAAAACTTCAGAGTGCTTTGAAATGGTGAAAAAAAAATAAAAAAAAATAACCCACAATGCGGCCAAAAAGGATCTGAACACCGGATTCTCCAGTATGATTACGGCGACACCGAACCTTCTCATTTTCTTATATATATATATATATATATATATATATAGTCTTAGTGGCTAAAATAGATCAGAACTTTGTAAAAATAGATAAATGTTGTTCGTGTCACAATTATCCGCGGCCTGTAACTTTTTTACATCCCCGATGCTGGAGCTCAGTGGGAGCTTATTTTTTTGTGTGGCGAGCTGTAGTTTTTTTTATTGCTACCATCTTTGGATATATTTGATCTTTTGATTGCATCTTATTGCATTTGTTTAGCAGGATGCGGCGACTGAGAAAAAAGCCGATTTTGGCTTTTCGATTCATTATTTTACTGGGGTTTAACATACGGTTTAATTAGCTTTACATTTTGATGGATCAGACTTTTTTGGATACAATGATGCCAAATAGGTTTATTTTTAACGTTCCTTTATTTCTAACTAGGTCAAATTGGGGGATTCAAATTTTATATATATAAACTTATGTACCGTTATTTGTTTTACGGTAATTATTTTTTTAAACCTTTTTCTGTTAGTCCCCCTAGGGAAATCCAAGCTGTGTTCCTTTGATCGCTTGCTATTTATATTGCCATATTATTTCAGTATTCATCAATGGCATAACTAGGAGGCCTATGGATCCGGGTCTAAAATCTGCAACTGGACCTGCCCCCAAATATTGGGCCATTGTGATGTTCTAGATTATATAAAGACACGCATCTCATGTAATAATCCTGGCTCTTTCCTGTAATAATGTCCTCTATCCTGGCACCCTTCCAGTAATAATGTTCCCCATGCTGAGCCCCATCCTAAATACAATGTCACCCATCTTGGGCCCCTTCCAGTAATAATGCCCCCATCCTATAACAATGTCCTCCATCTTGGGCCTTTCCAGTAATAATGCCCTCCATCTTATAACAATGTTGCCCATCTTGGGCCCTTTCCAGTAATAATGCCCCCACCCTATAACAATGTCCTCCATCTTGGGCCCCTTTCAGTAATAATACCCTACATCCTATAACAATGTCCCCCATCCTGGGCCCCATCCTATAACAATGTCCTCCATCTTGGGCCCCTTCCAGTAATAATACTCCCATCCTATAACAATGTCCCCCATCTTGGGCCCCTTCCAGTAATAATACCCCCATCCTATAACAATCCTCCATCTTGGGCCCTTCCAGTAATCTGCCCCCCATTCTGGGCCCCATCCTATAACAATGTCCCCCATTTTGGGCCACTTCCAGGTATAATGCCCCCCATCTGATTATGCTTACCATCACCCGCTCCCATGACGTGCGGCGTCCTTCTGTATAGGACACACATCCAGGTGAAATTGGAGCTGGCATCGGCGGGCCCCCTTTCTGCACGGGCCGCCCCCTCTGTGACCGCAATCGTTATGCCCAATATTCAGTACAAATCAAGGTCTTCTTTGAAGCTGTGGGTGTGGACGCGTTTTATAGCTGTACAAGATGGCAGGCCTTAAAAGGAACCTGTCACCTGAATTTGGCGGGACCGGTTTTCGGTCATATGGGTGGAGTTTTCGGGTGTTTGATTCACCCTTTCCTTACCCGCTGGCTGCATGCTGGCCGCAATATTGGATTGAAGTTCATTCTATGTCCTCCGTAGTACACGCCTGCGCAAGGCAATCTTCCCTTTAAATACCATTGTCAGAGACTGACATCAGCATTTCATGGTTAAACAGCAATAGAAGATATGGATTCCAGAACCGTGGCCACATTGCTCCAGAAACAGCGCCACTCCTGTGCACAGTTTGTGCCTGGTATTGCAGCTCGGTTCCATTGTACGGAATAGGGCTGAGCTGCAATACCACACACAACCTGGGACAGATGTGGCGCTGTTTATGGAATAAAGCAGACATGTTTTTCTAACCCTGTGCCAAATTCTTTAGCCATTTTTTACTACAAGTTTTAATACTTTTATCTGTTCCGTGGAAAGTTGGGTGGCCACCATCACGGCTACCACAAGATCTGCAGCGCTAGGTATATAATAATAATAATTTTTATTTATATAGCGCCAACATATTCCACAGCACTTTACAATTAAGCGGGGACATGTACAGACAATAAATTCAGTACAAGTTAAGACAATTTAAACAGTGACATTAGGAGTGAGGTCCCTGCTCGCAAGCTTACAATCTACAAGATTTAAGCTACAAGTATATAAAACATGATGCCCAGAGCCTGGGAAAGCTGGGTGCCAGCTGCCTCGGCTGGCGAGGACAATATTACTTTGCACAGACATCTGTCACCGCAGCAGACGCCGGATCCTCCATGAACATTTAGGTTCCACCACTATTAATATTACATTTGTCTGCTGCAGTCTAATGGAAAATCCGAGGGGAGGGGAGATCAAATAATATCCTCCAATGCCCGCGCCTCCCGTGCGAGGATCGTCCTTATCTGCAGCCCGGACCACAGCTGTTTGTCAGGCAGAGAATACACGCAGCGTTCCTCCCAAGCTCTGACATTTTCCTGCAGCGTCCATTCCCGGGATGTCGGACAGTGAAGGGATGGCCGTGGGTAAGTCACAAAATTAGTTTTATTTCCGCCAGTTTCACGTTTCACAGTTATGTTGGGCCTGGAGTCATCAGAGCAAGGGATCGGACGGGTGGGAAAGTGAGTCCAAATGAAATGAATCACGGGGACGAGGCTCCTTTATTAGCCGCCTGTATACAGAGAATCGATCCAATAATATAATAATATACTTTATTTATAGAGAAATACAACCCAGATGATGACTAGTTATTGATGTATCACAGTATGTATTTGTGTCTCCTTCCACCCTTCCCTTCATTCTTTATTTTGCAGTAATAATACTGAACGATAACGAATTCTGCGCTTTAATTATGCCCCCAGCAGAGGCATAGCTAGGGTTTTGGTTCGGAGGGGGCGAAGCTTCTGAGTGGGCCCCTAACCAGGTAACCTTGATTACAATTCGGTGACGCGCCCTAATAGTGGAGGAGAACCAACATAGATATTACCACCATACGGTCAGTGGTAAATACAGCCCTACAGAACATATAAGAGATCACAGCACAGTTACAGATATAATGTCTTCCGCTTATGTTTTCTGATGGAATTGTTCACTTTCCGGTCTTTTCCATCTGGCCCAGACCGACATGACAACTTCTTCCAGCCAGGACTCGTCTGCAGAGAATACAACAAAGACACGTTTCACTTCTCACATTCCAGCCCCATCACATCTATTCCCAACCTGCAAAAACTCCTCATCCTGCTGATACCCCAATACTGAGCTGCTGCTGCCATATGTGTCACTATTACTGCACCTGATACCCCAATACTGAGCCGCTGCTGCCATATGTGTCCCTATTACTACACCTGATACCCCAATACTGAGCCGCTGCTGCCGTATGTGTCACTATTACTGCCCCTGATACCCCAATACTGAGCCGCTGCTGCCGTATGTGTCCCTATTACTGCCCCTGATACCCCAATACTGAGCTGCTGCTGCCATATGTGTCACTATTACTGCACCTGATACCCCAATACTGAGCCGCTGCTGCCATATGTGTCCCTATTACTACACCTGATACCCCAATACTGAGCCGCTGCTGCCGTATGTGTCACTATTACTGCCCCTGATACCCCAATACTGAGCCGCTGCTGCCGTATGTGTCCCTATTACTGCCCCTGATACCCCAATACTGAGCTGCTGCTGCCGTATGTGTCACTATTACTGCCCCTGATACCCCAATACTGAGCCGCTGCTGCCGTATGTGTCCCTATTACTGCCTCTGATACCCCAATACTGAGCCGCTGCTGCCGTATGTGTCCCTATTACTGCCCCTGATACCCCAATACTGAGCCGCTGCTACTGTATGTGTCCCTATTACTGCACCTGATACCCCAATACTGAGCCGCTGCTACTGTATGTGTCCCTATTACTGCACCTGATACCCCAATACTGAGCCGCTGCTGCCATATGTCTCCCTATTACTGCACCTGATATCCCAATACTGAGCCGTTGCTGCCATATGTCTCCCTATTACTGCACCTGATACCCCAATACTGAGCCGCTGCTGCCGTGTGTCCCTATTACTGCCCCTGATACCCCAATACTGAGCCGGTGCTGCCGTATGTGTTCCTATTACTGCACCTGCTGTGTAAATGTGTAAATTCTAATGCACCCCTCTATAATATAGTAATGCCTGGTGCAAGTGCCCTAGAAAACAGTGCCCACATTTTGCCCCCTAGAACGTAATATTGCCCTGTGTGCCCCTTTGATAGTCACAGTAACCCGAGTTCCCCTATAACAATAAGTGCCCACTTTACATTTAATAATGTCCCGAGTCTCCCCTGTACAGCTCCCCTATTCACAGCATGATGCTCCCTCACTGTATAGTACCACCCACACAGTATATTGACCCCTTAGTAGACTCCAAACTGTTTGATGGCTCCAACACTGTATGATGGTCCCTTCACTGTAATCCCCACACTGTATGATGGCCCCATAGATAACCTTCATATAGTATAATGTGCCAGATAGTCCTCAATATAGTACAAGACAGTACCCCTATAGGCAGACCCTGTAGTATAAGGCAGTACCCCTATAGGCAGACCCTGTGGTATAAGGCAGCACCCCCCCATAGGCAGATCCTGTAGTGTATAAGGCAGCCCCCCATAAGCAGATCCTGTAGTGTATAAGGCAGCCCCCCATAAGCAGATCCTGTAGTGTATAAGGCAGCCCCTCCATAGTCAGATCCTGTAGTGTATTAGGCAGCACCCCCCATAGGCAGATCCTGTAGTGTATAAGGCAGCCCCCATAAAAAAAAACAATACTCACCTCTCTTCCTCCTTGTTCCAGCGGCGCTCCCTGCTCCCGCTCTTGTCCTGACAGCGGGCGCAGAGTGGTGACGTCACCGCGCCCACTGTCATTGTCGGCGTCTGCGAGTGTCGTCAGACGCTGACAGGGGGATGATGGGGGAAGGGGCGCAGCGCTCATTCACTCATCAATGTGTTGAGCTGTATCGGCTGATACAGCTCACCATGCGATGAGATACAGCTCACCATGCGATGATGGCGGGGGGCCCACTGCTGGCACCGGGCCCCCCGCCTGCTCAGGGGCCCCATAGCGGCAGAGCAGGGATATTGATTTTCCCTGCTCTGCCGCAGAATGTAACTGTATCGGCGCGCGCAGCATGCCGATGCAGTTTGAGTAGCGTAGCTCCAGGTGGGCCCCATTAGATCGCGGGGCCCAGGGCGATGGCCCCCTCTGCCCCCCCGATAGCTACACTACTGGCCGCCAGATATTGGTGGCAAATAAATTGATGGTATTAAACAGAACCCACATAATATTACCAAGTGTGCATACACGATAACAACATAAAGTGCTCGCATAAATAAAATCTACATCATGATGTGAACATACAATACTCTATACAGTGGGTATGGAATTTTTCAGACTCCTTTAAATTTTTCACTCTTTGTTTCATTGCAGCCATTTGGTTAATTCCAAAAAGTTAATTTTTTTCTCATTAATGTACACTCTGCTCCCCATCTTGACTGAAAAAAACAGAAATGTAGTAATTTTAGCAAATTTATTAAAAAAGAAAAACTGAAATATCACATGGTCATAAGTATTCAGACCCTTTGCTCAGTATTGAGAAGAAGCACCTTTTGAGCTAGTACAGCCATGAGTCTAATTGGGAATGATGCAACAAGCTTTTTCACATCTGGATTTGGGGATCCTCTGCCATTCTTCCTTTCAGATCCTCTCCAGTTCTGTCAGGTTGGATGGTGAATGTTGGTGGACAGCCATTTTCAGGTCTCTCCAGAGATGCCCAATTGGGTTTAGGTCAGGGTTCTGGCTGGGCCAGTCAAGAATGGACACATAGTTGTTCTGATGTCACTCCTTTGTTATTTTAGCTGTGTGCTTAGGGTCATTGTCTTGTTGGAAGGTGAACCTTCGGCCAAGTCTGAGGTCCAGAGCACTCTGGAGGAGGTTTTCACCCAGGATATCTCTGTACTTGGCCACCTTCATGTTTCCTTCAATGACAACCAGTCATCCTGTCCCTGCAGCTGAAAAACACCCCCATAGCATGACGTTGCCACCACCATGTTTCACTGTTGGGATTGTATCACCAAATAGGTCTATCTTCGTCTCATCAGACCAGAGAATCCTGTTTCTCATAGTTTGGGAGTCCTTCATGTGTTTTTCAGAAAACTCTATGCACGCTTTCATATGTCTTGCACTGAGGAGAGGTTTCCGTCGGGCCACTCTGCCATAAAGGCCCGACTGGTGGAGGGCTGCAGTGATAGCTGACTTTGTGAAACTTTCTCCCATCTCCCTACTGCATCTCTGGAGCTCAGCCACAGTGATCTTGGGGTTCTTCTTTATCTCTCTCACCAAGGCTCTTCTCCCACGATTGCTCAGTTTGGCTAGATGACCAGGTCTAGGAAGACGTCTGGTGGTCCAAACTTCTTACATGTTAGGATTATGGAAGCCACAGTGCTCTTAGGAACCTTGAGTACCTCAGAAATTCTGTTGTAACCTTGGTCAGATCTGTGCCTTGCCACAATTCTGTCTCTGAGCTCCTTGGCTAGTTCCTTTGACCTCATGATTCTCATTTGGTCTGGCATGCACTGTGAGCTGTGAGGTCTTGTATAGACAGGTGTGTGCCTTTCCAAAACAAGTTTAATTAAACACAGCTGGCCTCCAATGAAGGAGTAGGAAAATCTCAAGGGAGATCACAAGAAAATGGACAGCATGTGACTTAAATATGAGTGTCTGAGCAAAGGGTCTGAATACTTATGACCATGTGATATTTCAGTTTTTCTTTTTTATTAAATTTGCAAAAATATCTTTATTTCTGTTTTTTTTCAGTCAAGTGCAGAGTGTACATTAATGAGATAAAATGAACTTTTTTGGCCGCAATGAAGCAGAGAGTGAAACATTTGAAGGGGTCTGAATACTTTCCGTACCCACTGTACAGTGCCCACATATTAGTGCCATACAGTCAGACCATAATGGTGCCATATGCTACGAGATGCCTAATGGGTAAAGACCCTGACCTCGTTTACAAAAATGGTCATGAAATTCTGCTATATAGAATCTACATATCAGTGCCCTATAGTGCTGTTCTATAGAGTCCATATTATACTACCACCTGTGAAGGGTTGACACACTTGGCTGCTTCCCCAGGTTGACACAGGAACTGTTCTGGTAAAGAATCACCTGCTGGTTTATTGGGGATGACATAAACCTTAGCAGGGTTCAGCAAATAAACAAAGCCTTGCTGGCATAACGGTAAAACAAACAAAACACAGTTCATATGAGTCCTTTCTCTGCAGGGTTCACCTGCAGTCCCCCCGCCCCGCATAGTTCTTTAGCTCCTCTGGGAGCTAGGTGGGAGTTCCTGCTCTCCCAATTCACATCACAGACTGAACCACAGGTCTAGGTATATTACCTGGGCTGGTCATGTGATCGTGACATCACTGCAGGTCCTCAAACACCTGCAGGTCCTGCAGGAAAAAGGGATATGGTGAGCACCCTCCCACCCACACTGCGGATGCTCACATAAAACCGGCCCATTAAATTCTGTACACAGCTTCTCAGCACATAGTGTGCTGGAAACACCAAACACTCCGGATTCATATCACTGACCGCTGCATGCGTACCTCCCTTCCTCTACAAAGCCAGTGACTCTGTCACACAGCATATAGTGCCTACATGGTAGTACTATAATGTGTCCACATGATAGTATTATGTAACATAGTAACATAGTTAGTAAGGCCGAAAAAAGACATTTGTCCATCCAGTTCAGCCTATATTCCATCATAATAAATCCCCAGATCTACGTCCTTCTACAGAACCTAATTGTATGATACAATATTGTTCTGCTCCAGGAAGACATCCAGGCCTCTCTTGAACCCCTCGACTGAGCTCGCCATCACCACCTCCTCAGGCAAGCAATTCCAGATTCTCACTGCCCTAACAGTAAAGAATCCTCTTCTATGTTGGTGGAAAAACCTTCTCTCCTCCAGACGCAAAGAATGCCCCCTTGTGCCCGTCACCTTCCTTGGTATAAACAGATCCTCAGCGAGATATTTATATTGTCCCCTTATATACTTATACATGGTTATTAGATCGCCCCTCAGTCGTCTTTTTTCTAGATAAAATAATCCTAATTTCGCTAATCTATCTGGGTATTGTAGTTCTCCCATCCCCTTTATTAATTTTGTTGCCCTCCTTTGTACTCTCTCTAGTTCCATTATATCCTTCCTGAGCACCGGTGCCCAAAACTGGACACAGTACTCCATGTGCGGTCTAACTAGGGATTTGTACAGAGGCAGTATAATGCTCTCATCATGTGTATCCAGACCTCTTTTAATGCACCCCATGATCCTGTTTGCCTTGGCAGCTGCTGCCTGGCACTGGCTGCTCCAGGTAAGTTTATCATTAACTAGGATCCCCAAGTCCTTCTCCCTGTCAGATTTACCCAGTGGTTTCCCATTCAGTGTGTAATGGTGATATTGATTCCTTCTTCCCATGTGTATAACCTTACATTTATCATTGTTAAACCTTATCTGCCACCTTTCAGCCCAAGTTTCCAACTTATCCAGATCCATCTGTAGCAGAATACTATCTTCTCTTGTATTAACTGCTTTACATAGTTTTGTATCATCTGCAAATATCGATATTTTACTGTGTAAACCTTCTACCAGATCATTAATGAATATGTTGAAGAGAACAGGTCCCAATACCGACCCCTGCGGTACCCCACTGGTCACAGCGACCCAGTTAGAGACTATACCATTTATAACCACCCTCTGCTTTCTATCACTAAGCCAGTTACTAACCCATTTACACACATTTTCCCCCAGACCAAGCATTCTCATTTTGTGTACCAACCTCTTGTGCGGCACGGTATCAAACGCTTTGGAAAAATCGAGATATACCACGTCCAATGACTCACCGTGGTCCAGCCTATAGCTTACCTCTTCATAAAATCTGATTAGATTGGTTTGACAGGAGCGATTTCTCATAAACCCATGCTGATATGGAGTTAAACAGTTATTCTCATTGAGATAATCCAGAATAACATCCCTCAGAAACCCTTCAAATATTTTACCAACAATAGAGGTTAGACTTACTGGCCTATAATTTCCAGGTTCACTTTTAGAGCCCTTTTTGAATATTGGCACCACATTTGCTATGCGCCAATCCTGCGGAACAGACCCTGTCGCTATAGAGTCCCTAAAAATAAGAAATAATGGTTTATCTATTACATTACTTAGTTCTCTTAGTACTCGTGGGTGTATGCCATCCGGACCCGGAGATTTATCTATTTTAATCTTATTTAGCCGGTTTTGCACCTCTTCTTGGGTTAGATTGGTGACCCTTAATATAGGGTTTTTATTGTTTCTTGGGATTTCACCTAGTATTTCATTTTCCACCGTGAATACCGTGGAGAAGAAGGTATTTAATATGTTAGCTTTTTCCTCGTCATCTACAACCATTCTTTCCTCACTATTTTTTAAGGGGCCTACATTTTCAGTTTTTATTCTTTTACTATTGATATAGTTGAAGAACATGTAGACTCTATGTAACATACATAGTCTACCTAGTAATACCATACAGTGTCAACATTATCCTGTCATATAGAACCTAAATAATATTACAATAAAGTGACCACATATTACTGTTACATAAAATCTACATATCATTCAGCGCCCTCATAATACTTCCATATAGAGCATAACTAACTGTGCCACATATTGCCCACAAAAACTACTCTTACACTACTGCAAAAGTGAACTCAACAGTGCCGTACAGTGCTCACATTACACTGCAATACAGTGCCCATATCATTTTGCCATGCAATACCTACATAATAATGTCCCACTCACATAATACCCCACCATGGACAACATCTACAAGGAGTTTGTATGTTCTCCCCGTGTTTGTGTGGGTTTCCTCCGGGCACTCCGGTTTTCTCCCACATTCCAAAGACATACTGATAGGGAATCTAGACTGTGAGCCCCATCAGGGACATCGATGAAAATGTCTGTACAGTGCTGCTTAATTAATGGTGCTACAGTATATAAGTGAGTAAAATAAATAATACTGTTACACAATACCCATATAATACTACCATTCAATACCCACATAATACTGCCTTGCATTACACACATAAAATTGCTAAACAATACCCATAAACTGTAATATTGCCATACAATACACCTAGAATACTGCTTTACAATATCCACATTACACTTCTACACAATACCCATGTAATGCTGCCATAGAATACACCCATAATACTGCATACAATACGCACATAATACTTCCATACAATACCCACATAAAACTACTACACAGTACCCAGCCATACAATACCCACATAATGCTGCATTGCAGTGCCCACATAATACTGCCATACAATACCACTTATATCTACTACACAGTACCAATATAAAACTGCCATACAATACCATGCTATTTGGCGCCGGCACATTGCTGCTATAGAGTGAGCAGATCACAGTGCAGATCACATATTGTGGGGGCAGGGTAATGTTGCCATTATTCTCTCCAGAGTTGGCATTTACTCCAAAGTATTGTTCTCTGTTATCAGCCATGACAGGCTGAGGGATGACCACATTTTTCCTGGCTGTCATTCATTTTCAGGAAGTCTGCGGAAACATTTATTTCCGCCATGATACCTGTATATCTAACATTATACTTGCAAACTCGGCCAGTGTTTTGCAAATTTACCCGCGAGCTCTCTGCGAGTGATTTACCCGCAAGCTCTCTGCCCCTCGGGGTAAGACTTGGCACTTCTGTGCTGTCAAAAGTTCTTTAGTTGAAAGGGGTTCACTGAAGAAAAGCCGCCCCCTGTCCTCCCTACCCCACCCCAAATCGACCTCTGACAGGGTGTGACAGCTCCCCCCACACGAGGTGTAGACTAATGGTATATACAGGTATATACCCCATACCATCATACAGTCGCACATGCCCAGGTTTGAGCAAAACTTTATGCCTTTTTCCAAATGTAGGCATGGTTCTCCATGTAAACGAGGCTCAGCCATGTTTATGAATTGTGACTTTTAATTAAAAAGTCGGCAAAAAGAATTTACTCCAGTAAGTGGAGCCCCCTGTCCCTTTTTCTCTACCTTCCCAGACATAACTGAATTATGCCAGAAACAGTGCCACCCCTGCCCACAGGTTGTTTCTGGCATTGCAGCTCAATTAAAGTGACTGGTTCTAAGCTGCTATACCACAACTTGTTGACAGAAGAGTTACAGAGCACCACGTGTAATCCATGATTTCCTGAAATTTCTCCATTAAGGACCATTATGGGAAGGAGCTGAAGCAGCGTCCATTAATAATTCAGCGTCCATGCTTCTGCGGTCCTGTCTCCCCAGGGCGCTGACACAGCACAGATTTGTTTTGCACATATTACATTTCATTCCCATAAATGATGGATGTTGGGGGCTGTGAGCACTGGTCAGGGAACACACCGCCTCTGCCCTGTGTAATGGGGGTGAATGAGTCCCTGTGTTAGTGGAAGAGGGACAGTTTGTGACACAGGAGCCTCTCTACAAGGGGTCGTTCTATATAGCACCTATCTGTAATCCCCCACCCTCCCCATATTGTAATACAGTATAATGATCACAGGGCGGCCCCATTACTGGCAAGACCATGCACATTATAATGGCAGCACGTGTAGGGGCTCCACTGCCAAAGGTGCTGCAATAAATGCAACCATCGAAGAAGGGCACTCATTCAGACGAAAAGTGCAGGAAGAAAGATAGATAGATAATAATAGATAGATAAACAGATGATAGATAGATAATAGATGATAGATAATGGATAGATAGCCAATGAAAACCCAAAAGTCATCATCTCATCTAAAGTCAGGCGGTCCCTGTACGATGGGCGTCGTGGTCCGGTGCCTCCCATCTTCTTAGGATGACGTCCTCTTCTGGTCTTCACGCTGCGGCTCCGGCGCAGGCGTACTTTGTCTGTCCTGTTGAGGGCAGAGTAAAGTACTGCAGTGCGCAGGCACCGGGCCTCTCTGACCTTTCCCTGCTCCTGCGCACTGCAGTACTTTGCTCTGCCCTCAACAGGTCAGACAAAGTACGCCTGCGTCGGAGCCGCAGCGTGAGTGCAGCGCCCCAGAGTCCTGGTTGTTGCAGTAATGTTGTTCTTCCACCAGGGGGAGTGATGTTACGTCTGATGGCACCAAAGGAGTTCACCTTGCCAGGTATCAAAGCCACACACACACTTCACACTCCAGTCCACCAGGGGGAGCTAAGGGTTCTATCTACTAGGCCACTCCTCACATAGGGTAAAACTGGTGGGTTGGTTAGGAAGTTAGGCAGAGTGAATTCGGAAGGAGAGGAGAGCTCCTGGCTGGGGACCAACGAGGAAAGTTCTCCCGGTTGAGCTGACTGGGGTGATCCCTGGCCAGATCCAGACTGAAGTCTGAGGAGAAAGGAAAGAAGGACACGGAGCTGCGCCTGCAACCCATGCCGCAGCATCCTAGGTAAGGACAAGAAAGGAATTGTGCTGTAGTGAGTGAGCAAAGAAGTCGTAGCAACAGGAGTGAAACATTGGGGGGAGACCAGCTAGAAGCAGGCTGCCTCCTTCCGAAGCGCAGACCCGGTGGCCGGAACACCGAGGGAGTACAAGACTCTATGCTTTACTTCAGAGACCGGCAGGGCAGTCGATTCCAAGTTGGCTGTCCGACCTAAACACCTAAGCAGACAAGGTGGCAACGCGGAGGAGGGGCGACACTATGGTCCCTATAAAATAGCCTCAGGCCACCACCGTCATACGGGTTTGTCCTATCCATCTAGGGGACAGAGAGAGAGAAGTAACAAGAGTGAGGACGTTATGGTAGCTAATGCAAGTAGGGACCTACTACGTTACTGTGCGCAAGGGGAAGGCTACTGATTTCCACCTGGATAAGGGGACTCTGGAATTGCCATCAGACCGACCGGATCCTGCCTACCCTGTTATCCGGCACTCTGGACTGTGGATGCTGAAGCCTTCAGTAAAGGTAAAGAGACTGCACCCATTGTGTCCTCGTTATTCACCGTGCCTTGCACCATCCACCATCATCACCTACACTTCTGGGAAGCCCTGGGGATATACTTCACCTGTGGGAAGGTATACCATCTAGCTGCCATTCCATCACCCCAGCGGACCCCCAAGCAGCATCGGTCACCCTGACCGAATACCACAGGTGGCGTCACGAACAGTACTGTTACCTACTGACTCTGCCTTTTATTGGGCGCCCCTCATAGGGCCACGGTCCGGGTGTGGCCACCGTGACATCCCCGTCGAGGGAACTGAAGGACCCGGTACCGAGTACCCCATTGCCCTTACGTGGGGGCGATCCATGAATGCAAGAAGAGGACGTCATCATAAGAAGATGGGAGGTGCCGGACTGGACCGCAGCAGGAACGCCCCTGGGTCATACAGGTTTGTCCTATCCATCTGGGGGACAGAGAGAGAGAAGTAACAAGAGTTAGGCTATTAGGGGGACCCCCCAAAAAAATGACGTGGGGTCCCCTATATTTTATAGCCAGAAAGGCTACGCAGACAGCTGCGGGCTGATATTCATAGCCTAGAGAGGGGCCATGGATATTGGCCCACCTGGCTACAAATAACAGTCTGCAGCCACCCCAGAAATGGCGCATCTGTAAGATGCACCAATTCCGGCACTTAGCCCCTCTCTTCCCACTCCTGTGTAGTGGTGGGATATAGGGTAATAAGGGGTTAATGTCACCTTGCTATTGTAAGGTGACATTAAGCTGGGTTAATAACGGAGAGGCGTCAATAAGACGCCTGTCCATTATTAATCCAATAGTAATAAAGGGTTAATAAAACACACACCCATTAGGAAAAAAGTATTTTAATATTCTTCATTTAACCATACTCACCATACTTCAGCGCCTGCAAAAAACGTAAAATAATAAACCGTATACTACCTGTCCGCCATAGTCCAATTAATAACGAGTGTCCCACGACGATCTCCCCTATAGAACATTGGGTGATGTCACTGCTCTACAAGACCCTCAGTGACACACTGACAGGAGACAATGGATCCTGCAGTGCATCACAGAGAGGTTACTACTGTAGAGTTCAAAGTCTCACTTTATGGCAATTGCTGCGTGGGAAAATTTCTCACACAGCAATGCCAAAAGTGAGACTAGGGACTATTTTTTTACAGCGGTGGAGGAATACAGTGCAGAAGGATACCATCCTCCCATCATTGTGTTCCTGGAGCCTCTGGAGAGCGGTCGCATCAGCTGATGCTGCCATTCTCCATGGGAGATCGTCGTGGGACACTCGTGGATTTCTGCGGACAGGGAGTATATTGGTTGTTTGTTATTTTAATCTTTTTTACAGATCACACTGGCTTCGGGGATCAAAATGACAAGTAATGGTGAGTATGTACTCTATGTTTAATGTACTGTATGTCTGTATGTATAGCCCGCACAGAGCCCCAGCAGCCCGCACAGAGCCCCATCCGCCCGCACAGAGCCCCCGGCAGTCACGCACAGACCCCCGGCAGCCCGCACCCACCCCGGCAGGCCTGTACAGAGCCCCGGCAGCCCCACAGATCCCCGGCAGGCACGCACAGATCCCACCCACACACACAGACACGCAGTCTCCGCCCACGCACCACCCACACTCCATTATAGTGCATCATTGCACTATGGGAACTTCCGATTCCGATGTCGCAAAAGTATTGGAACTCGGTATCGGAATTCCGATACAGTGAATATCGGCCGATACCCGATATTTGCAGTATCGGAATGCTCAACACTATTTATGAGGTTATAACTCTGGAATGCTTCACTGGATCCCAGTGATTCTGACAATGTTTTCTCGTGACATATTGTACTTCATGTTAGTGGTAAAATTTCCATGACACTACTTGAGTTTATTTGTGAAAAAAATGGAAATTTGGCGAAAATTTTGAAAATTTCGCAATTTTCAAACTTTGAATTTTTATGCAATTAAATAACAGAGCTATGTCACACAAAATACTTAATAAGTAACATTTCCCACATGTCTACTTTACATCAGCACAATTTTGGAGCCAAAATTTGTTTTTGTTAGGGAGTTCTAAGGGTTAAAAGTTGACCAGCAATTTCTCATTTTTACAACACTATTGTTT